>NC_000082.6:15927962-16243240 GCF_000001635.26 Mus musculus
CACAAATTTACATAAAATTCTTTTATAACAGCAGTTTTTATAAAAATGAAATGTAAAAACACCCAAGTGTCTACACACTGATGACAGGATATATAAAATGTCTATTATCTTTACCTTGAGATATATTTTGGCCTTGTAAAAAAAAAGTATTAATGTGTGCTGTGATATAGCTGGACCTTAGCATTATAATAATGGAAAGAAACAAATGATGAAATCCCATGGACTGAATGATTCCACTCATAAAAATGTTCAATGAAAATTTCCTTGTCCACACCAAAAATTTAGAGATGCAGAATGAACTATTAGTTTACATGCAAAAATATACATATATATTCTTAATATAATATACTTTTAAATTAATAAGCCCAGAATAGGAAAATTCAAAGAGAAATTGGTTTGGGAGGTGGTAAAGACAATGAGAATACTATTTATTGGGTAATAGCTTTTTGTTAATTTGCTTCCTTGTAACTCTAGTTCCACAAGATATGACACCCTCTTGTGGCCTCTGAGGACACCCTGAAAGAACAGTGCACACATACACATTAGGGGAGAACAATCATACACATAGAATAAAATAAGTCTTTAAAAGAAAATTAACTCGGTGCTCTCTATTGCGTGTGTGTGCATGTGTGTCTACGTGTGTGCATGTGTATATGGAGCAGAGAATGTAAATTTATTAAGGAAAACAAGAAAGAACTCCTGAGAGTGGACATAGCTTTAAGAGAGATGTAACTTCCTTTTTTGAGTGGCCCTGACTTGCCTAGAATGAAAAATAGATGTCTTACAAATTCAAGGTCAATCTGGCTGCATAGTGAGTTTGGGGCAAGTCTGGGCTCTATGATGAATGACCTGTTATCTTAAGTCCACAGAAGCAAAGAACAAGGCAGAGTTGACCAGAGTTGGGGAATAGGGAGTGACTGCCAATCAGCATAACTTTCCCTTTTTAGAAGCTGTTTATTAGCACGTTAATTATAATGACAGTTTTGATCATATTCACCCCAATTACCCTCTCTTGTCCTCCAGTTCCTGATGACCCTTCTCTTCCCTACCCTCTTCCTCTACTTTCATGTTCTGTGTCTGTGTTGGGTAACTTATAAAAGTATGGGTGAAGGTCTATTTACAGGAGCAGGGGAAACTTACCAGTGACCCCCTCCAGCACCTCCTCTCTAACAATCATCGATTAGGTCCATTTGTTTCTGTCACTGTGCAGGGGCGTTAAAACATATTCTGGAATTAAGGCAGTGATGATGGCTGCCCCACTTGGTGAAGAACAGAAAAATAAGGGGCTGTTCACTTTAAAATGGTAAAATGTATCTAGATCAAGCTGCTATTTAAAAGTGTCAGTAGGTAGAATATGCCAGTAGGAGAGCAGGTAAAAGTCCCTGTGTTCTGACAAAATAAAACAAAAGATCACTAATTTAAGACAGGATTTTCTAGAAAGGATACCCTAAGCCCAGAATTGGAACACTTTCATCATTAGGTCACCTTCAGAAAAGTGATACTTGGGGAGGGAGGGTCTGAGATAGCTTGGTCTGAAATTGGTAGGCATCCTCTAGCCCCAGCTCCCAAGTGCTTAGGATTACAGTATGAGCACCACACCTGGCTTACACTTTACACTTGCAGACACGGGAAGCAAGTCACCCTGCTGTTGAGCACTGTTGTCAAGCTTAGGAAATTGGACAAATTAAATGTTTTATTTTTTTAGTTTTTTTTTTTAAAGGAGTTATTTATTTATTTTGTGTATACAAGTACATTGTAGCTGTCTTCAAACAC
Organism: Mus musculus; assembly: GCF_000001635.26. Classification (NCBI taxonomy): domain Eukaryota; kingdom Metazoa; phylum Chordata; class Mammalia; order Rodentia; family Muridae; genus Mus; species Mus musculus. Next base: position 15,929,736 of record NC_000082.6, read on the forward strand.
ACCAGAAGAGGGCATCAGATCACATTACAGATGGTTGTGAGCCACCATGTGGTTGCTGGGAATTTAACTCAAGACCTCTGTAAGAGCTGTCAGTGCTCTTAACCACTGAGCCATCTCTCCAGTCCAAACTAAAAGTTTTAAAAAAGATATCTCTATTTTTATGTGTGTGTGACTATGTATGTGCACTTTCATGTTTATGCACACTACATGTATAGTATGTTCTATTGTTTTGAAGAGACACCATGACCATGACAACTCTTATAAAAGAAAAGAAAACATTTAATTGGAGCTTGCCTACAGTTTTATAGGTTTTATCCATTTTCATCATGGTGAGGAGTACGACATCACACAGGCAGACATGGTGCTGGAGATGTAGCTGAGAGCTCTCCATCCAGATGTGGAGACACTGGGACTGGTGTTTTGAAACCCCAAAGCCCACCCACAGTGACATACTTCCTCTAACAAGACCACACCTACTTCAACAAAGCCATACCCAGTAATCCTGGGAGACACACACACACACACACACACACACACACACACACACACACACAAGATGTGAGCAGCACCTCACCAAAGAGGAAGTGCATTTTAACTAATTGGTTAATTACAGGTCCTTGTGTTTATGTATGCAGGTGCTTATGTGTTGCAGATAGGCCCTGGAGCTAATTATATTTGATGTTAATTCTGTTCTCCTGTGAGGGGTTGAGAACAAGGTGTCAGCAGTCAGGTGATTTCTGGTAAACCTTCTTCCCACCTTAATTTACAAAATAAAGCCTAGAGTTGGGAGAAAAAGAAGAGAGAGAGAGACAGAGAGAGAGACAGAGAGAGAGACAGAGAGAGAGAGGACACAACTGAGGAGGAGGAAGAAGGAAAGTGGAGTAGAAGCACCTGGCCTAGAGAAACTGCAAGTTATAAGGGGAAGATGGTAGTGTAGTGGTATGTCTGCCCAATCTAGGTGCACAGCATGTATTCATATTAATTGAGTGATGTTTCCATTGCCTGAGCTTATCTGGGTTAGAGATTTACCGCAACACTTATGTGCACGTGCATGTGGAAGTTAGAGGCCAACCTCCAGTGTTGATTCTCAGGTGTGGTCTACCCTGCTTTTTGAGACACTGTTTCTCACAGACCTAGAATCGTCCACCTTGTTGGTGAGGGCTCCAGGTATCTGCCCATCCATGTGTTCCCACCCAGGGAGCAGAGGCCCTTTCTACGTGATGTTTGCACCTTCTCCCTATGGCACAGCTTTTCCTAACTGACTGAGTATTATGGAGATAGGACAGCAGGAAAAGGTTTCTGAGTGGTCAACATTCAAAGTTAGTTTTGAATCAAATACAAAAAAATGAATGAGGTGTTCCTGGCAGTGCTTTCCTGTGCTAGGGTGCTCAACCTCAGAGAAGCCTTCATGCTGAACACACATGTACATTCTGTATGCTGCAATGTCCTACAGCACTTACAAACATTCAGATTTGCTACAATTCTGAACATGTAGAGACATATAGTTGTAGAAAACATTTTTAATATCTTCCTATCATTTTTCAGCACTTAAGTACCACATTAAGAGTATCTGTATTTTGTTGTTAGAATGCTTGATTTTTAAAACTGCTGCTTGAATTGTTCACTTGAGTTTTGTAAAAATCTACTACACAAAGTTTGGCTTGTGTTTAGGACAGAATAGTCATGTGATCTCTGAAATGGTACCAAACATACTTCTGCTATTTTGAAGTTTGTACAACACTTCCTGCATTGGCAACTATATAACAATTCAAAATACTAATCATATTTAGGCAAAACCTAATGCTTTATCCAAAAATAAGCAAGCAGGATCTGTAGCTGGTTTGAAGCTCACTGTGTACATGAGGCTGGCCTCAAATTTGCAGTGATCAACTTTCCTGACTCCCCGGTGCTGGACTTATCAGTGCCACCACCATGCCTGACCCAAACACTTAGAGGACTGTGAACTGAAATAAGTTCCCCCATTCTCCTGCTCCATGAAATAATTTGCATTTGCTGCCTATCACTTTTGCAGGTTACACGTTCCAGATTTCCTGCCCATTTCCTTAACATTCCCTGCAATTTAAAATTAAAGAGTTGATAATAAAGACCAAGTTCATATAGAGAATATGATGTAAAAGTAATGTGAGCTCTCTGTTTGGCTTGCTAACCTGATGTGTAAGTCATTCAGGAAAAGAAAAGTCAGAGGCTGAGCTTTGGAAAAGGGACCTGGACCAAGCACAGCAAGAATCATGTAAAGGAAGCACAAGCAGAGCTGCAGCCAGTCAGGTAGCACAGCTCGCCAGGATGCCTTTGGACACCGTACACTTGTCTGAACTTAAATGGAGGTTATTGGACTCATCTTACTCTTACCAGTAAGTATAGACACTTCAGTTAAAAAAAGGTCAGAAAACTATGCTGGTTGTGGCTCAGTAAACCTTCCTGCGTGAGGCAGTAGCCACGGGGAGCTCCTTATGCAAGTGCAGCAGCCGGTCTGTCTGTGGCAATGAGGGGTGACGGGTGTTCTGTTACTAAAACTGTAGACACGTGAAATCTGCTACAGCAGATCTGAAAGACAGTATGTTTTAGCTTAACCATACAAGTATCTTAGAACTGTTTTAAAAACAGTTGTTTTCTATATATCGTAATTGGACATGTAATTATTTTGACCTACATTTTTGTAAATAGTCATATTTTGTTAGGGTTTACAAGTAGTGCATTTTGTTAGAGTTCAGGAGGGTTGCTAACAAACACAATAGGGGGCATAAAAGACGCACTACCTTGTTTTCCGGGCTATGGGTGGATGACCGACAGTGGATGATGTCACTAATAGGCAATTATAACATCCAACATTCCAAAAGTGTTTAGTAATTTGTTTTGAAGAAACACAGCTTCCAAAAGAACAAAAAGATACTCCAAATATTTATTTGGATGGCTGCATGCCGAAGCAAAGTGAAATGCATAAAATAAAGAAATGAGTCCTAACTCCTAAAAGCATCAAGTATTTTGCCAGTAAGTTAAATATGGAAGAGGATTCAAACATTTTTTGGTAAGGTGGTATGTAGGTAGAGAGCACTCACTCACTGAGCATGAGTGAGGCCTAGGAGGATCACTTGTAGATGGATTATCTGGATTATTGGACACTCCCTATGGAAAGCCCATTTCCTTTGAAATGCTAAAGATGGTATTGATCCTCCCAGAGTAACACATAAGAACTATGTCAACTCTAAAGTACGTGTATAACATGATGTTGGAAGAACATCAATTCTACATAGGCAAAGATCCCTGGTCTCAGGCCTGGCTATGCCTATCTGTATCAGAATTTCCACAATGTGTTCCCACAGTCTCTAGCCTGAGGGGCTCTCTGGGCTATCCTGAGCCAGGTAGCAGCTCAAGACTGAGTCATGAGGCACTCTGACCAGAGCAGCCTTGCTGGAGTGAGTCTAACTGTAGATATTTGATCTACCTACTCTCAGTTTTCAAAGTGTTCTGATTTGAAAAGTGTTCATAAAAATATTAGAGTAAGGATTGAAGTCAGGGTCGACTTTAGTAAGAATGGGGTTCATATGCCCAATTAAGCTTGTCTTATGTCTAGATACGCTTTCCAAATGCCTGAGCAAATAAATCTTCACTTTTACCCCGGAATTGTATAGTGTAATTACACTATAATGTAGGAATACAAAAAAGGAGGTAATTGCTATTAAGACACATAAGCATAACAGATAGGATGTTCTAATATCTGCTCCAAGTTTATCCTATAGCAAATCTATTTATGGAACATAATTCTTCCAGGTCCATAAACTCTCAGACAGATCCATCACTCATCTGCAAGGTGTTACAGGAAGGGCTTCCAGGACAGAGACGAGGCCAGCCAGGAGAAATAGCAATGGATGTTCATGACTTAGAATGGTCATATTGGGTAGTCATCATACAAAGGAGAAAAGTTGCTGTCAACGAACGATTCAGAATGTAACTGACTTGTAACGGACTTAATGGAGTGATACTAGAAGCTCAGGTACTACTATAATTAAATAATTATCAATAATGAAGGAGTACTATGCGACTTGAAGAAAGGCAACAATGAGTTTGAGAACCTTAGATTTACTGTTTATGGTATTTAGTTATAGGATACTTTTTTAGAAAAGGTTTCTTCCTAGATATGCTCATTGATGAAACAGTGGCATGAATCTCAGAGGTAACCAATTGTGCTGGATAGTTTTATGTTAACTTGACACAGACTAAAGTCATCTGCAGGGAGGGAGCTTCAATTAAGAAAATGCTTCCAGGGTTGGAGAGTTAGCTCAGTAGTTAAGAGCAGTTGTTATTCTTGCAGAGGACTGGGTTAGCACTCACAATGCAGTTCACAACTGTCTGTAACTCCAGTTATAGGGGATCCGATGCCTGATTTTGACCTCCTTAGGCACATAGTACACACAGATCCACACAGGCAAAATACTCGTATCTGTCAAATAATAAAATGAATTCAAAAAGAAAAAGAAAAAGAAAGAGAAAAGAAAAAAAATGCTACCATAAGATGGGCTACAGGCATCATATAGGGCATTGATGGGTGATGGCCCAGTAATCCGTGGGCTGGTCCTGGAGTCTCTAAGAAAGCAGACTGAGGAAGCCATGGAAACAAGCCAGTAAGCAGCACCCTTCCATGGCCTCTGCATGTGCTCCTGCCTCTGGTTCCTATCTTGCTTGAGTTTCTGCCCTCACTGCTTTTGATGATGAACAGTTACATAGAACCTTTCCCACCCCCAGGTGCTTCGGATACTGGTGTTTCATCATAGCAACAGTAACCCCAACTAAGACAACAACTATTATCACACTGGACTTGCGGCATACTCCACAGAAGAAATCCATGCCCACTGCTGCAAACCTTGCCATGGATCTCACTGCTTTCATTTTGCTAAGCAGATGTGTTGTGCTCTTATCTAAACTGGACTTTTACATCACCCCAGCAGGAGTCATGGAAGAGGGGACACACGAGTTGTGGGGTGGGGAGGAGTGCTGTGAAATGTCGCCTTCCGGACATGACATAGCCCTTGTACTTCTGAACGTACAGCAGCTATGGCTATCTGCACAGACCTGAACAAGATAAGTCAGTAGGAAGATGAGTGAGCACTCTAGAGGGCAGCACTAGTTGGAGTCAGTGGGGGGAGGGCGTTCTCAGGATAGGAAGGAAAAGTGTTGCGAATGTCTGAGGGTGGGCGTGGAGAGTTAGGGGAACATATGATGGAGGAACATTGTAAACATCTATGAACTCGACAAAGAATAATTTAAAAATACTTAAGAAAAGATGTGTTCCTTATTCCTTCCAATGTACAGAATAAAATGATTACTGATGAAGCAAGAACCATGGTGTGGACAGCCTGTACACCATGACATCTCCCACTACTCAAACTGTTCAAGGTGAGATGCCACGGCACTTGCAACAGAACAAGATCTCATGTAGCCTCGGCTGGCCTCAAACTATGTAACTGATGATGGCTTTGAAGTTCTGATCTTCCCATCTCTACCTCCTAAGTTCTGGAATTACAGAGGTATGCTATCACACACAGAAAACACCATTAATACTTGACAATTTAAAACAGTTTCACTTATTTCAACACTCAGGAAGCAGAGGCAGGTAGATCTCTGTGAGTTTTGGGCCAGCTTGGTTTACATATATGAGAGTTCTAGGTCAGCCAGGGCTACGTAGTGAGACCTCGTCTCAAGGGAAAAAAAAAAGTTTTATGTCTTTTGGTTGAGTTAGACTTTCATGTATATGTACTATTAACGAGATTTTTTTTACAGTCATACTTTAGAAAACTACAGACAAGAAATCTTCAATTACAGGGTCAAGAAGTAAAATATACATACAACTTTTAAAAATCTTTATTTTTGTTTTTGTTTTCTGTTTCTCTTTATTATGACTTAAATGGTCAGATTTCATCAGCTGGTTCCAAGATGCTGAAAGTTCTGGCCAGCCAATGAGGTAGGACCAGTGGAAAGATCTGGACTGATAGAAACCTTTCCTTTTAACCTAGGTCTCTAGTTAAAACTAATCCTAAACAGTTATTGCTGCAAATTTTGCTATCCTTAAACTATCTTAACTTGAAACAGTATTCAAAGAGGTAAAAATATTATTACCAGAATGTACTAATTTCTAGAAATGAGAGGACTTAAAAAAAAATTAAACATTTAGATAATAGTAACAGCAATGATCTTACTTGGGTTTCCACTGCTGTGAAGATATACTATGACCATGGCAACTCTTATAAAGGCAAACATTTAATTGAGACTGGTTTACAGACTCACAGGTTCAGACCATCATCATCAAGGTGGGAAGTATGACAGCATTCAGGCAGGCAGGGTGCTAGAAGAGCTGAGAGTTCTACATTTTCATCTGAAGGCAGCTAGGAGGAGGGTCTCAAAGCCCACTCCCATAGTGACACACTTCCTCCACCAAGGACACACCTACTCTACCAAGGCCACACCCCCTAATAGTGTGACTTCCTGGGCCAAGCATATTCAAACCACCACAATCAATATTTTTACTAGAGGCATTTCACTTCATACATGTGATATACTGTTATTAAGTGTTTTCTTTTAATTTAACAAAATATAAATCAGAATGGTGTTTAATTATTTTGGTTATCAATTATGTTTCTATAGGGACACTGTATGGTCACTTAACTGCCAGTCTTACTGTAGAATCCAAGTATGAGCAGTACTGGCTTACTGTCTTAAAAAATAAAAATCTGAGATAAAAGCCAAAAAGTTTGCTTATTATTTGTTATTATATAAAGTAGATGATCTTCCAGCATGTTCTTACCTTCCTCTTGTAGCTTTCTGTAGAACCTTCACTCCCGACATGCTGCAGGACTTCCCTTCTAACTGTCTGCTCTTCCAGAGGGTGCTGTTCAAGAACACTTCCCCGAACATGCCACAGGCATCCTGCACTAGAAGGCAGGACCTGTAAAAAGCAGAATATTTATTTTCTAATTGAGAATCAAGAAGGTTCCTGTCTTCTTTCCCAAAACTCTACTAAAGTCACCTTCATAATAATGAGTAAGGGCAAATGAGGTTGGATTCAAGTACACTTTTTTTTAAAAGTGTGTGGCATGTGTGTGTGTGTATGTGTGTATATGTATGTATGTGTGTGTGTGTGTGTGTGTGTGTGTGAGCTAGCACACATGTGAAGGTCAGAAGACAACTTGTGGGAGGTTACTGTCTCCTCTCATCATATTAGTCCTGATGACTGAACTTAAATTGTCAGGCTCTGCAGCAGCAGCAGCTGCTTCTGCCCTCTGAATCATCTTGCCAAACTTTGTTTTCATTTTGTACAAGCAAGTATTTAGATCACTAGCCACAAAACACAGTTGACAAAAATATTTTTTAGCATGCACCCCTAGCCATTGTGGTTGAAAAGCTGATAAAGATGACTATCCTCCAGAGACCACGTGCCATCTTTCCTCATTTCTGTCCTCTTCCCGAGTGGATGCTCAACAGTGGAAAGAGTTTCAGTACACAGTGTTGAGAATGAACGATAAAGTGAAAGCTCATTGAGAAGTCACAAAAATCATAGATATGCATACTACCCCAACGAAAGATCAAGGTCATTCTTAGACAGGGCTACTACTATTGTGATAAAACCCAGTGACCAAATGCAACATGGAGAGGAAAGGTATTATTTCATCTTACACTTCCAGGTAAGTCTACCATGGAAGTCAGGGCAGGAACTCAAGACTGGAACCTGGAGGTAGGGACTGAGGAGAGGTCATGGAGGCACATTCCTAATGGCTACTTCTCACGTCTTGCTTGGCTGACATAGCTTTCCTATTGAACCTGGAATCATCTGCACAGGGATGATACTAAGTGTAATGGAACCTTCTGTGTCAATCACTAATGAACAAAATAGTCCACAGCCTTGCCTACAGTCCAGTGTCATGGAGGTATTGTCTCACTTAAGATTTCCCCATCTGAGCCATGTCTAGGTTTATGCCAAGTTGACAAAAGCAATGAGACATTGCCCTAGCTGGAAGCCATGTGAATATGATATATAGCCAGGGATGATCCTCCCAATTTTAAGTTCAGAGGCCAGCATTCATAGAAGCCCATTATAAGTAAGTTTCTAATTTTTTTTTTTTACTTCCACCTTAGGTAAACAAAGACCAACTTAAAGTGACACATTCTCAAAAGTGATTTCATGGAGGATAAAAAAAATTGTCAGTGTACATTGCTATATAAAGGAAAATACTAGATGTGAGGAGCGGGTGTGGCGGCAGTCCCAAAGGCGCCAGGGACTGCAGCTAAGTCTTATGACTTGCACCTGACTTCCTCACCTGACTATAAGCCACAACCATCATGAGAGCTACGCAGGTGTACCAGGATACTGGCGAATCCATTTTGGTGGAGATATGCCCCTGCTGCCCTGATTAGCTGAAGGTGCGTGCCTGGTGAGGTGACATGGCCTGCTGTGAGTGGATGGGAACTGAGAGTATATAAGAGTGAGAGGCCCAGGGTTTGGGGGAGATATAAACAAGAAGAAAGATGAAGACTGAATAAACTGCTGTTAGAAGGACTGGTGGTCGTGTCGTTCTTGCTGGTTGAGAGAGGACACGACAACTAGATGCAAACAAAACAATAAGGCAAAGGACAGCATCTCTAGGCCCAGAAACTCCATTCAGAAGAACAAAAACTCTAGGGTCCACGATGAAGCCCCGTGTTCAGGGCAAAAGCTCTATACTCCCTGAAATCCTATTCACAAGGAGAGAATCTCTGGCTTCCATGATAAAGCCTCATCCACATGGGGAAAACATGTAGACTCCCCACGAAGCCTCATGCACAGCACAGGAAACTCGGGAGCAGCGGTTCTAATGCTAGAACCTTTCATTTTGTTGTGAACCTAACCATAAAATTACTTCTATTGCTACTTCATAACTGTAACTTTGCTACTGTTTCGAGTCATAATGTAAATATTGGCTATATAACCCTGTGGAAAGAGTAGTTGGACCTCCAAGATTGAGAAATGCTGCTCTAGATTCCATTGAGAAGCTCATCAACAGAGCACTTGCTTTGCAATAGAAAAAAATGTATTCATATTAAAGTAATTAAAAACAAAAAATAAGTGAGTCTATGGAATAAGTCTGAGGAACAGACCTATTGAGGGATTATGACAGAAGATATAAAAATGGATTGGCAGATTTGACAAAACTAACAGAATTTCAGAAAGTAAAGTTACATTTATTCACATAGCAAACTCACTCACTTTAGTGTGGGAAATCTCCACATGCATCCAAACAGTGTGCTTACGGGTATATGTGGGGATGTTGCCAGAACTTAGTTTGCGAGCTGAGAGCAAACATGAAAAGGGCAGTACCAGTGGGCAGGACGAGGGCAAGCCCACTCCACTTTCCGGAGAGCAATTGCACAGAGGAGTGCAGTGACTTGTTTTGTTTTTTAAAAAATTATTATTATTGCTTATTTTATTTGTTTACATTTCAAATGTTGTCCCCTTCCCCAGTTTCCTCTCTGCAAGCCCCTTATCCCCTCCCTCTGCCTCTATGAGGGTGTTCCTCATCACTCTAGTATTCCTACCCACCCACCCACCAAACCCCACCTCACCGCTCTAGTATCCCCCTATGCTGGGTATCAAGCCTCCACAGGACCAAGGGCCTTGCCTCCCATTGGTGCCAGATAAGGCAATCCTCTGCTACATATGCAGCTGGAGCCATGGTTTCCCTCCATGTGTGCTCATTGCTTGGTGCTTTAGTCCCTCCAGACTTTGGAGGGTCTGTATGGTTGATATTATTGTTCTTCCTATGGGGCTGCAATCCCCTTCAGCTCCTTTAGTCCTTCTCCTAACTCTTCCCTTAGGCTCCCCGTCCTCAGTCCAATGGTTGGCCGCAAGCATCCACATCTGTATTGCTCAGGCCAGAGCCTGACTAAGCTCCTGTCAGCAAGCGCTTCTTGGCATCAGCAACAGTGTCTAAGCTTGGTGTTTGCAGATGGGATGGATACCTAGGTGGGGCACTCCCTGGTGACCTTTCCTTCAGTCTCTTCTCCACTGTTAGTCCCAGTATTTTCTTTAGGTAGGAACATTCTGGGTTAAATTTTTTGAGATGGGTGGGTGGCCACATTCTTCAACCAGGGGTTCTGCCTATCCACTGGATATGGTCTTTCCAGGTTCTATCTCCCCTGTGTTGGGTATTTTGGCTAATGTCATTTCTGTTGGGTCCTTAGAACCACATGATCATCTCATTAGATGCTGAAAAAGCCTTTGACAAAACACAACACCCCTTCATGTTAAAAGTCTTGGAAAGATCAGGTATTCGAGGTACATGCCTAAACATAATAAAAGCAATATACAGCAAACCGATAGCCAAAAACAAATTAAATGGAGAGAAACTTGAAGTAATCTCACTAAAATCAGGGACTAGATAAGGCTGCCCACTCTCTCCCAATGCATTCTTGAAGTTCTAGCCAGAGCAATTAAACAACAAAAGGAGGTCAAAAGGATACAAATTAGAAAGGAAGAAGTCAAAATATCAGTATTTGCAGATGATATGATAGTATACTTAAGTGACCCCAAAAATTCCACAAGAGAACTCCTAAACCAATTAACTTCAGCAAAGTGACTGGATATAAAATTAACTCAAACAAATCAGTAGCCTTCTTATACACAAAGGAAAAACAGGCTGAGAAAGAAATTAGGGAAATGACACCCTTCACAATAGTCACAAGCAATATAAAGTATCTTGGTATGACTCTAACCAAACAAGTGAAAGATCTGTAGGAGAAGAACTTCAAGTCTCTGAAGAAAGAAATTGAAGACCTCAGAAGATGGAAAGATCTCCCATGCTCCTGGATTGGCAGGATTAATATAGTAAAAATGGCCATCTTACCAAAAGCAATCTACAGATTCAATGCAATCCCCATCAAATTCCAACTCAATTGTTCATAGAGTTAGAAAGAGCAGTTCTCAAATTCATTTGGAATAACAAAAACCCAGGATAGTGAAAACTATACTAAACACTAAGTGAACTCATGTGGGAAATCCCTGCCCCTGCCCTCAGGCTGTGCTACAGGGGAGGGGAGGGGAGGGGAGGGGAGGGGAGGGGAAGGGGAAGGGGGGGACAGAGAGAGAGAGAAAGAAAGAGAGAGAGAGAGAGAGAGAGAGAGAGAGAGAGAGAGAGAGAGAGAGAGAGAGAGAGAGGTAATTTAAGTTCTGGTATGGTATGTGTGTTCATGAGACTATCTTTTCCTTCTTAAATACTCTATGAATCTAGGAGCGCTCACCTTACAGATTCTGTGAGTGTCAAAGTCATCTATCTGCCCCACCTGCCTAAGGACAAGGTAACTTCCTAGAATGCTGGAAACAGTGGCTTTTGGAAAATAACAAAGCCACTTGAGGAATACTGTGGCCCTGTGGTTTTACCCTTTTAAAAGCCCCTATAAAATGTGGCTCGCTGGGATTCCCAAGAGTGGACCTGAACAGAATCCTTGTCAGTATTTAATTAAACCTTGGTTCAAATTTGGCTCAAAACCATAAACCTGGTTTCTCTCTGGTGAATTTCAGGATTACCAATTCCTGGAAATTATTCATGACACTATTGATCCTCTGTACTCTCAAACATGCTGGCCTGTTGAGATGGATATAGATATCTCAGTAAGATTTAGTTTTTCATTTAAAATCTAGTCATGCTTTTTCTGCCCCTTCTGTTGTTTTTATTGTCTCTGTGAGAGAAATAATGAACCCATATCCTTTTATATTAGACTGACACTCGCTTTCTGTCATAGTCATTTACATGTTTCTTCACTTCCCAGCTACCTCTATATCCAGGGTTTCTCTCTGTTTCCTTTAAAGGAGAGCAGGGGGAATGGGGGTGAAAGGAGGTCCACGTTCAGGCTGCATTTATTAAGAAGGCCCTCAGCGTTCTTACAGGAAGATAGCAGCAAAGTGGCCCTTTAGTAGATAGATATAGGCCTACTAAACCTTACTCTTTAAAAAGTTAATATTAAAATCTCTATGAAACCCAATATAAAGTTCTCTTTCTTGGTTATACTACAAAGGGACAGGTGGGGAACTGATATTACTCTTTCCTAGTTTACTTGACTATTGCTTTTATCTCAAATAGCCAAAGGAGCTGGAGGCTACTTTTGTTTGTTTTTTTGCCCTGGTTTGCTATATGGGCCTGGGTCATGCCTCCAGGCCCCTGCTCTGAGTACCGTTCCCCCTTAGTTCATGCTGGCTGGATGTGCTCTCCCACTCACTGACCTCCACATAGAGCTGTGGCTTAGGGATGAGCTGGCTCACACCTGAAGAGGGTTTCCACAACAGCAGTTACCTTACAGGGCACAGTGAATTCCACCTACTTGTCAATGCTTCCTCTTTGTGAAACACTATCTCTAAAAATCCAATGCTGGCACAGGTCTCTGCAAAAAAAAAATTCCATGATCTGCTTGCTTTTCTTGAGCCACTACAAATGTTGAGTGGAACTCAAATGGCTTCCCAGCAAAGCAGCATCCTGTCAAAGATTTAGGACCTTGCAAAAATTACGTATATGAGCCTGAATTTACTCATTTTAACATGGGAGTAACAGAAGTTAATGCAGGCAGCACTGGAAAGTTACCCACAGAACATAGGGCTGGGTTCAGTCGATGGCACAGTGTGCAAATCTTTCTTTAGTGAGCACAACTGATATCAAAGCTTAAAAAGGGTTTTTTTTCTCCCTAAAACATTCTTGCACATGTTACATTAGGTCAGTTGTTGGATTTTCTATGGATTTAGTTGCTTTATTAAATGATAATTTTGTTTGTCAGATATTGTGGGTAAATGAAAAATAGCTAAGCCGTGTATTGAACATCTATGACCTATCATCTTTACTAACTTTCCTTGTTTGTAATGGAATCATTTCACAATGCCAGTTTTGCTTCTTCACTTCTGATTCTGTTTGTTTTCCTTTGTAACAGTGCGAACAAACATCCCTGAAACGAGGCTGTCTGGCTGAGAACAAAACCTCCAGAAGGAGTCTGTGTTTGCAGATTCTGCTGGGGATCTCAGAACTTTGGAGACAGGGTTTTGTAGGTTCAGAAGCTGGTCGCTCTATCTTGGGTTACTTTTAGCCTTCTAAGATGCCATTTCTTGCCATATATTGTATCTGAACTAACACATCATGATAAAATATACTAAGCACCTCTTAGATGCTATTAACTGAACACTAGTTTTCACTATCCTGAGAGCTACAAATGTCACCAGAAAGCACCTTGGGCCTTTCCACCCACCAATATATTTTAAACTTGCCTTAATTTATGACTTTCTCTGTTCTATAAAACCATAAAAACTTTATGAAACTGCTTCTGCATTGGAACATTGACTTTGGTATAACCTACATCTGTGTCCCTGGGCCGTGGTCACTCATAATGGCTCTAGTAGAATAAATCACCTCTTACTCTCTTTGAGATGAATGTTGTAGCCGTGTGGTGGTGATGCGGTCCTGTAATCCCAGCACTTGGGAGGCAGAGGCAGAGAGGCAGAGGAGGCAGAGGCAGAGGCAGGTGCATCTCTGAGTTCTAGTTCAGCCTGGTCTAGAGTAATAAATTCCAAGACAATCAGGATTACACAGAGAAATCCTGTTTCAAAAAACCAGAAAGATAAGATCTCTGGTTTTTATGTGGACAACAGGATCTCATATAGCCCAGGCTAGTCTTGAATTTGTTGTGTGGCTGAGGATAATCTCGAAATTTTCATCTCCTACCTCAATCCCAAGTGCTGGATTGTAGCATGTGCCATATGTTTGCTTATTTTGTTTGTTTAAATAATTCACTGAGTTTAAGGAAAATTGTTTCATGAGCACAGGTTCCTAGTAGCCATGAACTGGCCAAACCTTCTCAGTCAGGGTGGGTCCTCATGAGCCCCTTCTTCATCCATGCCGGACTGTTGCTAGGCTCAGTTTTGTGCACATAACCTACAGATGTGCTGTGAGTCCCTGAGAATAATGGTATATTATATCCAGAAGAAAGCATTTTACATTAGTCTTAGGATTGATGCTATTGCTGTGATAAAGACACTGACCATAAGCAACTTTGGGAGGGAGGAAAGGGTTTATTTGATCCTAGGGTTTGCAGTCAATGAGGTAACTCAAGGCAGAAGTCTGGATGCAGGAGCTGATGCAGAGGTGGTAGAAGAAACACCGATCACTGGCTTGCTCAGCCTTCTTTTTTATATGATCCAAGACCACGTGCCCAGGGGATGGCATCATCCCCCATCAGCTGGGTCATCTCATTTTCTTAATTAGTTAAGAAAATGCCCTTCAAATGTATGTACAGGCAAGTCTTATAGAAGCTTTTTCTAACTGACTTGTGTTAAGTTGACATGAAATTGACTAGTGCACAGCCTTCTTCTTATCTTCCAGTTTTTACATTCCTTCTCCCTCTCTTTGGATAAGTTTTGGGCATAGGGAGACAGATAACATAGATAACATAGATGGCCTGTTTAACTAGGATTTATTTATTCTCAGTACTTTGGTCAGGTTTAAGTTTCTGTATTATCCAATGCCTACAGCAAAAAGAAACTTCTCTAACCAATATTGAAATCATTATTCTATGGTATAAAACAAGTATTTAGCTGGGCGTGGTGGCACACGCCTTTAATCCCAGCAATTGGGAGGCAGAGGCAGGCGGATTTCTGAGTTCAAGGCCAGCCTGGTCTACAGAGTCAGTTCCAGGACAGCCAGGGCTACACAGAGAAACCCTGTCTCAAAAAAAATAAAATAAATAAATAAAACAAAAACAAAAAACCAACAAGTATTTAGAGACAGTTTCACATCATGGCCATTTGGTAAAGCAGCAGCTTCCACATCCCTAAGTCTGATCTCCTTGGCAGTGAGGCTTTATAAAATACTAGGTACAGCATATTAGGCATGAATTTTCTCTTCAAGAATGGACCTCAAATCCAAGGGAAAATACTCTATAATCCCGAATGGTCATACCACTATTGTACCGGTGATACTATTGTTCCAGTATTGGCACATATCCCCAGCAGGTTGGTACTATAGCATCAGAGGTCCACCAGTGGGAAAGACCATTGACGACTCTTCTCCTCCATTATCCCCATCCCCCAAGCTGGGAAAGCTACTCAGCAGAGGAGGCGTCTGGCTCAGCCCTAGCTCGCTTTTTCTGTATTGTATTGTCTTCACCAAAAAAAAAAAAAAAAAAAAAAAAACCAAAAACCTCATCATTTAGTTCCAGTAGACAACTATGGAGGCTTGAATAAGAATGGGATAATGTCTCCCATACATATATTTAAACACCTGATTCCCATGTTGGGGCCATTGTGGACTTGATGGAAACTTTCCGAGACAGAACCTTGTTAGAGGAAGCGGTCATTAGTGGCTAACGTTGAGAAGGGATAGTCTCATTCTACTTTCTGTTCGTAGATGAATACATGGCCAGTTTCCTGACTTTGCCATCTTACTTCCCTACAGGTTGCCATGGCTCTGACACTGTGATGGTTTCTATCCCTTTGGAACTCTAAGCCAAAATAAGTCTTTTTACTCCTAAGCTGTTTTTTGGTTATAGCATTTTATCACAACAGAAAGTATATATAGAACCATATTTCAAAAGATATAATACACGACTGAGAAACATTTTAAAAAATGTTTTAAAATACAAGACCAGGGAAATGCAAATGAAAAACACTTTATAATTTCATCTTCAACCCTTGGTAGAATTGCCAGGATTAAATAAAGAAAGAAAGAAAGATATTAAGAAGACAGAAACTAGCATGGATGTAGGGAAAAGGGAACATTTATTCACTGTCTATGGGAGTGCAAACTGGTAGTCACTATGGAAATCAGTGTGGAGGTGTCTCAAAAAGTTAGAAATAAGCCAGGTGGTGGTGGTGTACGCCTTTAATCCCAGCACTTGGGAGGCAGAGGCAGAGGCAGGTGGATTTCTGAGTTCGAGGCCAGCCTGGTCTACAAAGTGAGTTCCAGGACAGCCAGGGCTATATAGAGAAACCCTGTTTTGAAAAACAAACAAACAAACAAAAAAACAAAAACAAAACAAAAAAGTGAAAAGTAAACACTAACCCAACCACAAAACCTTTGATCTTCAATCTGTCCTGCTGTAAAACACACTAGGGCAATGGTGGCACAGACTTGCAGGAGTAACCAGCCAATGTCTGATTTGACTTAAGGCACACTCCATGAGATAAAACCCATACCTGAGACTCTATGAGTGGCTAAGAATCAGAGCTGAAATAACACAGACACCTAAGATAAACCAAATATTACTGGTGTAAAAACAAAACAACAAAAAAAACCCCAAACAATAAAATGACTACTACAAATATTCTTTTATGCTCATTTCTTATTTATGGCTTTCATTGCTGTGAAGAGACACCATGACCAAGGCAACTCTTATAAAGGAAAACATTTAATTTTACAGTTTTTAAAAGAGGTTTAGTCTACCATCATCATAGTGGGAGGCATGGCAGTGTCCAGGCAGACATAGTACTGTAGAAAGAGCTGAGAGTTCTACATCTTGATCCATAGGCGACAGAGAGAGACTGTGTGTTACACTAGGCACTCCCACAGTATATGTCTGCCTGACTGCTTGTGTCAGATCTCTCCCCATAGAGCCAAGAGGACCAAATAGTTTGCCATTATGAGCCTGGAGATTCAAACTGCTCAATGCAGGCACAATGGTTTATGACTGCCACTCTGGATGCTAAGGAAGAAAGACTACTATCGAGAATCTGTCTTAAAAGCAAAACAAACCCTAGACTAATTTGGTGGTAGAGGGAACACGAGCAAAGATGTGACCAGGGTACTCTGTGGGTGTGGATTCCCTTCCAAGACAAGGAGTTTCAATGATTTTAGTTCCAGGATGTCTATATATTCATATGTTTTTAGAGTAGGCTGAAGCTCAGATACCAACACCTGAATTCCCAGAAGAGACTTGGTATATTGTGTGGTTGTGTCCTGGAAGACAACAAGCAAGAATAGCACTATCTTTAGATGGTTGGGAGATAATGGGAAATAAGAGAGGCAAGCTATGAGAGGTGTGTGTCAGAAGATTTGACACTTTAGAGTTGTGCTCTGAGTTAGTGTGATGTAGTGCTCATAATAACCCTCCATTTTGGGCAGTGGACTGAGGCTTGTCCATTAGCTGCCCTGCCACTGGTAAGCTAAATATTCACACCGACTCACATCACGGGAGCTCTCAGAACTGTTTGTGAGCACTTGTCATGAAGGAGAGATGGATACTATCTTTAGTAATGATTAATTTAGATTACCAACAGAAAACTGTTTCACAGGGAGGTAGTAAGATGTTCATGGTTAGAATAAGAGCTCCAGAACTGGACTTATTTTATCAGACAGCTCACCATTCTGTGCTTGGAATAACATTCTAATAAGTAAATTCTACTCTTATAGTACTGAGGCATAAAACAAACACCCTTATCCAAACAGGTTCCCATGTCTCTGGCTGTTATCATGTGGAACAGAAAAGCCTGCAAGGCCTGGGAAAGAGACTTAACTTTGTGCTCTGTGGCTGATGAACACAACTCCACTGGCTCCCACACAATCCAGGTAACTTTAACTTGCTTACCACCACCTGAGTTCTTATACTTTTTCCCAAATCAAAAATCTTATTTTCTGTCATCCATCTAGACAATCTGAATTGCTAGTGATATTCATTTATTTGTCTTCATAGAAGGGTAATCTTTATGTGAAAGCAAAGAGGGAGAGAGATGATAGCAGCGTAAAGCTTCTGCCTGAACCAACCTGTGATGACGGGTTTTATGGCAGCAATCTCACCCCTTAGCTACTGTGGTTTTATTTGTAATGTAATGTTTTGCTAAGGGTAAAGCAAAAATAACTTGGAAATGCATTACCTACATTGGCCCTGTCCTAGCTAGTCACTCGGTTCCACCCAGGAAGAACCTCCGCAATCAGGAGACAGCCACAGTGGTAGACACAATGGCATCAGCCTCTAATCCCAGGCCCAAGGCAGAGATCATGATTTGAAGCCACTGTGGGATATATACAGCAAGTCCAAAGTTACTCTGTGATACACAGTGAGACACCGAATCAAAAAGAAACACAACAACAAAGAGAACGCAGGTGACATTTATGAACCCTTATCATCCTTTTCAGAAACAAAAGAACACACATAAGAGGTCTAACATGCTAGACATATAAAGGTCTATTATATAGTTAATGTTTGCCTTTGAAAAATGTTTTCCCTCCTGTGTATGTGTATATGTGTGCACACATTTACATACACTGGTGATTGAACTCAGGGCCTCGTGTGTAGAAATCAAGCATTCAGTCAAAGCTATATCCAGACCCTGAAAACTTTTTATTTTTTGCCTTTATCAGCTTCATTGCAGCTTTAAAACGCTTTAAAAATTACATATAATAAAAAACAAAAACTATCAAATGAATGACAAAGGAAAAAAGTTAGATTTGTAGAGGGGTATTTAAAGGCTAATCCCTTTGAGAATTTCAAACTCTCCCTCTTCCTTTTAAACTAACTTCTCTTTCTTTCATTCAGTGGTACAATTTCACTGCTCCACAGAGAGGGAGCAAGGGAAACTGCGGACGTGTGTGTCAGCACATGCACATTTGCCAAGAAGGAAGATTAAGTGACCATGTGGGTGTTTACGCTGAGATCGGGGCAGTTCTTAGCAGTCCACTAAGAATTCCCGGAATCAAGACAGGCTGGCTGTTCTATTCTAGGTCACTGTCGGAGGCTGCAGTCTCTGAGGATCTACAAAATCTTATTCTCTACTTCAGAACCTTTTACTAAGCATCAACTCAAGAACAAGGGAGAAGGAACTGGAGTACGGAGTATAAACATAAAAAGCAAGAGACAGAGAAGGGCGGCCCAGGAGCAGGAAGAGCCAGGAGAGGCTTGACCCAGATGAGAGAGGAGCTCCCCAGAAGACAGGAGGAGGGCTGCTTCCCTGCAGCTGGGAACTAGACACAGGACACTGCGTTCCCTTTTCTCGAAAAACAGCCAGGCATGGGAGCTCAAAGTAAACACTTAATCCTGCTGTTTATCTTTTTAACATGAAGAGATGTTAACAGCAGGTTTTTTGCTATACAGAATTTTTTCTTTTTTTTTTCAAGACAGGGTTTCTCTGTGTAGCCCTGGCTGCTGGAACTCACTTTGTAGACCAGGCTGGCCTCGAACTCAGAAATCCGCCTGCCTCTGCCTCCCAAGTGCTGGGATTAAAGGTGTGTGCCACCACGCCCGGCTCTACAGAAATGTTTCTTATTCATTTAAAAACCATATTTTTTCCTGCTAAAATGTGACAGGAGCTCTCTCTCTCTCTCTCTCTCTCTCTCTCTCTCTCTCTCCATACTAAAATAGGATTTCCCTATGTATCCCTGGCTTGCCTCAAACTTGAAGCTCATTGTTACAGTTTCCTAAGTATTGACATTACAGGCATGTGCCACCATGCTTGGTATGAACTTTCCAGTACCACTGGACAGGAACAAATAATAAACTTTCCTTGCTAAATGTATAGTTCATATAGTTTTGATACCGGGTAGGATTCCATATCTACTACCACTGTCACAACATTAAGCAACTCCTATGATATTAGAGATGATCTGTCACCAGTTATCCCAGAAGTGATAGTATGTCTTGACTCAGGCACACAATTTCTGTAAAGACAGATTGTAGGTGAGGCAGTTGTAGACTACAACAGTTTCCTCATTTCCAAGCCCCTCACACCTCCTTGATGAAGAATCACAGTCATCACTTCCTTCAGTTTGTAGCCTGAGAGAGGTTGTCCCAAGTTGTGTGTGTTAATAAACAGTCCTGTCTGCTGAAGATCAGACTTCTGTCTCTCCTGCTTCAGAAACCAAAAGGTTCTTCATTTTGGGGCATAGGGATAAAGAGGTCAACTTGTGAAGGAAAAAGTGGGATGGAGAGCGAGGCATCACAGGTTCTGACTCTACAAAGAGTCCTGATCTGTATTATATGACATTAGATCTAAGATGGCTCCCAAATACTGGTGAGACAGTTTAATTCTGGGGTCTCTCTGGAGCTCCAACAAGACCCTGCTTGCTGTTGTTTCAGTTAGTCAAGTGTTCATGAGCAAAGAGATGAGAAAAAGAAAAGTGAAGATATCCTGATGATGAAGGGTGGACTTGCCCCAAGAAATTCAATATCTCTAATCAATAGGAAGTAGTCTATTTTGTTGGCTGAAATAGATCTATTCACCCTTTCCCCTCTCAGCTTTGTCCTCTACCTACTATTGGGGGTTTGGAAGGGATTAGGGTTCAACAACGGTTGGAAAGGCAGTAGAGGTTAAGAACCTAATAAAATTGTAAAAACAAACAAACAGAAGTACACCAGCAAGACTTGTCTAATGTAATGGTTTATAAATCATCTCATTTATGAAGTACACATATATACTTTATCCTCTCTGACTCTACCAAATGAAAACAGCTTTAGTAAAATGCATACATACAAGCCCTGCACCCAATATTAATGAAAACCTTATAAGTTATTATACAAGTTCTAGGAACAAAATTACTGAAACCCGTTAAATTGTTTTAATGTACTTTAAATAAATTATTTTCAATATTAAACCATATGCAGTTTCCTGTACCAGAGACAGCAGGTAGCTAAGTAGCCACCGTTAGATGACAACTCTCTTCTTTCTAGAAAGGTTGGGTCCAGGTGTGAATTTGCTTCAGGCTGCTTACTTCAACCTGTAAGGTGCCTGCCAAGCCTGTATAACATGCCTCCCAACTTCCTTCCCACTGGTGTATTCCCGCTGGTATTACTCATGCTCACACTAGACACCTTCAGATCTGCTTCACTATCGAGTACCCTATATCATTTTGTTCTTTCCATGAGCAGATTAGCCAAGTCTCCTCCTCTAGTAGTTCTTTCACTGACCTTCCTTCCTGCCAACTTCCTAGAGCTCACAGGCTTTATTTACATCTGTCAATCACTTTTGTAAAAATTATAGAAAATAATGAAGCATCTTCAAATTTCTCCCCTAAATTACACCAGAGAACTTCCTTCTGAAGTCTCTGCATCTCCAAGAATGTTTATGTCTGTTCCATACAAATGAGAACTTCCCACACAGTCTTTGTGGGCACTGACCCCATTTGTGTCACCTTGCTGTTCATGCATGGCCTTTAGAGCTTCACATGGCATCTTGTCTGTAAGTCGGTCTCCTCTGCAAATGTTAGAGCTCCTCATCATTACCTTTCTTTCACTTTCATGACTTTGACATTTTTCTCAGGCACATTATAATCTCACTATTACTTTTCTTGTGGCTGAGTTACAGGGGTCCACTGAGTGTGCAAGAACTTTACACATGCAATTGGACATTATCTACCATATCACTGGAAGGTAAGTATCATACTATATTTAGAGTAGATATCATATTTGGTCATCAAATGACCATAATGTTTTAGAATTATCTTTTTTTTTTTTTTAGAGTAACAACAATTCTTTTTTTTTTCCTTAATTGGGTATTTTATTTGTATTTCAAATGTTATCCCCTTTTCTCATTTCCCCTCCGAAAAACACCCTCTCCCTATCCCCTCCCCATTCCTCCTGCTCACCAACCCACCCACTCCAGCTTTCTGTCCCTGGCATTTCCCCACACTGGGGCGTACAGCCTTCATAGGACAAAGGGCATCTTCTTCCATTAATGTCCGACTAGGCCATGAACCCTGCTCAACAAGTGGCTCAGGTTCCTTTTGGATGGCGTCGCGAACTCTGTGGACAGTCCCATGGTCCCCAGATGACTCTCCATCCCCTGTCCCCCAACCCCCGGAGCCCTAGCACGTCCAGGATCTTAGGATCACTGGTGAGTGGAACATAACATCTGTTTCAACACAACCAGGAGTTCCTGGAGCCAGCAGGAGCAGGGACACAGGAGCCCTGCCTGTCCAGTGGCTCCAGTTCCTTCCAGTTGGCAGTGCTGGTTTATCTTGGTTTTGAACTCAGCAGACAGCCCCAGGGTCCCCAGAGGAGGTACCACTTCCAGGTGCTCTAACATGCCCAGGATCTTAGGGATCCCAGGGTCCCAGGAGCTTGGTCACACCAGGATCTCAGGGTCTCAGAGGAAGCTTGACTGCCAAGAACTCTGACACACCCAGAATCTCAGGATCTCAGGATCCCAGAATCACAGGATCCCAGAGAAAGCTGGACTCTGAGGAGTTCTGACTCAACAGGGATTACAGGAAGAACAGGCTCCAATCAGATATATCAAGGGCAGGTAGGCAAGTATAAGAACAGAAGTAACAGAAACCAAGGTTACTTGGAATCATCAGAACCCAACTCTCACCATAGCAAATCCTGGATACACCATCATACCAGAAAAGCAAGATTTTAAGATCTTAAGTCACTACTCATGATGATGATGGAGGACTATAGGAAGGACAAACATAACTCCCTTAAAGAAATAGGGGAGAACACAGGTAAACAGATAGAAGCCCTTAAAGAAGAAACACAAAAATCCCTTAAAGAATTACAAGAAAACACATCCAAATAGGTGAAAAAATTGAACAAAAACATCCAGGATCTAAAAATGGAAGTAGAAACAATGAAGAAAACCCAAAGGGAGACAACTCTAGGGATAAAAATCCTAGGAAAGAAGTCAGGAGCCAATCCGGGCGAGGTGGTGCACGCCTTTAAACCCAGCACTAGGGGAGGCAGAGGCAGGCGGATTTCTGAGTTCGAGGCCAGCCTGGTCTACAAAGTGAGTTCCAGGACAGCCAAGGCTACACAGAGAAAACCCTGTCTCAAAAAAACAAAACAAAACAAAAACAAAAACAAACAAAAAAAGAAGTCAGGAGCCAAAAACAAAAACAGAACAAAACAAAACAAAGAAGTCAGGAGCCATAGATGCAAGCATCACCAACAGAATACAAGAGATAGAAGAGAGAATCTCAGGTGCAGAAGATACCATAGAAAACATTGACACAACACTCAAAGGAAATACGAAATGCAAAAAGCTCCTAACCTGAAACATCCAGGAAATCCAGGACACAATGGGAAGACCAAACCTAAGGTTAAAACTATCTTAACATATCATTTTGACCCATTTGACCCACAGATTTCTTCCCTTGTATGTTAAATGTCTATTGACATTGAAATTGTTCCAGTTTTGTTTATATAGCCATTTCTAGGAGGCACTGTTGCATATCAGACTCTCTAGTATTCTGATGCTTATAATCTCCCTGCCATCTCTTCCTTGATGTTCAGTGAGCCATAGATGTGGGGATGGTGATGAAGATGTACAAGTTGGAGTTGGGTTCTCTATGGTTTGTTGATCTCTACATTGTAACTAGTTGTGGTTTTCTGCAATGTCTCTGTTGTAAGGCGGGGACTTTGATGAGAGGTGGTAACTACACTTATTCAGAAAAGGTGGGTTAACCACCAACCTTTCCTTTTGTTATTGCCAATATTCCATGCTCAAGACATATTTTATATTCTCTCTTATCCAAATGTAGAACCAGATATATTGTAAAGGAGTCTTGGTTGTATGGTTGCTAGCTGTAGTTTACCCCTGCTCTAGAACCCACAAACTGGAGTCGTTCCAAATGTCCTTCAGCATGTAAATAAACTATGGCTATACTCAGCCACAGTGTGGTTAAGGATGCATCCATGCAACATCTATATAACATCCTTGAAATAATAAAACTAGAGAAATAAAGAACATATTAATAGCTGGAGATGGAAGTTTTCATCTGTTTGGTATTTCACTGTGGTGGCATACATAATGAGAATACATGTGTGACAGAATGCATAGAATGTATATCTACCTACAGAGAGTACAAGTAAAAAGAGAACCCTAGGCTAGTGAGATGGCTCAGAAGTAAAAGTGCTTGCCACACAAACCTCAAAACTTGAGTTTGGTCCCAGAACCCATAAGAGAAAGAGAGAATAGTGTCCTGGTATTTGTCTACTGGCCTCCATTCATGTGCCCAGCTATTCTCTGTCTTTGTCTGCCTCTCTCATACACTTATGATAAGTTAAATTCAATAAAAAAAATTAAACAAAAAACAAAAAGTTAACCTCTTCTCAAACACATTCCAATGGCATTAAAAACTTTACTGAACACAATTATAGCATTTGCTAATAAAAATCTCTAGGCTCTATGTTGGTAAACAAAATCACTACTTTTTTTTTAAACCACAAACATGATGTCCCAATACAACCCAAGAATAAACATCTTTTTAGTTAGTATATTCTCATCACAATTTTGATTAGATAGAGAAGTTACACATCTGTGATACTGACCTTTCGACCAGGGTGTGCTAGGTGAGAAAGGACTTTTACAGTCCATACCCCTCAGGAACCATGGCAGTGACTTGAGCTTAGGGACAAGGACACAGATACACAGTCTGAGATACAACAGACTCAGTGTAGTGGCTGCAGTTCTAGACTTTGTTTAAATGGGTCACGTGACCAGAAAAGACCCTCCTCTTTACTTCTCATGTATTACGTCTGACTGATGTATGCTTTCATCTTTTTATCTTTCCCTTCTTTTGTCATTTCCACCTTAGTCTTAAAAAGATAGGAAAAAGGTTGTGCCGAAGGACCAGTGGTTTAGGAGGGTGTGATGCTCTTTCAGAGGCCAGAATACTACTCCTCTAAGCAGCTAACAAATGCCTGAAACCACTCCAGGAAATCTGATGCTGTCTTCCAACCTCAATGGGCACAATGAGCATACCCATATGCAGACAGACAGACACAGACACACACCCATATCTACGGCAAGGAAGAAGGTCTGGAGCCTGAGATTCTGCTCTTTTTCAAGGCCTACTCCTTCATGAGGAAGAACACTGGGCTCTTTCCTAGTTGCCCGGCTTGCAGAAGGAAGGAAGAGGAACAACAGAACACTATTTACTTTCTTTCTCATCTCATCAGAGTCTAAGATGACTGACTTTTGTTTCAAATGTTTTTCACTCATCAAGAAATAACATGCTAAAAGCAATGTTAATTTACTTAATTGCTGTTTATAGATACCTGTTTTGACAGGAGAGTTCTTGCCAGGTAAAAGCTGAGATACTCTATTGCTCATAAGCAAATGAAATTAGTTCTAGTTAAAAATCATCTATAGCAATGTTGGTTCTCACCAGAGTGAACAGTTGAGAATACCTTTTTTGTGAGTATGACCTTGGGATTTGAATCTGTAGCCTCATGTATGCTAATCAAGTGCTACACTAGAGAGCTATATTCTCCAGTCCCAAAATAACTTCTTATACTCTGAATGTGAAATAACTTGGGTACAGCTTTCATTAAGGCTAATTGTCTCTTGCATTTGTCAGCTTTAATGTTCACAGACAAACCTGGCTTCATGTTCCATCTCAGCCTGGGATGGGAATCCCAGGATTCCTTCAAGGGAATCCTGGATAGTGTGCATCTCAAATATACCCCTTCTAGAACTACTGTGTAGATGCCCTGAAGGCTTGGTACTGTACGGAAAGTTTGAGTACTTATTTTACTTTATTTCAGGACTTGCAAAAACAAACAAATAAATGAGAAGGGATCTAAAGACCATACCCCCAGCATCTAGATATTCTAGTAGCCAAATTCCCTCCCTCTTGAATAGTCAAAAATGTTGAACAGAAGAAAACATTCACTGATGTTCTATGAACAAAAGGTTTCATGACTTCAACCTAAAGTAAACTACTCACATGAGAATGGGACTCAGAATAAATTTATTGAAAATCTTGAAAATATTTAGGTCTGATAATCTGAGGCTAATCCTTGGACTCCACAGGGTGGAACAAGATAAGCAACTCCTATAAGTTATCCTCTGACTCCACACAGGCACCACAGCACAAACATGCCTCCTCCCAAATAATTAATACGGAAGGATCAGACTGACAGTCCTGTGGTCACATTATTCCATGCACAACCTGAGCCACGAACACAAACAACACAAAATGAAATGTTGAATAATGCTGCTTTATTTCGAGCTCTGCCAGATCTAGCCCCTGTCTGAGAACCATGTGTTAGCTCTCAAATATTAGGAAGCAAAACTTCACTAATTGTTTGGAAGAGGTTAATTGAATCAGTAGGGTAAATCACAATATAGGATAGATCACTATTATAACAAATATTTTTCATGTTATATAATAAAAAAAAATGTTGCAAGAAAGTATTTTCTGGCCTCACCTCCATTTCTCTAAAAATAGCCAAATCCAGAAGGCCTCACTCATATGTTCCATTTGGGTGCTGGGACGGGGGATGTGTGTACAGACTTTTCTTTCACATCTGTGACTCCTGCAAAAATATCTGGCAGTACATTCAGTTCTGTGTCTTAAAACTCACAGGGCCAATTCTAAAATAATGTTATAAATGCTCATGGTTCTCATCACCTAACTAATCTAAAATGGCAGGTCCTTCAGCTTCCTAAGATCATTGTAGGGAAATGTTAGCCATTTCTAGGTGCTGGTCTGCTTAGAAGGACATACAGTTTGTCATGAAATTTAAATGTGAATTTCATTATAAGTGATACCCACATGGCTTAAAAAATATCTTTAATGTATTAAATATGCAACAATTAGGAGGTAAGAATCCCAAGGACTCTAAAGAAAAGCTTCTCACTTCCCTAATAGAAATCTTTCTCAAAACCTAAGGGCACAGAGAATCCACAGCCTTATTCAAGCCACAATTAAAAAGCTTTGGGACAGTCCCAGATTCAGCATCAGCTCTTTGAGCACATCCAGGACAGGACAGAACACTTTCACATCAGGAAATGATCACAAATGTGGGTGTACTTCAGCTTCTTCACTACTGGCTCCTCCCTCTGAACCCCTTCTCTTGCAGTGCCAAGGCTGCTGGCTACCTTCCTGTTCTAACAGTCTCTATCTTTCCAGTAATGCAGGACTTTCACTTTTCTGAATCAGGAAGCAGATCTGATTTACAGATCACGAGAACAAGGAACAGGAAAATGAGATCAGCCACACAGGCATGCTCAGAAGGTAGGGCTGCAGACTGTGTGTTATTTGCGGAATAAGAAGTTCATTTCTTCTTGCCCACATCTAGCACATATTCTGAGTATGGCAGCCAAGATGAATGCATGGATATCTAAGAAAAGCTACTATCCAGTGGACATTCAAGAATAATATTTATAGAAGAATGAAGTCACTGGAGTATGAAACACATTTACTATATTACAAAATAGTGTGTGGGATTATAACCATCTCTCTCTGTAATGCTGAGAAACCTGAGGCTGCAAGCAATAAACAACTCAATGTCACACGCTCGAGCCAAGATCCAAGCTGGCATTAGAATTGAGGCCACTGAATACACTATTTGAATATTCTTTCCCACTAACCTCTACTGCTTTTTTTTGAATTTACATTAATTCTTGCTTTCATTTTATACTTTTATTTTTATGCTACTTGCTTTTTTCTTTTGTGGTGCTTCTATTTCTCCCACTTTGCTCCCAGAAGCGAGAGGAAGTACCCATGAGAAATACAAGGTGATGCATACACTGGCCATGAAAGCAAAGGGCAGCAGACAGGGGGAGGGAAAACAAAGGGGAACAATGGCTAGGAGAACAAACCAGACATAATGATGGTCGGTCTACAAAAGGAACAGAGCTCACCTGACACTGGCCAAAAAAAAAAAAAAAAAAGGTAAAATCACTACATAATTCTTTAATAAAACTTTCAGATTTTTATCTTGGTTCAAAACTGAGTTGAGACAATTAATATATGAATTAATTAATATATTATATTTACTAACATATGCTTATTACATATTAATATATAATGTACCACTGCAATTTTATTTTTTGAAGGTAGTTAAAAACAAAACAAAGCCCATACTTACACCTTCCATCACTGTTTTGATGTACAATGTGTGAGGTTAGAGCTGAACCTACAACAGAGGTTGAAAATTCCCTGTCCTTATTGGCAGCGCAAAGAAAAATCTAGACATCAAGACATCTCCCTACCTAAGCAGATCAGAAGCTGTGGACCAAATGCTCACTTCACGATTTTTGTAGGTGAACATCTACTGGCCCACAGCACTATCATCTATTTATGTATTCTCTGCCTGCTTTAGATGGTTGTTGGGAATAGAGAAACTGGCATGGCCTGCCAATGTGTTTGCCCATGTTATATTTGAAAAAAAAAAATCAAGATCTTGAGTAGTTTAGCCAGTTCATCTTTACCTCATTAACTATGAACTTCTTCTGTGGGATGGTGATAGTAATTGCAGGGGACTCACTTTACCCTAACATATGAATTACTAAATCATTTATACTGTTCATGAATGGGAAGAAAATGTCAGAAAAGTGAAAATGTCCTTAAACAGCTGAACTGGCTGATTCTCTTTACACATAGAAAGAATGCCAGTCCTTCTATTTTCACAAATTACTCATTAAGCATTTTTCAAAGGCCTAAGCTCTCTTTGTGAATAATGAGACTGATTCACAGAGCAGGCTATTTAAGAAAATTGACTAAAATCTCTAAGCAAGTCTCTCTCTCTCTCTCTCTCTCTCTCTCTCACACACACACACACACACACCCCTAATAAACCTTATTTAAGAGGTTTTTCACTTTGTTAGAAAGAAAAATACATTCTAATGAAAGGTATTAATTTATCCTAAATTAATGATTCATATAAAAAGTTAACATTTGCCTTCAGGCAGTTTACCCAGTAATATGAATGATTCTGTTTAACTTAACTAGAAATAGTTGGTTAAATTATTCTCTATCCCCCAAATATTATACCTAGTTGTGTTTGAAACAATAATGACTTTCTCCATCTAATTTAAAACATCGAAAAGAAAAAAAAAATCCTTGGTAGCTAGGATTTGGCTGGCTTGAATGCACCATCCAAGGATGACTAGTTTAATAGGAAGTGATCTATATTTTGGAGTCTTTTGTTTGTTTTTGCAGTATGGAGTGGGACTGCATCCAGGGAGCATTAACACGGACATTCTCAATCACATCACATGACTGCACAAGTAGCTTTATGTAAACAGCATGAGTGGCTTCATGAGTAATAAAACCTGTTTCCGTCAGAAGCCCTTTGTCATGCGTAAGAGACCTGCACACTAACAGGCAGGCCTGGCTTCTATTAACCAGCTACAGCTGGTTCATTGTTCTAAAAAGAACTAATGAAAACACAAATGCTAACTTCTCAACTTCTTCCACGTCAAGGCTGTACTAAGACAGGCCCTTCCAAAGGCTCTCAGTGAATGATCTGGCTGGATCTGGTTCCCTTAAGTTGTTTACTGAACAGTATGTGCAAGGAATGTGCCAAGGACCAGTGGTCGGGCAGAGTTTAACATAGTCTGCTAATATGAGTACCTTTTTTTTTTTCCTGGAAGATCTTGTTCTGCAACAAACAAGAGACAGAACAATTTCTAAAGCAAGGGGAGAAGACCCTCAGTAATTTGTCCCCCCGCCCTTCCCCTCACCTCTCTTCTTTCTTTGGAGAAAGTCTCATGTATCCTGGGCTGGCTGTACAGCAGAGGATGATCTTGAACGACTGTTCTTTCAGTCTCTGCCTTCTGAATGTTGAGGTTATAGACATGTACCCCAACGCTCATTCTTCCTTATATGTGTATGTTTGTGTACACACAAACACATATGAAATGCACGTGTATATAGGTAAGCAGTTACTCTCCATTCTCATTCTACAGGACTCGCCTTGTATTTTAAGATGGAGTCTATAGCTGGGGCATGGGGCTTTGCTAGCAGGCTAGACTGGCTGACTATGGAACCTCGGGGTTCTTTTTGTCTCCATCTCCCCCCAGTGTTGATAAGACAGGAGCACCTCATCATGCTAGTTTTGAGTGGGTGCTGGGGAATAATCTCAGGTTCTAATGCTTGTACACTTTACCAGCTGAGCTAGCTCCCTAGCTCCCAGGTTCTCTAATTTAAAAAAATAATCAAGTAAGTGTATGGGTAGTTTGCCTGAATCTATGTCTGATCATCATGTGTATGCACATGGTGCCCATATAGGCCAAATGAGGGCGTCAGCTACCATGGAACTGGAGTTATAGACCATTGTGAGAAGCCATGGTAATGGAAATTGAAACTGGGTCCCTTGGAAAAGCAGCAAATACTCTTGTTTTTTTGTTTGTTTGTTTGTTTGTTTGTTTTTTCCGAGACAGGGTTTCTCTGTATAGCCCTGGCTGTCCTGGAACTCACTTTGTAAACCAGGCTGGCCTCGAACTCAGAAATCTGCCTGCCTCTGCCTCCCGAGTGCTGGGATTAAACGCGTGCACTACCACACCCGGCCAGCAAATACTCTTAACCTCTGTGTCATCTCTGCAGCACAGTTAGATTTTTTTGACACAGAGCACAGGCAGCACAGGTTGACCTCAAAATTTTGATCATCCTGCTTCAGCTGCCAGGGTACAGGAGTACACACATGTGTCATAACATGGGAAAGTCATTTCTTGAGCTTACCTACAGAATCATTAAGTCTGAGCTTTCGCAATGCCATAGCTCATATTTTAAATTCTTTTTATGTTTTTTTGTTGCTTTGAGATCGGCACTAGCTATGTAGCCCAGGCTGGCCTTGACCCGTTGATGTTCTCAAGAACTAGGATTGAGAAGTATGCCACCATACCTGACTCTAAATTCTTAAGGAAAACAATTTCTTGTTGACTTATCTTCTAACTTTTTTCTATTTTATCTTATACTAAATACATCTATTGAACAAGGTCAAGATTAAAATGAAGAGAGTATATGAATTATTCCATATCAAAGAGTTAATCTTACCTTTTAATATGTTTGAAATATCAACTTAAAATCTAGGGAGGTGCACTGGCATTTTGAATAGCTGGTGTTATTCAGTGAGCTGCACAAGGTTTTTTCCTCTGTACCCATTGAGGGGATCATGCTTAATGCCTGAGCCATTAACTTGCAGGGCAGACACTGACTTGTTGAGTCATCCCTCCACCCAGGACTCATACCCTAACTTCCATCCTCTGGTTTAATCTTCTACCATGGGGTCTTCTTTTCCGATTTATACCCATCTAGGGCACTGAGAGGCCATAATACTGATGGAGAGACACAGTTAGTGGTTAGAAGTAAGTAGCCTTTGCCTTATTCTGGTTTATTCTTTAACTAGTCATCTGAAGGCCTATGTGGTCATTTCAATAATAATGCCTCTCATAGGCCCATAGGGAATGGCACTATTAGGAGGTGGAGCCTTGTTGGAGAAAGTGTGTCTCAGTTCACTTCCTGCAGAACTCTCAGCTCCTTCTCCAGCATCATGTCTTCCTGCATGTTACCATGCTTCTTGCCATGACTATAATGGATTAACCTCTGAACTATAAGCCACCTCCAATTAAATGTTTTCCTTTATAAGAGTTGTCATGGTCATGGTATATCTTCATAGCAATAAAACCCTAAAATAGCCCCTCTCTTTCACAGGCAGGAAGAAGAGCAGGTAAGTGGATTTTCCATTGGAAGTGGTAAATTCCTGACCTTAAGTCAAATTGTTCTATATGCTCTCCTCAGGACTGTCTTTCCAGCATTAGTTTTCAAGTTATTCATAGTTGTTTGTAGACAGCTGTTCATAGCACCCTTACTTGTAATAACCAGGAACTGGAGCAACCCAGATGTCCCTCAACTGAAGAATATCTAAAGAAAATGTGGTACATTTACACAATGGAATACTACTTAGTTATTTAAAAACAAGGGTATCATGGAATTTGCAGGCAAACTGATGGGATGAGAAAACATCATCCTGCATGAGGTAACCCAGACCCAAAAGGACATTCATGGTGTATACTCACTTATAAGTCGATATTATCCAGGACACCCACACTACCTGAGCTGAGAGCCTCCAGCCAGCAGATGATGGAAACAAATGCAGAGATCCACAGCTAAACATTAGATGGAGCTTGTGAAATCTTGTGGAAGATTTGGGAGAAGGACTGAGGAACCCGGAGGGGATAGGTACTCCAAAAGATGGCCAACAGAGTCCACTCACCTGCTCTTGGGATCTACCAGAGACTGAACCATTAACCAAAGAGCTGAGCTGGACCTAGGCCCCCACCTGCTTCCTGCACTTATGTAGCAGATGTGTAGCATGGGCTTCATGCAGGTACCCCAACAACTGGAGTGGGGGCTTACCCTGACTATATTGCCTGCTTATGGATTCTGCTCCCTTAACAGGACTGCCTTGTCTAGCCTCAGTGGGAGAGGAGGTGCTCTAGATGGGTTGGTATCCATGTGGTACCTCCCCCTTCTCAGAGGTGAAAGAGAAGCTGGATGTAAAGGGACTAAATAAATTAATTAATGGGGGAAAAAAAAGAAAAAAAAAACAGATTCCAAGAAGCGTAGGATTCAGGCAAAAACTTATAGAGTAGGCATGCCATAGAGCTAAGGAACAGAGTTCTCAAAAGTTGCTAATAATTTAAAAAGTGTTCAATTTCATAAGTTTCCAGGAAATTGTCAATTAAAATTTGTTTTAAGCCTCCATCTAACCTTGGACAGAATTGCTATCTTCAAGAAAACAAAGGCAGATTTCTCCACTTCTCCTAGCTCACGGCCATCTACAAGCATGCATGCTGAGTTCAGACCTGTGGCCATGGCTCTCTTCATTGTGTGAATCCTTTTGTCTTGTCTAGTTTTAGACCTGTGCTTTAGGAGTCATGTTTCCATACTCCAATTAATTCAGCTTTACCCAGCCTAGCTCAGGTTGCCCATCTCTTGCACTACTGCTACTACTACAATCTAATAATGAAGGCCAGATTATCACATCAGACACACAAGCAAAATCAAAAACAACATTAGTGGTCTAAAAAACTTTTCCCCCATTAAACCCACTAGTCTCATAGAAGTATTGTGTAATGAGAACTCCCTAGATAAACCCCAGGATACAAAATTTAAAAGAACAATAATAAACCTTATGAAAGAATGCAGTCAATTTAAGAAGACACAAACGAATACTTCACCAAACTTCAAGAGGATAACAATAAATGCTTAATGGTATTCAAGAAATTTACAAATAAACAGCTGAATATAATAATGAAGAGAATTGAGGGTTGGACAACTGAATTTAATAAAGAGGTATACATACTGAAGGGAACACAAAGCTGAAATGAAAATGGAATTGAAAATATCAAAACTGCAGTTACACATCTAACAAGTCAGGCAGAAGATAGACTATCAGGACTCAAAGATGTAATAGAGGGTCTAGACAAAATAAACAAAGAAAATAAAAAAATTAAAAGGCACAGGATAGGAACATACAAGAAATGTTGGACACAATAAGAAGATCAAATATTGGAATTATAAGCATAGATGGAAAAAGAATCTCAGGTCAATGGCAGAAACTAGATCTTCAACAAGATTATATAGGAAAACTTCCCCAAACTAAGGAAAGATATACTCATACAGATACAAGAAGCACACAGAAACCCAGATAAGACCAAACAAGAAACACTTTAATACATATCGCAATTACCCAGAAGAAAAAAAAATTGAAAGCCGCAAGAAAAAAAACACAAACTATATAAAAAGGAAAGGTCATCAGAATAACGTAATTTCTCAACTAAAATGCTGAAAGTCTGAAGTACCTGGAGTTATAAGTTCTAGAAGACTATGATTACTGCCAACTTAAGACTTCTGTACCCAGCAAAACTGTCTGCTATAGATGAAAGAGAGAACTTTCTATCATCCCAGTAATCTTTAAAAAAATCACATACAACAGAAAAATACTATGAAGAATACTTAAAGCAATACTCTAGATTGAAGCAAAGCCAAGAGGATGTAGAAAGAAAACAAACCAAACCACAATAAACAACACAAACCAGCAAAAAGTATCAAAATGACCACAATATACATACACCTTTCAACAAACACTCTAAATATTAATAGCCTCAGTTATTCAATTAAAAGGAACAGACTAGCTGAATGAAATAAGAAACAAAATCCATCTGCCTATTGCCTATGTGAAACCCTTAGCTTTAAAGATAGTTTAACGTCCTTAGTCATCAGGGAAATGCAAATCAAAAAAAAAACCCTGAGATTCCACCTCACAGGACTCAGAATGGCTAAGATCAAAAACTCAGGTGACAGCAGATGCTGGTGAGGATGTGGAGGAAGACGAACACTCCTCCATTGCTGGTGGGACTGCAAGCTGGTACAACCACTCTGGAAATCAGTTTGGCGGTTCCTCAGAAAACTGGACATAGTACATATACCTGAGGACCCAGCTATAACACTCCTGGGCATATACCCAGAAGATGTTCCAACATGTAACAAGGACACATGCTCCACTATGTTCATAGCAACCTTATTTATAATAGCCAGGAGCTGGAAAGAACCCCAGATGTTCTTCAACATAGGAATGAATAAAGCAAATGTGGTACATTTACACAAAGGAATACTACTCAGCTATTAAAAACGATGAATTCATGAAGTTCTTAGACAAATGGTTAGAACTAGAAAATGTTATCCTGAGTGAGGTAACCCAATTGCAAAACAAAACACATGGTATGCCCTCACTGATAAGTGGATACTAACCCATAAGCTCCAAATAACCAGGATACAATTCACAGACCCCATGAAGCTTAAAAAGAAGGAAGACCAAAGTGTGGATACTTCTTTCCTTCTTAGATGGAGAACAAAATAATCACAGAAGCAAATATGGAGACAAAGTGTAGAGCAGAGACTAAAGGAAAGGCCACCCAGAGACTGTCCCACTTGGGGATTCATCCCATATACAGTTACCAAACCCAGACACTATTGTGGATGTCAAAAAGTGCATTTCCCTGATGACTAAGGATGATGTACATTTCTTTAGGTGCTTCTTGGCCATTCAATATTTCTCAGTTGACAATTCTTTGTTTAGTTCTTTACCCCTTTTTAAAAATAGGGTTATTTGGTTCTCTGGAGTCTAACTTCTTGAGTTCTTTGAATATATTGGATATTAGCCCTCTATTGAATGTAGGATTGGTAAAGATCTTTTCCCAATCTGTTGGTCAAAATATCACTATTTACAGATGATATGATCATATACTTAAATGACCCGAAAAATTCTACCACAGAACTCCTAAATCTGATAAACAACTTTAGCAAAGTGGATGGATATAAAATTAACTCAAACAAATCAGTGGCCTTTCTCTACTCAAAGGACAAACAGGCTGAGAAAGAAATTAGGGAAATAACACCCTTCATAATAGCCACAAATAATATTACATACTTTGTTGTGACTCTAACCAAGCAAGTGAAAGGTCTATATGACAAGAACTTCAAGTCTCTGAAGAAAGAAGTTGAAGAAGATCTCAGAATATGAAAAGATCTTTCATGCTCATGGATCGGCAGAATTAATATATTAAAAATGGCCATCTTGCCAAAAGCAATCTACAGATTCAATGCAATCCCCATCAAAATTCCAACTCAATTTTTCAGAGTTAGAAAGAGCAATTTGCAAATTCATTTGGAATAACAAAAAAACCCAGGATAGTGAAAACTATTCCTAAACAATAAAAGAACTTCTGAGTGGAATCACCATCCCTGACCTCAAGCTGTAGTACAGAGCAATAGTTATAAAAATTTTATGGTACTGGTACAGAGACAGGCAGGAAGATCAATGGAAGAGAATTGAAGACCCAGAAATGAACCCATACACTTATGGTCACTTGATCTTTGACAAAGGAGCTAAAACCATCCAGTGGAAAAAAGACAGCATTTTCAACAAATGGTGCTGGTTTAACTGGTTAGCATGTAGAAGGATGCAAATCAACCCATCTTATCTCCTTGTACAAAGCTTAAGTTGAAGTGGATCAAGGACCTCTACATAAAACAAGATACACTAAAATCTACAGAGAAGAAAGTCAGGAAGAACCTCGAAGATATGGGCACAGGGGAAAAGTTCCTGAACAGAACACCAATGGCTTGTGCTGTAAGATCAAGAATGGACAAATGGGATCTCATAAAATTGCAAAGCTTCTGTAAGGCAAAGGACACTGTCAATAAGACAAAAATGTATATACCATTTCAAATAGCAGTCTCTTAGAGTCACAGACTGTCAAACTGTCACTTAATTTTTAAAGAATTGATACTGTAATGATTATTTTAGGTATAGTAACACATGTCATTCTTTTCCATAACCCTACAAAATACTTCTTAAATTTGTATTACTTTCTATTACATAAGCCAGTAAATGCAACAATTTCAGGTAGTGCATGTCCTGATGGCAGTGTGGTAGATATACCATGTATACTACTGATCAGCCCAGGAACATTTTTAGTAAAGCTTCTTATATAAAAGAGACAAAATTGTTTGTTATATGTACTATACATTGTGATGGCTCTTCTTGGTTGTCAACCTGACTACATCTGGAATTAACCAAAACCCAAGCACCTGAGCAAACCTATGAGTGATTTTTATTATTGAAATAATTTAGAAATCGAAGGTCCAACTTTAACTTGGAACTTGTGCGAGAGTATGATATACATCTGATCTGGGCCCACCCGCCGCTGCCCCCGCGTATATAAAGACCACGGAGGAAGCTTTGCTCTTTGCCTGCTTGCCTCAGGCTTGCTAGCAAGCTCATTTCATCAGCGACATTACAGCCCACTTAAGGATTCTAGCATGGACTGAAGATCAGATGAGACATTCAGTCCTGTGGACTACTGGATTCTTGGACATTCTATTGGTAGGCAGACAGCCATTGTTTGGCTAGCTAGACCACAAAAATCCCATATTGATTCAGTCAGCTCTGTTCCTCTAGAGAACTTTAACTAATACACACATGTTCCGAATTCTAATGTAAGAAAAAGATATACAAAACAGTCTCATACAGTA
The DNA here is from genome assembly GCF_000001635.26 of Mus musculus. Taxonomy (NCBI): domain Eukaryota; kingdom Metazoa; phylum Chordata; class Mammalia; order Rodentia; family Muridae; genus Mus; species Mus musculus. The sequence continues at coordinate 15,966,512 of NC_000082.6, forward strand.
AATGTCACCTAGAAATTCCTCTGAGCAGAGCTTCCTTTCTTGGGAACTCTGTTGTGCTTCCCTTTTCCCATGCCTAAGTTTGCCACTCACCATGCTCCAGAGGCATCTGCATGTCCCACTGTGTGCCCTTGCTGGCTCCTGGCACCATCTCTGCTGAGAAGAGAGTACACCCTCTGCACTACTACTTGGACCCTGACTCCAGACCATAGGCCAGCTCTTTGGCTTTCCACAATGTCCAGAAGAGAATTCCTCAGGGGAGCAGCAACTATAAGATGTTGCTCTGCCTTCTCATGTCCGTGGGTCCAGCCTGTGCCAGGGGTGGCCAGGCTATCATATGTAGTCTGTCCAAGACATGCAAAAGGAATAATTTAAGTTCTATGCATAGTGTTGTGCTGTCCAAAAAAGTGACATCATTAGGTGACTGCCAAAGCACTAGCAGTGCACTAAAGAACAGACAATCATGCTACACTGGCATCTACCTACTGAAGACAACAGAGCAGAATTTCTCCTACGAACAGTGTCCTACTATTAATGACCTCATGAGGATAGCTTCCCTTTTTGGTTTGTCCAAAAAGAATGAATACAGTTTAATTAAAATGAGTCATTTTATTAGGTGTTTGAATGTGTTATCTGCTAATTTATATACTTTGCATACTCATGTATTCTCCCCAAAACTATATAACGTCAATGATCATAAACCAACGATACTTCTGTTTCATTTTATTATCTTCAAGACTCTGTTTTTTAAATAATATTTATCTTTACAACAACTCTAATTATTCTCATAGATAAAATGGAAGCACAGAGAAATTACCTAATGTGAACTAGAATAAAGCTGCAGAGGTGGCATGGGACACAATACAAATAGCTCCAAACCCTATTTTATTTTGCTTTAGTGTCAGTGGTACATATGTGCAGGCACATTTGGAGGACAGAAGAGATCACCAGATGCCTTGCATTTGGAATTATACTCAGTTATCAGACACCTATGTAGGTTCTGGGAAGTGAACTTGGGTCCTTTGGAACAGCAGCAAGTACAGTCTGAATGCTGAGTTTCCTCTCAAGCCCTCTCAAAACCTGTAGTTTTTCACCACTATGCTACATGGTAACTGTTATCTAACAAATCATATGTCAGTACTATCACGTTAGCACAAACTGTTTAAAAGTATGCTTCTACAAATTTAATTTTGTAGTTTTAAATTTAATACCCTCACTCCCATGTTTGTGCTTGTGCATATCACATGGCATGTATGTAAAGGTCACAGGGCAGCTTTGGCACCCTTCTCAAACTATCCCTTCCAGATACTTCTTTTGATAGTCAAAGAAAGATATTTATTATATGATTGAAAGCAGGGTAAAGGTTTACATACTTTATTTTCCCTACTTCTAGCTTTTCGTCTCAGTAGTCTGTGCTGTGATGATTCTAGTAATCCAGAGAATTTGTGGCCAGTGTACTGGAACCAGACTCCCAAAGCGGAGAGTCTTCATGGACGTATACCCTGCCCAGTACCAGCGAATTACTGTGAAATTCCAAATTCATTTTGGAATAGCTCAGAGCCCCCCACCCAAATTCTATGAAATCAACTTCTATCATATAACCTCAAACATAATTTATAAAGCTTTATCCCAAGGAATACACACACACACATAATGTTTCCTATAGAAAACATAAAGTTTACTAAAGGCTTAAAACTCTTATTTTCAGAATGAACATAGAAAAATACTTTCTGAGTCCTGACTATCCTAACCATAGCCCCATGGGACTGAAAGTACTTTTATGTTTTAATAAATTGAACTAAAGATTAAGACTACATAATGGGAGGATAGAAAACTGTAATGAGACCATGACTAAATGCTACTTGAGCTTTCATATCTTTTGGCATAAATGATGATAACATGCTCTAACATATATAGTTGAGGACAGAAGATAGATATATTCATTTATTCACAGGTCCTTTCAAATACAGGTACAAGTACTACTACAAGTGTAAAAATCATAAGCCAATGAGAATTTACCTGATTGATGGATGAATTGTCTGTTATGTCCTTAATTCTAAATGTCTGGGCCAAAGTTATATTTCTCCTTGAAAGAGATATGTCCGGACTGTATAGGTCTTCGCGCACTGTTTCTTTTGCAATAGCTTTCTGACAAAAATAAGTATTCAGAATAATGGAGCAACTTCCATTTGGGATAAGAAGTTTTTGCCTGAAAAAGAAAAAGAAATTTATTAGTTCATTTATAACTTGGGTTCTTATATTTTTTGGTAAACAAAGAATGTTGTAGTTAAATTAAGATAATGCAGTAAATTACAGCATTCCTAACAACGAGTGGGTAACAACAGACCAGGGCAAGGCATTACAGTTGCCCAGGACCCTGGAAGAGAGATCCATCTGTAACAATTGACAGCTAGGACCTTGCCAGTCAGCAGAATCCATAGCCATTACAAGTAAATATGATTCAATGACAGAACTTTACTTTTCCAGTGAAGGCCCCGAAAGTCCTATATTAGTAATGGAAGGTCCTTTAAGTCCCTAGGCTTGCTCTCTATCTGGGAGACCCATGTCCTCTCAGGAAGAAATATAGATACAAAGAATGAGCAAAGACTATGAGTACCAAAGAAGCACTCAAACACTGAATTGGATATTATTTAACCAAAAAACCCTATATATTTAAGCAACTCTAATTGTTCAAAGAATATTATATTAAAAGATGTAAGAACTTGAAGCCTTGATATCAACATTATTGGCAAAACATACAAACAAGCTGAAAACATATCAAACAAAATTCTGAGGTTTTACTCAGTACTCTAATGTGATAAAACACGTCAATGGACATCCTTTAAATCAAGATGTGCTGTCAATAAGAAAAACTAAAAACTTCAGGTCTGGAACAAGAATTTGATACATATGTCACCTTAATCTCTCATTAAACCACACTGGTGGGTAGAGAGAAGGCAGAATACTATCTAGGGAGAAGGGAAGGAGAGAGAGAGAAATGAGAGAGAGACGGAGACACACACCGACAGAGAGAAAGAGAGAGAGAGAGAAACTTAGTACCTGAGGAATGATAGAGTAGTAAAAACAGCAAGTACTCTTAATCACTAAGCCATTTCTCCATGCTCTAATTTCTGGACTCCTATTTAGGACCTCCTGTCTAGGGAATGGTGCTATTCAAAGTGGCCACATCCATTAACTATAGTTCCCCACAGACACACTCATAGGCCAATGTGATGTAGATAATCCTTCACTGAGGTTCTTCCCAGATGATTCTAGGTCATGTCAAATTGGCAAATCATGCTAACTATCACTAGACCCCAACGAGAGCCAACTTTCTGTATTTAAAGGAACAAAGCAAAGACTACCTTAACTCAGAAATCTGTATTTGCATCTGTATTGAACTCATTTAAATACAAAAAGGAAACTTTTCCCTTTATAAAATGACAACTAAAGTAAATGCTAAGAAGGAAATCAAGAATTTGTTTCTTTCTACATTTTTATGAAATATAATGTCAAAAGTCCTAGTCCATAATACGAGGCACAGTAAGGGAAGGGCAAGCGAGCACATCAGAAAAGAAGCAGGCCAACATGACTTCATGCATGCTTTGACAGGGATCCCATGTTGGGCAAGCTGGCTTCAACTCTGTGTATGGTTGAGGATGATCTTGAACATGTGATCTTCAAGCCTTCAATTTGTTATTCAACATCATGGCCAAAGATAGCAACACACACATATGCCATGCAAAAATAAATGAGTAAATAAAATCATAAACAAATAGTACCCAAAGATTAAAAATATAACTCCCAAGTCCAATCAGTTTCAGTAATGTTTTAGAATGGAAGAAATAAAAACCAAGTACATGTACATACATTTTCAATAAACACAGGATCACCAAGATTGGACCTGAAGTAATGAGCAGGGCATGGTGATATATGCCTAAAATTCATGCACTTCTTAAGCTGAATCAGGGGAACCACAATGTTTACAGCAGCACAAATTATATAGCAAGATTCTTCCAAGAAAGAAAAAAAGGAGTGAAAAAAGGAAGGGAAGAGAGAGGAAAAGAAAAAGAAAAAAATTTCAGTTTAATATGTATGACTTGAATGCTGAAGCTACAAAATACAGATAAAATTTTTGGAACTAGAGAGACATAACATAATATGGACTGAAAAACTCAATTGTCCCCTAATAAAGAACTCTAACCTCAGTACAGAGATTTATATAAATTCTCATTAAAATGACAATATTTTAATTTTCTGAAAAATATATTTATATATTAAAGTATATATTACACACACATATGTATATGTATATATATATATATATACACACACACACATATGCTTGCTCAGTCATTACCAGAGAAAACACTTCTTGGTTCCTAATATCTCCCAACATCAATGGATTCAATTCCTCAATAAAGAGACATAGGTTACCAGACTGGATATGTAAACAAAAATCCAGCATTTTGCTGTATACAGGAAACATATCTTAATGACAAAGACAGACACTACCCCAAAGTAAAAGGCAGGGAAACTTTTTTTCAAGCAAATGGCTCCAAGAAACAAGCTAGAGTAGTCATTCTAATATGCAATAAAATATGCTTTCAACTAAAAGTTATCAAAAAAGATGGAGAAGGACACTACATACACATCGAGGGAAAAATCCAACAAGATGAACTCTCAATGCTGAACATCTATATACCAAGTGCAAGGGCATCCACATTTGTAAAAAAAATGTTACTGAAGCTCCAAGAATACATTGAACCTCACACAATAATAGTAGAGAGCTCAACACCCTATTCTTACCAATGAACAGATCATTGAAACAGAAATTAAACAGAGACATAATGAAACTAAAAGAACTGATGAAGAAAGTGGATTAACAGATATCTATAGAATATTTCACCCTAAAATAAAAATGTAGACCTTCTCAGCACCTCATGGTACCTTCTCCAAAATGAACCATATAATCGGACACAAAACAAAGGTCAACAGATACAAGAACTGTTGTGGATACCCCTGGGGCTAATTATATTTGATGTCAATTCCATTACCCTGTGAGGGGTTATGAACAAGGAATGAGTCAGCACTCAGATGATTTCTTGTAGACCTTCTTCCCACCTTAATTTGTAAAATAAAGGTGACCTGATGATTGGGCAGAGAGAGAGAGAAGGTGAAGCAGAAAGAAAGAAAAGAAGGAGGTTTGAGAGAGAGAAGGCAGAGGAGGAAGAAGAAAAGAAGAGCAGAAGCACATGGCCTAGAGAAATCAAAAGTTCTAAGTGGTCTCATAGATGTGGAAGATGTAGCAGCAGATCTGCCCAATCTAGGTGCACAACATGTATTCATATAAATTGTGTTGTGTTTTCATTGCTAGGGCATAACTAGATTGGAGAGATTTACCGCAACAAAGAACATTGAATTAATCCCATGTATTCTACCCATGGAATAAGGCTGGTCTTCAATAACAACAAAAACAACAGAAAGTTCACATACACTGAATACAGAAGCTGAACAACTATCTACTAATGATAACTTGGTCGGGGAAGAAATAAAGAAAGAAATTAAAGACTTTTTAGAATTTAATAAAATTGAAGGCACTACCTATTCAAACTTAAGGGACACAATGAAAGCAGTGCTAAGAGGAAAAGTCATATCCCTGAGTGTCTCCATAAAGAAATAGGAGAGATCATACACTAGCAGCTTAACAGCACACCTGAAAGCTCTAGAACAAAAAGAAGCAAATGCACCCAAGAGGAGTAGAGGGGAGGAAATAATCAAACTCAGGGCTGAAATCAACCAAGTAGAAAGAACATACAAAGAATCAACAAAACTAGAAGCTGGTTCTTTGAGAAAATCAACAAGATAGATAAGCCCTTAGCCAAACTAACCAGAGGACACATAGACAGTATCCAAATGAACAAAATCAGGAATGAAAGGGAGATAACAACATAAACTGAGGAAATTAAAAAAAAAATCAGATCCTACTATAAAAGCCTATACTCAACAAAACCGGAAAATCTGGATGAAATGGATGATCTAGACAGATACCAGGTATCAAAGTTAAATCCGGAACAGATAAACCATCTAAACAGTCCCATAACCTCTAAGGAAAGAGAAAGAGTCTTTTGAAGTCTCCCAACCAAAAATAGCCCAGGGCCAGATGGTTTTAGTGCAGAATTCTATCAGAACTACAAAGAAGACCTAATACCACTACCTCTGAAACTATTCCACAAAATGGAAACAGAAGGAACACTACCCAATTCATTCTAAGAAGCCACAGTTACACTGACACCTAAACCACAAAAAGACCCAACAAAGAAAGAGAACTGCAGACCAATTTCCCTTATGAATATCAATGTGAAAACATTCAATAAAATTCTCTCAGTCCAAATCCAAGAACACATCATAGTGATCATTCATCATGATCAAATAGGCTTCATCTCAGGAATGTAGGCATGGTTCAATACACAGAAATCCATCAGTGTAATCCAATATATAAACAAATTCAATGAAAAAACATATGACAATCTCATTAGATGCTAAAACAAGGCTTTGACAAAATAAAGTATCCCTCCACATTAAAATTATTGGAGAGATCGGGAATTCAAGGTCCACACCTAAATGTAATAAAAACAATAAACAGAAGACCAATAGCCAACATCAAACTAAATGGAAAGAAACTAAAGCAAGCCCATTAAAACCAGGGACAAAGCAAGGCTGCACACTCTCTCCATACCTACTCAATATATTATTTGAAGTTCTAGCCAGAGCAATTAGGCAACAAAAGGTGATCAAAGGGATACAAATTGGGAAGGAAGAAGTCAAGATATCACTATTTGCAGATGATATGATAGTATACTTAAGTGACCACAAAAATTCTACCAGAGAGCTCCTACAGCTGATAAACAACTTTAGCAGAGAGGCTGGATATGAAACCAACTCTAACAAATCAGTAGCCTTCCTCTACTCAAAGAATAAATGGCCTGAGAAGGAAAGTAGGGAAAGAATATCCTTAAGAATACTCACAAATAATATAAAGTATCTTGGTGTGACTCTAACCAAGCAAGTGAAAGATCTATATGACAAGAACTTTAAGTCCCTGAAGAAAGAAATCAAAGAAGACCTCAGAAAGTGGAAAAATCTCCCATGGCCATGGATTAGCAGGATTAATGTAGTAAAAATGGGCATCTGACCAAAAGCCATCTATAGATTGAATGCACTTCCCATCAAAATTCCAACCCAATTCCTCATATAGTTAGAAAGAGCAATTCTCAAATTCATTTGTAATAAAACCAAACCAAACCAAACCAAACCAAACCAAACCCAAACAATCCAGGATAGTGAAAACTATTCTCAACAGTAAAAGAACTTCTGGGGAAATCACCACCCCTGACCTCAAGCTGTACTATAGAGCAATAGTGATAAAACCACATGGTATTGTTACAGAGAAAGGCAGGTAGATCAATGGAATAGAATTGAAGACTCAGAAATGAACCCACACACCTATGGTCACTTGATCTTTCACAAAGAAGCTAGAACCATCCAGTGGAAAAAAGACAGCATTTTCTACAAATGGTGCTGGCTCAACTGGCAGTCAGCTTGTAGAAGCATGCAAATCAATCCATTCTTATATCCTTGTACAAAGCTCAAGTCCAAGTGGATCAAGGACCTCCACATAAAACGAGATACAATGAATCTAATACAAGAGAAAGTGGGGAAGAGCCTCAAACTCTAGGGAACAGTGGAAATTTTCCTGAACAGAACACCAGAGGCTTATGCTCTAAGATCAACAATCCATAAAAGGGGCTGGTGAGATGGCTCAGTGGGTAAGAGCACCCGCCTGCTCTTCCGAAGGTCCGAAGTTCAAATCCCAGCAACCACATGGTGGCTCACAACCACCCATAATGAGATCTGATGCCCTCTTCTGGTGTGTCTGAAGACAGCTACAGTGTACTTACATATAATAAATAAATAAATAAATAAATCTTAAAAAAAAAAAAACAATCCATAAAAGGTATCTCATAAAATTGCAAAGCTTGTGTAAGGCAAAGGACACTGTCAACAGGACAAAATGTCAGCCAGCAGATAGGGAAAAGATCATTACCAACCCTACTGATAGAGGGCTAATATCCAATATATACGGAGAACTCAAGAAGTTTGAAGACAGAGAACCAAATAACCCTATTTTTAAAAATGGGGTAGAGCTAGACAAAGAATTCTCAACTGCGGATTCTCGAATGGTTGAGAAACAAAGTAATGTTCAATGCCCTCAGCCATCAGGGAAATGCAAATCAAAACAACCCCAAGATTCCACCTCACTCCAGTTAGAATGCTCAGGTGACAGCAGAAACAGTAACATCCTCCATTGCTGGTGGAACTGTCAACTTGTAAAACCACTTTGGAATCCAATCTGGCTGTTCCTGAAAAAGTTGGGAATAGTCCTAGCTGTAGACCCAGCTATACCACTACTGAGCATATACCCAAAAGATGCTCCAACATATAACAAGGACACATGTTCTACTATGTTTATAACAGTCATATTTATAATAGCCAGAAGCTGGAAACAACCTAGATGTCCCTCAACGGAGGAATGAATACAGAAAATGTGGTTCATTTACAAAATGGAATACTACTCAGCTATTAAAAACAATGAATTTATGAAATTCGCAGGCAAATGGAAGGCACTAGAAAATATCATCCTGAGTGAGGCAACTCTGACACAAAAGAACACACATGATATGTGCTCAATGATAAGTGGATATTAGCCCAAAAGCTCACAATGCCCATGACACAACCCACAGACTATATGGAGTTTAAGAGAAAAGAAGACTAGGGTGTGGATGCTTCAGTCCTGCACTGAGGGCAGAACAGAATGTCACAGGAGAGGAGGGGAGGAAATAAAGAGGGGGGCAGTATCAGGTACTAGAGGGAACAGGAGAGAGGTACAGAGGGTCAGGAATTGAATAAAAATATGTAGCAGTGGGGGATGAGGAACTGGGGATAGCCACTGGAGTGTCCCTGACACCAGGGAAGTGAGAGGCTCCCAGGACCCAACAGGGATGACTTTAGCAGAAATGCATAGTAAAGGGGAGATAGAACCTGTAGATAGCACCTCCAGTAAATAGGCTTGTCCCCTGATTGTGGGATAAGGCCACCCACCCATCACAAAGTTTTTAACCCAGGAATGTTCCTGTCCAAAGGAAATACAGGGACAAAAAATGGAGCAGAGACTGAAGGAAGGGCCATCTGGAGACCAACCCAGCTGGGTATCCATTTTGTCTGTAGACACCAAACCCATACACTGTTGCTGTTGCCAAGAGGTGTTTGATAACAGGAACCTGGTGTGGCTATTTCTTGGGAGGTTCTGCTAGCAACTGAACAATGTAGATGTGGATGCTTGGAACCAACCATCAGACTGAGCTCAGGATCCCAGTGTGGGATCCTCAGAGCTGGCAGAAGGACTGGAGGAGTGGAGAGGGACTGCAATCCCATAGGAAGAATAACATAGGCTGGTTGGACCAACCAGTGCTCCCAGGGACCAGACCACCAACCAAGGAGTGTACAGGGAGGGATCCATGGCTCTACATACATAGGTAGCAGAGGATGGCCTTGTCTGACATCAATGGGAGGAGTGGCTTTTGGTCCTGTGAGGGTTTGATGCCCGAGCATAGGGGATGCAGGAGCGGCGGGGAAGGATAGGGTAGGTGGGTGGGGGTACACCCTTATAGAGAGAAAAGGGTGAGGGAAGAGGGCATATGTGGGATGGGGGGGTGGTTTGTGGAGGGGTAACCAGGAAGTGGGATATCACTTGAGATATAAATAAATGGAATGATTAATTTTAAAAAAGCATTTTAAATATGAGGAAAAATACTTTGCATGGAATTTCATCTTCAAGTTATTGATATAAATTTCCCCCAATATGCTAATAAATATTCTGCCAAACATCAAAAAAAAAAAACCCTGCAAAGAAGTTTCTAAGGTATTTCTTACATAATTTCCAAAACTAAGTATATTTCCATATAACCACTGTTTTTATTATTTTATTTAATTATCTTTAACCCCTAATAGTCTACCATCCGACATTTCATCATCTTATTCCTCCTCTTCTGTCTCCAAGAGGATGTCTATACACTCCAATCCCCCCGACTCCACCCCACTAGACCTCCCCACTCCCTAGGGCCACAAGTCTTTGGAGGTTTGGGTACATCTTCTCCTCTGTTGTATATGTGTTGGGCACCTCATACCAGCAAGTGTGTGCTGCCTGGTTGGTGGCTCAGTGTCTGAAAGATATTGGGGGTCCAGGCGAGTTGAGAATGCTGGTCCTACTACAGGTCCCCAGCTTCTTCCACCCTCTCCCTAATTCAACCACAGAGGTCCCCAACTTCAGTTCAATGGTTGGGTATAAGTACCTGTGTCTGTCTCGGTCAGCTGCTTGATGGGCTTCTTGGATGGGAGCCTAGTGGCTCCTATCTTCAAGCACACAATAGCATCAATAATAGTGACAGGCCTTGGAGCCTCCCCTTAAGATATACTCCAAATTGGGACCAGTTACTGGACCTCTATTCCTGCAGTCTCTTCTCCATTTTTGTCCCTGTAGTTCTTTTAGACAGGAACAATCTGGGTCAGAGTTATTGACTATGGGATGGCAAATCCATCCATCTACTTGATGCCCCGTCTTTCTAGTGGACGTGGACTCCACAAGTTCCCTCTCCCTAGTGTTGCCCATTTCATCTAAGGCCCCTCCCTTTGAGTACTGAGAGTCTCTCACTTCCCAGGTCTCTGGTACATTCTAGAGGGTCACCCCACCTCCTACCTCCCTAGGTTGCATGTTTCCATTCATTCTGCTGCCCTCAGAGCTTCAATCCTGTTTCCAATTACAATACCTGATAATGTTCTCCCTTTCCCCCTCTCCCTTCCCTCTCACACTCAGGGCCCTTCCTCCCTCTGCCTCCTCTGATTGCTTTTTTCTCTCTCCCAAGTGGGATTGAGGCATCCTCATTTGGACCCTTTTGCTTGTTAACTTTTTTGAGTTCTGTGGATTGTATCCTGGCTATTCTGTACATTTTGGCTAATATCCATTTTTTAGTGAGTACATACCATACATGTCATTTTGGATCTGAATTACCTCAACAAGAAGATATTTTCTAGTTCCATCCATTTGCCTGCAAAAGTCAGGATGTCCTCGTTCATAATAGCTGAGCAGTATTCCATTGTGCAAATGAACCACATTTTCTTTTTTTTTTTTTTTTTTTAATTTTTCGAGACACGGTTTCTCTGTATAGCCCTGGCTGTCCTGGAACTCACTTTGTAGACCAGGCTGGCCTCGAACTCAGAAATCCACCTGCCTCTGCCTCCCGAGTGCTGGGATTAAAGGCATGTGCCACCACCACCCAGCTTGAACCACATTTTCTATATCCATCCTTCTGTTATGGGACACCTGGGTTGTTTCCAGCTTCTGGCTATCACAGATAAGGCTGCTATGAACATAGTGGAGCACATGCCCCTGTGGCATGGTAGGTCATCTTTTGGTTATATGCCCAAGAATGGTATAGCTGGGTCTTCAGGTAAATGTATTTCCAGTTTTCTGAGGAATCTCTAGATTGAGTTCCAGAGTGGTTGTACCAGTTTGCAATCCCACCAGCAATGGAGGTGTGTTCCTCTTCCTCCATATCCTTGACAACATAAGCTGTCACTTGAGTTTTTGGTCCTAGCCATTCTGACTGGTGTGAGGTGGAATCTCAGGGTTGTTTTGATTTGCATTTTCCTCATGACTAAGGATATTGAACATTTCTTTAGGTGCTTCTCAGTTTCCTAAGTTGAGAGTTCTCTGTTTAGCTCTCTTCCCCATTTTTTTAATTAGATATTTTCCTTATTTACATTTCAAATGCTATCCTGAACGTTCCCTGTACCCTCCCCCGGCCCTGCTCCCCTACCCACCCACTCCCACTTCTTGGCCCTTGCGTTCCCCTGTACTGGGGCTATAAAATTGCAAGACCAAGGGGCCTCTCTTCCCAATGATGGCCGACTAGGCCATCTTCTGCTACATATGCAGCTAGAGACACGAGCTCTGGGGCTATTAGTTCACATTGTTGTCCTACAAGAAAATCAAGAAGAAGGAAGACCAACGTGTGGATACTTCATTCCTCCTTAGAATAGGGAACAAAATACCTATGGAAGGAGTACAGAGACACAGTTTGGAGCTAAGACGAAAGGATGGACCATCCAGAGACTACCCCACCTGGGGATCTATCCCATAATCAGCCACCAAACCCAGACACTATTGCATATGCCAGCAAGATTTCTCTGAAAGGACCCTGATATCGCTGTCTCGTGTGAGGCTATGCCAGTGCATGGCAATTACAGAAGTGGATGCTCACAGTCATCTATTGGTTGGAACACAGGGGCCCCAATGGAGGAGCTAGAGAAAGCACCCAAAGAGCTGAAGGGGTCTGCAACCCAATAGGTGGAACAACAATATGAACTAACCAGTCTTCCCCATTTTTTAACAGGGCTATTTGGTGGGATCTGGGTACAGAGAGCTGTGGCACAGGGTCAGTTCTGGGGCACATATATAAATCAGAAGGATCCCGTTCCCAGTTGTTCTTTGGTTCCTGTGTCCCTATGGCTCTGGGCAGGTCACTCTTATGCCAGGATATTGAGCAGAAGTGCTGGTCTCACCTGTGCTCTCAGGTGTGTCAGCTCTCTTGGGAGACCAGCTCACTCCTGGTAGGACCTGGATATGGAGATCTGTTAGTTCTTCTTTAATTGTCTGAGAAAGGAAGGAAGATGGTTCCTAAAGATGAGTCAGGATGAAAGAAGATCAAGCCAGAGAACTCATTCCAGGTTTTACTAGTTCTGACACCGAAATTCCACCGACTTTCTCTATTCTGGGCCCAGTCTTGAATGGGTAGAAAGTAGATGTCATACCTCTGAATATGTGTCTTTTCGAAAGCACTGGTCTCAAATATCATGTTCTCAATGAAAGTCTGGTTTCTTAAATATCTTGGGGTCTTTGCTACAACATAGGCTATATCTCCAGAGCTTTATGCACTAACATATAGGGCCTTTATATATCAGGAATTCAAAGCAACAACATGCTGGAAAATTCTAGGGCTTGTATTCATTATCTTGAAAAGCTAACATTCCACATATCTGCATAACTAGCAGCACAGGGAAAGCACAAAGGTCCACTGCCAGCATGAGATACAGCCCAGCATCCTTGGTCTCCAGCAGGTATCCTGGGGGTTCTATCTTTCCAAGAATTCTCTTTTAAAAGGAATTTGTATTTTTATATCCTAGATACCTGGATAGGAAGGAGTTTGCCCCTAAGGTATACTTTCTGTCCAAGTATAAAGTGTGCAAGTTTTAGATTCTTTATTACACATGCTTTGTACCTTTAAACTTGTTCTTGTTCCTTTCACTGATAAACCATAAATTTTTCATGTCGCTCAGCTCTCTCTCACTGTGTATTTGTCGAAGAGCCAAGAATAGTAATCATGGCACAAAATAAATGGCACAATGCAGTATATGAACCATACAGCCAGGTTTTCTATAACAAAGCCCTCATGTCTTAGTATTGTTTAACTGTTAACTTGGTATCAATTAACTATTTTCCTCATTGCTGTAACCAAATATAAGATGCAAGTTAAAGAAAGCAATAACTTACTCTGACTCATAAGTTGAGGATATAATTACGGTGAAATAAGTTTGTCCCTGACATTCTTCACATCCTCACATCTTGGTGAAACAGAACTCTGATAGATGGCACTAGAGGTGGTGCCAGCATATAATTAAAACTCTACCTTTCCACTAATACACTTCTTCCAGCTAGGCTCTACTCCCAAAGGTCCCACAATTCCCTAACAGCTACCAGCCGGGGTTCAAACATAGGAGTGTGAGAGGTTATATTTTATAAGTATTTATTTTGGCCTATTTGTTTTCTTGATGTTCAGTGTTCTTTGTATATTATAGATAGTAACCCTCATTTTGTAGGCTGCTTCCTCCCCCCGAATGATGGTCTCCTTTGATGTACTGAAGCTTAAATTTCATGAGGTCCAGTTACTATTTGTTGATCTTAATGCCTGCGCTATCAGGTATTCTGTTCAGAAAGATTTTTCCTGTGTCTGTAACTTCCCTACTCTGCTCGATCAGGTTCTGGGGACTAAGTTTTATACTGACGTCCTAAGTCTATTTGGAGTTTAGTTTTTTTTTTGCATGGAATGAGGTAAGAATCTAGTTTCACTTTTCTACATGTAGCTATACAATTTGAGCAGCACTATTTGTTGAAGAGGTTGTCTTTTCTCTAATGTACTGATGGCATCTTTGTCAAAAATTGTGTCTGTAAAAATACAGGCTTATAGCTCTTCCCTCACCCTATGCCCCCATCTCTTCCCTAAAAAATACAGGCTTATATGTGGGTCTTCAATTTGGTTTTTTTTGTTTTTTGTTTTTTGTTTTTTGTTTTTTTGAGACAGGATTTCTCTGTATAGCCCTGGCTGTCCTGGAACTCACTTTGCAGACCAGGCTGGCCTCAAACTCAGAAATCTGCCTGCCTCTGCCTCCTGAGTGCTGGGATTAAAGGCATGCACCACCAAGCCCGAGTCTTCAATTCTATTCCACTAGCCAATGTTGGTTTTTATGCCAGCACTATGCTATTTTTATTACAATAGCTTTGTAGTAATTTGAAATTTGAGATAGTGATACTTAAATTTTTTTTTTAATTGTTCAAGATTATTTTGGAAATCCTAGTTCTTTTGTGGATGTTGCCTTTGAATCTCTAGATGTGTTTCAACTGGAATACCTACAGAAGCTCCATAATTAGGAATGAACCCTGGAGGGCTCTCAAGGTTCGAGAACAAAGAGAAAGAGGATTAACTTTGGGAGATAAGAACAGGGAAGAGTAAAAAATATGGAGAGAGATAACTAAGACTAAAGAACTTCTGAACAAAAATATGAAAAACTACTAGTGCAGAAAATTCCTTCAATACAACCCATACATCTATTGTTTAAATAGAGTTAACTTATAAAGGTCAACAATGCTAGATACCACAGGTTAAGAAATGAAAGTTCAGTAAGTCTTTCAAAGGTGTTAGCCAGTGAAATCCCAATGATCACTCAAACACTGCAAACTTTTACCACTGCACTTGGTTATCCTCCAGACCGTGACTACAAGACCTAGTTGCTGAAGCACAAAGAATTCAACTTAGTCCTGATGCAGAAGTTCCTTTACTCCTAACAGCTGCCTTTCATAATGCTGGCAGGTGCTGTGCATGCTGCCATAGTATATCAACGGTCATCTGACTTACAGCTGAGAACCTTGAAAGCTACTGTAATTATAGGCCTGGCGAGGCATGTCCACTGTTCCGACAGTTGCACCAATGTCACGGGAATAAAAAAATTACTTTTTAAAAAAATCGGATTAAAGGCCTGCTCCACCATATCGAGGCCAAGAACCTGTGGCTAGAAAGGTCATAGGCACTAGGGAATAACCTACTGCTCTAACTCTCCTAAAGCACCGCCAAATAACGTATTGCTACACCTGTGTGCTGTGTGTGCATCTCTCAAATCTCATCCAAGCAGCTTTGTTTTTCAATAGTAGATGGTGTTTAACAGAGTCCCACAAGTAGTACAGGGGCAGAGAATAAGAGTCTGGAGTTCTCGGCCCTAAATGGTACATCTAAAATACACCTCTTCTTGCCAAGGCTCAGGGATCATTGTGGAAGAAAGAAGAAGCATGTCCTCAGGTGTTGATTGTGAAAAGCAATTAGGGTTCCTAGAGCTAAAACTCCAATAAATGTACCTCTCTTCCCAGGTCTGTGATCTTTGGAGTATTTCCTTTTTTGAGCTTTGTTTATTCTAGGTCTCCAGTAATGTGACAATTAGTTTAAGTTTTCATACCATGATTGCTTATAGAAGTTTGTGATTTTCTATACCTACTTGATAGCCACTCCAATGTTGGAAGTAACTGTGGGATCTCTGGCCTCAAAATGCTCTGATGGGATCTGGCAACATGGTTCAGTAGGTATTTGTCACCAAATTGGATAACCTGCATTTGATTCCTGGGACACACATGAAAAATTATACTCTGACCTCCATATGTGTGCTGTGGCACAAATGAGTTTGTTCTTCCATCCAAGATATAAAATTAAAAAAAAAAACATAAAAAAATGTTAAGTGCAAGACTTTGCACCTAAGAGAGCTCACTACAGCTGAGGTTACTGAAATAAGAACTGTACAAGATTGTAGACTGAAAGTCAATATTTCATCATGGATGTGTTATTGCTTGCTGTGAAGGCTGGAGTGCCATTTTCTTCAGTAGTATAACCACTGATAAACTGCCCATGCTCCAGTAAATATTCTCTCTCACCCATGCTAATATAGGCAACCCTAATTTACCTCAGTGGTTCACACACACACACAAAAAAAAAAAAAATACATGAAATTAGGATGAAGCCTTGCTGAGAAGAAGGATTTCAGTGGGAGAGGGAGAGTGTCTGGCAGAGACAAACTGGAGTAAAAAGAAGTACAATTCATGACATATAAGACACAGACAGTCCACTGCTCCTTATTTCAGCCCTCGAGATTTTTTTTTTTATAAGACTTTGATGAACCTTAGCAACCAGGGACCCTCTCAATGAACCACACGGAGCTGGGGATCGACGCAAAAGCAAGAGGAATTTATTGTTCCATAGTGCTGGGGTCGTCCTGCACCTGAAGGAGAGGCAGTGACCCTGGACTGCCTGTTCAGCCAGGTTTTATACAATTTTCAGGGGTATATTGGGCAACAGTCACTAGGCACAATGTGATTGGCAGAACAGTGTGACTTTTAAACTGGTCCTTAGGGAATGAGGTAGCAAAGGCTTTCCTTATCTTCGGATGGCCAATGGTTGGTCCCGCCTGTGTTCTTTTTGAAGAATGTAATCAGCCTCTTGCTTCTGGAGGAGAGAGGTGCCTATAGGCTCTCTGTCCTCGCTCTTCTAGGAGGGGAAAGGGGAATTTTCCAAAGGTCCTGAGCTGACCTCTTCATCTTTAGTGTGAGATAGTAAATTCTGGGAACAGGCCCCCAAAGACCAGTCCTTTTCTCTGTCTTTTCCAAATCCAGAGGCTATAAATTTGAATCAAGGAAATCATTCAATATACTACCTCTTAGGGTGTGAGGGCTGACTTGCTTTCATAGGCACTGGAAAAACAATCCATTCAGATCCATCTTCTATAGTAGTTGCCAGGTATCTTCATATAACCATCAAACTACAAAGAACAGAGACTTTTCTGGTTTCTATGACTCTAGAGAGGAGAAGTCCATCCCATAGATAATCCCCATAACTTTAATCAATTGTGTCCGTTGCTTGTGTTCCCTCTAAAGTAACTGAGAGACAGGCCCACCAGGCTCTACAACAGGGCCTGTAACCTCTCCTTTTAGAAGTTCGTTTTTACATACACAAGAGTTTAAAAAGAACAAGGAAAAGGAAGTATCCTAAATTTCATCTGCTGGCCTTGTTGAACATCAATGGGAGGAGAGGCCTTTGGTCCTGGGAAGGCTGGATACTCCAGTGTAGGGGAATGCCAGGGCAGGGAGGCAAGAGTGGGTGGGTGGGTGTGGGAGCAACCTCATAGAAGTAGGAGGAGGGAGGATGAGACAGGGGGTTTCCAAAGGAGAAACTGGGAAAGGGGATAATATTTGAAATGTAAAAAAAATAAAATATCCAAAAAAAGTTTTCATCTGCATTTATTAATAACATAGAAGCAAGTAATAATTCAGCTATGACAAAACTGGAAGTATTAAAGGGGAGTGTTCTCTGTCCCACTCCCAATTCCAGTAAGTGGAATATCAGAATCCTCCACAGAATCATGTGACCACAGGCAGCCAGCAGCTGCCCACTGGCACTGTATGTAAATGAACTCAGTCACCTCTTGGGTTTTCCCCTCTCCTCTCCCTCCTCTTTATAAAGGACACAAAATCATAGAGGGTAACTAACTGAAGTCTGCTCTGTACTTTTAATTGCAGGCAGGACGCCAAAGTACAAACACAATGACTGAATTCAGTTTTACAAGTAAACACTGGAACTGAATTCACCCTAGTCCGGGAAGAATGCCTCTGATCACAGCTAGCAGGAAATCCAATTCAAAACAGGGTGTGTCATCCTCAATTCACACTGTGGCCTTTATACCTTTCATAAAATTCTTTGCATAGTAAAGTTTCCTTCTTAAAAATGTTCCCACAGAGACTAATCTTCATTCATTACATTATACTCAGAAATTGCAAGAGATATCTGAATTCCAACAACTACCACCTTTTGGTAGAGAGCTGTAGCCTTGTAGCCTTGTCACTTCTGTTCGTTTTTTTTTTTCTCCTCTCTCTCTCTCTCTCTCTCTCTCTCTCTCTCTCTCTCTTGGTTACTGATTGTTGAATAATAAGAGCTCATCAATCATTCTACCAACTCCCTTCTAATCTCTGAGTTCACTCTGACTTCATGCCAACTTTCAATTCCCCTCTTGTTCTCTCGACCACTGATAAGTTAGTATGAAAATGCTGAGGCCCTGAGAGAACTTGGACAGCCACATACTTTGGCTCAACCACATCATAACTGTGCCAGTTGGTTCCTATGCCGGTTTCTTGTGCCTCCAGAGTTGGCCAAGGCTATCAAACAACTTCAAGAAGATGCACATATGTACAAATGTTGCTGGCCTCTAGTTCTGCAAAGGGCCTCAAGAGAGGTCTGGACTTATGCCAGCTGCCTATGGCCAGCCTTCCCAAAATGATGCTGTAATTATAGAAGCCAAGAGGGACTTTGGTCTAGCACATAAATCAGTAAGCTAAAAGTCAGTTACAAACATATTAAACTGTATATGTATGTGAGGAAACAATAGGAGAAATGATGAACAGTTTTTACAAACTGAAAGACTTAGGTGTGGGAGGACAGAGTATGTCTTAATTATATCATGATACATTATCAAGTATTATCAGGCTTGAAGGCCACAGAGGATGGACACTCAGTTATAATGACCTTTGGACTTCACCTTCTGTTTCTAACCAAAATGGAGAGTACAGGCAGTGCCTTGCACTATCTGTACTGTGCTCTCAGTTGAACACACGCCCTAAATCCCCAGGCGTTTGAATTTCTAATTGGACAGAAGTGCCCCATAACTTGCTGAGCTATTAAAACCAAGATTAACGGTTTTTAACAACTTCATTTCTGAAGGACTTGACTGCTCAGCTAATACTGTCCAGTCTCAGCCCACTTCATCCTAAGGTAGGTTATAGTATCCACATCATAATATGCTTTCTCTCCCTTAGTGCCTCCATGTGCTCCCAACGCAGTAGTGCAAATTCATGTTGGACACACTTCCTGATCCCTCCCAGTTCTTTTGTGAGCACAAAAGCATCGTGGAAAACTAAAGACCTAGGAGCTGAGGAAAAAGCCAAAATGAGATCATTTGATGTTCCTAGTTACAAATAGATTTCCTTCACCTTCATAGTGGGAAGATATGGACTCTACTCCTTTGGGTCAAGATGCTAAAACTCTCCATTCCTTACTACTTACAGTTTCCTTCTGTGTATATATTGCTGTGATAAACTACAGGCTCTTTCCTCATTTCGGGCTGTATACCCCAGGCCACTTTCTCTTGCTTCATAAGTACTTAAGACTCTTATATTTATACTAATCTCATTTAAATGCATTTTATTAAAAATGGTGGCTATACATATGTATGTTTCCTGGGTGTCCTATTGCCATATAACAAGGTCTATTTTTTCTTATTTTTTTATTTATTCATTTTTAAAAATCAGAGCAAGGAGTTATATAAACCAGACCTGACTGTGGGGTTTTCAGGCTTTGAGGAAGTTATTTTACATAAGGGACCAACTGGCTCTCTCAGACTTCCCCCATGGTTATAAACTTCCAACACACTGTGGTCAGAGTAAGTGGCTCTTTCTCTTTGGGTTTCCTCCTAACCAGTCCACATCTTTAAAAAAAGGACATCACTGCCATATCTAAAAGACTTATTCATTCTTTTACCAAATTTAAACAAAGAAAAGAATAAAATTTGATTCCTACTAATCAAGGAGACTGTGGGTCCTGAACACATAGGTTGTTGTATAAAAAGACTGCTAAGCAAGCCTACAGGAACAAGCCAATAAGCACTTCTCCTTCATTGCCTCTGCTTCAGTTCCTGCTCTGAGTTCCTCCTCCAACTTTCTTTTAGGGAGTTCCATCCTCCTATAGACTTTACTAGTTATACCATCTGGTAGGACAGGTCAGACACTTGCTGATCATGTTGATTTGCTAGGAAGAATTGATTTCATTTCCCACTGCTGACTCTGCAAAATGTGCATTAGTTACTGGCTTGCCTCTGAGTCTTTACATCCTCTTTGATCAATAGAAAGGTCATTTAGCAGAACTACAGGGTCTGTTGAGAGATGTCCTGTTATCTATCCATTGAAACCTATCTGGCCTAGAGGCAAGGGTCAATATATTGACTGCCTTCTTAGCCCTATGTATTTATTACTTTTGGACTTCAATTTTGGTCGTTGAGACACCCAAAAATCATTTACACTAGTTTTGAACAAAAGCTTATACATAGAGCACATCTGGTTGCTTTTTATCTTTTCCAAAATGGATTTATTAGGCATGGGGTTAAAGGTCAAATTGCTATTAGTCACACTTTCCAAAAATTGATATAAATTGCCTAGTAAGTTAAACAAAGTCAAGTTTAATTTTTCTTTTTAGGCTTGGTGATAATGTTGTTTTCATCATGGAGAATACATCTGAAAGCCAAATCAATAGGAAACAACAGTTTGGGAACTGAGAGTTACCTTAGTCACTAAGAACTAAGTTTTCTGGCAGGTCAGGATCAGGACTCACAAGCTTTCTAGAGAGTATTAGTATCCTGTTCTGCTCAATCTCACAATTTAGTGAGAAACAGGACCCAAAGGCATAGTGGGAATTGTGGGAGCATTCTCTCACCAATTCCAGAGTTATTTCAGACCACAGGGATTAAATTATTTGACCTATGACCCCACACATCAATCTTTAACAGAATGTCCGACAGAATCACCTACAGGCCAATCTAATGGAGACATTTTCTCAATTGACATTCCCTATACCCAGACAACTCTAGCTTGTACCAAGTTGATAATAAACAAATAATCAAACTCGTAAAGGTACTTACAAAATTAAATCTAATCTAATCCATGAAGACTAACAAGATTTATTTCTATTGTAAAAATGAATTTTATCTTTCTCTCTTAAGCATTTCTTTCCTCTTAGCAATTACCAAGAATTAAAATTGTAAGACCTATTGTCTTTCTCCAAAATTTTAATAAAATGATCTTCTTTGTTCTGATGTTGTCTTTAAATTCTTTTATCAACAAGATTAAAAACTCACAAAATGGAACCCTGACTATAACAACTCTGATTGTAATATTTTACATATGCTAGCTTTAAGTGTAAAGTTGTGAGATTTAAATAAAATACAAGATGCATAGTTATATGTTAATGCGTGACTTACAAACGGATAATATTTTAGTGTAAGCATGTGCTAGGCTTTCTCTGATATTCCCATTTTCCCTGCAACATTATTCAAGTATCAACTCATCTACATCATAACTGACATTTCTAAAAATAACTTAGTTACACAAACATCTAGTGGAATAGTAGAGGTGGATGACCCTAATATCCTGGTGTTTCAGCCTCCCCTTCCCACAGCTATGACGACAAGCATGTGCCACCACTGCTGAACTCTATCTTACTCACTTAACTTTTATTTGCTTATTTGTTTAGACATTTATTCATGTTGAGTACTGGGCTCATGCATTCCTAGTCCTCTTTTTAAATAATCAAACAATACTGAATACTGAATGCACTCAACACAGTGTTATTTAGCTTTATTGTTTGAATCAGGGGTTGGTCCCAAACTCCTTTGTTCCTAAGACCTGGAATTTCTAATCCTTCTACCTTTTCCTACTGAGTGTGGGATCATAGGCATGTGCCACTATACTAAGTTTATTCAGTACTGAAGATAAAACTCAGGGATTCATTCATGCTAGGCAAGCACTTTACAAGTTAAGCTACTTTCCTTACGTCAGTGATTTGTTTTCTTTGTGAATACACTTATATATTAATCAACATAGCAGGAGTAGTCATTAGCCCAGGGTCACTAGAACAGCTATCATGTGAAGATGTCCTTTTTATATTTCCACATTGAATCTAGCCAAACTTTCAACCAAGAGGAGAAAATAAGTGGATTTATTTGCTCCCAGATTCGAGGAAAAAGGGTAGATAGTCATGAAGCACAAGTGGTGCAGGAAAGCGTACAACTGGAGTAACAGGTCCATCCTTCAGGATCCAATTCTTTTCCATTCTTACTAACTAGGAACACTCATCCTTAACACAGAACACTCCCCACTCTAATGACAAGATTTCCACCTATATAAAGTGACTGCAGTGGCTGGGGGCATGGCTTAAGTGGTAAAGTACCTGTCTAGTAAACATGCCAGCACAGTTAATTTCATATTCCAGTACTAATGTAAAAAGCCAAACAAGGTGGAAAGGGCTGGAGAGCTATAGAAATGAAGAACTTGACCAGCCAGCATAGCAGAAATGATGAGCTTCAGATTCAGTGAAGAGACTGTTTAAAACAAAAACAGAAAACAAAACAAGGTGGAAAGTGACTAATGAACTCATGCCGACCCTGACCTTTGACCTCCACCTTCACATGAAAACACATGTATACATTACAACACAAGTACACATGGGTTTTATTTTAATTAAAATAACCATCACCATCTGGGTTATTTGTTTTGGCGTCTCTTTAGGAAGAGAACTCTAGAGAGTTTATATTCCCTACACACAACATCCTGATCATAATCGGCCCATTCCTTGCACCCTCAACCCTCCAAAACTTCATTCATATTTGTTTTTCCTTTTAAGAAGCTGTATACCTGTCACATGTTTCTTACAACTTCCCCATTAGACTAAATTTCTAAATTTTTATCTCTTTGGGCATATTCTATTCAAATTACTTCCAACCAGCAACTCAATAGCTCCAGAATCCCAGCCAAAGAACACATAGCATGGATTTGAATCCACTCTCCTACCAGCTGAATGACAAACTTATCAATACTTTCAGGTTCTGGCAATTTAGGAAATTGGTATTAGAGTCAGGCCTTTCTAGGTATTATGGCAGAAGGTGCAATGAGACCTACCCTTTATATACAAGCAAAGATATGACTTGCACTTAGAGGCAGGAGCCAGCACACCAGTCTGAGTAGTCAGGTAGGTCACCCATGGGGTACAAAGGAGAAGAGAACAACAGTTGTGTTGTTATGTAAGACAGAGAGAGTAAGAGACTTTGAAACAGCTAGTCCTAAACAGAATGTCTTTAACCAGCCACCCTTCTCCCCATGACAAAGCTCAGGGAGCTATGGTGAAGAGGAGGTGGAAAGGTTCTCAGAGCCAGAGCAGATGGATGACACTGAGGAAACCAAGTCTGTGGACACAATAGGACTAATGCACATTTGAAGACCCAGACTGTGGTATAATGCACAGGGCCTGCACAGGTTCAAATCACATGTGGTGCCAGCACTGAGAGCAGGAAGTGGATACAATTACTCATCCCTACCTAAGAAGCTGTCTCCTACTGATGTCCACATGCAAAGAAAAACTAGTTTTCTCCAATAGCATATCACTGGGGATATTAACCACATATAAGGGCAGGCCCCATGTCCAGCAGTAGATGGCCACCACACAGGAAACCCAATGGTGTTTCTGTAAACTTTCTGTCTCACTACTTTGGACACTTTCTGTCTGATTGGTCTTTTGATCATACATTATGATTTCCAATTTTGTATTTTATAGCTTTTTAAATATTTTTGTGTGTATGCTTATGTTTTGTGCTTTCTCTTTGTTGTTTATTATTTTAAACTGTTTTGTTTGCCTGTTTGTTTCTTAAAGAGAAAGATGCTATGGAGCTAGGTAGGTAGGAAGGAGGGGAGAAGCTGGAAAAACTTGAGAGAGGAAAAACTGTGATCATAATATATTGTATGAAAATATTTTATTTCTAACAAAAAAATAAAAAAACTTGTTGACCAAATCCTAATGAACTATACAAAAGTATACACTTAAACACATGCCTAGCAACTTTGGCCAATTTTAAACTAACAGAAAACCCATCTCAAGCAATAGTCTGTCCTCTACACCCACCCTTACTTCCAAAAATAAAACAGAATTAGAACCACATATTTTGTTTTGTTTAGCCAAGAACTCTAAGAAAATCTCCAAAAGCCATGCTGCCAATGGATGAGGATACATGACATTACTGGCATGCACTTTTCCACATTTCTGACAACTTTTACTAGTGACTCAGCCTCTGTACAACAGGAAGTACTCAAATGGGTTTATACCTAACTTGAGAATTATTGTTTATGTGATAGTCAAAGGGAACTATGCAGCATATTTTTAAAGGGCTTAATATTTTATTTCTAAAATGCAGAAAAACAAGTTGAGAGTATCTAAACTTATACACAGCTTTTTAGAAAGTAGGAGACAGGAAAAAGACAACTTGAGTTTAAAGTTTAAGTCAGGAAGTGACACTCTGTTTCGTGTCTCTGTTCAGGAGCTGCCTACATGCACAGGCTGCACCAGGCTCTTTAACGTCTTAATGTTGTTTTGGGTGTCTACTTGGAACACTAGATTAAGGACCAGAAATGACACTGGGAACCCAATCCCCTAAGGACAAATACTCTACAGCAGACAGTAGAATGGTTTTCTTCTCCCAGTGGACAGCCAAACAGCACAAAATTCACTAGTAGATTGCAGTTTTGTTTCAAAAGTAACTTTTCAGATTAACAAGCTTCAAAACTGCTTGCATACTGTCTACAGCTCAGTTCATCAGGGTTCTTGATGCACAGCAGGAAAGATGCTTTTTCCTTAATTATTTTCTATCTTTCTCTCTCTCTCTGCCTCTCTTTGTCTCCCTGTCTCTGTCTCTGTCTCTCTCTGTTTCTCTCTGTCTCTGTTTGTGTGTGGTGGGAAAGGTCTCACTATATAGCCTTGGCAAGACTAGTACGTGCTATATAAACCAGGCTTAGCGATCTGCCCGTCTCTGCCACACCCCACAGCAGCGCTTCAATTAAAGGTGTGCATTATCACTCTATCACTCTCAGCAGTCCCTCTCTCTCCCCTCTCCCCCTCCCCTACATATGCACAAACATATACGTGTGTGTATTTTTTATTTTTCGAGATTATACATAATGTATAATTCTCCCCTTCTCCCTCCAAACGTTCCCATATACCCTCTTTGCTCTTTTTTTCGTTAATTGTTGTTACTGTGTGAAAAATCACCCCACATCAAATAAACTCTTTCAACAGATGAAGACCATTACAGAAACCACAACCAATCAAACTACAGAGATATTGTAAACCAGTCCCCTTAAATCTTAAAAAGTTTCAAGATTTTTCAAGCAAAAACCCTGACAGTTCAGCTATTAAAGTAATTAATAAACTCAGTGTTTCAGGAGCTTCAAAATCTAAGACATCTGGTTGCAATTACTAATTTGGTTTAGAATAAAAATACCTCTCAAACAACAATAGTTTCATTATAACCAGTTCTCTCTCTTCTTCTGCCTCTCTCTTTCTCTCCCCCCTTTTCTTTCTTTTTGGAACTGTACTCCTTCCTTGCTGGAAGCCACTACACCACTGCCAGGAAGAAGAATGCAAAGCATTCCCAGGAGCTGAGGCTGTGATGTCAGAGCTGCATTCCACTCCTTCCCAGTCAGGCCTTTTGGGAAGCTCTGGCCTTCAGCTAAACCCCCGAGAAGAGATAGCTAAGGCCTTCATTAAATCACACAGAGAACCTCTGTGCTGTGTTTTAGTGCTGGCCATGATCAAAGCAAGGGACAGAACTTCTTTCAAAGTGAAAAACAACAGCAACAAACTTTGCATAGAAGAAAGGAAAGAGGAAAGAAAAAGGAAAAGAAGAAGGTAGTGCATGAGGAAAAAGAAAAGAGGAAGAAAGGGTGTTGGAAGGAACACATGCCATTTTTTGTGTGTGTGCCTATTTAGTGAGCAACCTACAAGCTATCATCATGACTAACTTCATCAGCAAGCTCTGGGTGTGACTTAGTCTCAATAATAAAGTAGAAGAGTGACTTCGTATGGCCTCCAACATTAATAATATAGGGCATCTAGCTGCATATGCACATACACATATACATTTGTGCCTGTTAGCTCCCAGGGACCTAGCAATGGCTTATGTCATCACCTGCCTAGGCCAGGGGCATGCAGTCTATAAAAAGGACTGCTCACTACCCCAGTTCTTTCTCTCTGTTCCCATGTGTATCATCTCTGCCCCACCCCCCATCCTCTGTGTATGTGTGTATGTGTGTGTGTGTGTGTGTGTGTATGTATGTGTGTATGTATGTGTGTGTGTGTCTCCCTTTCTTCACTTTTCTGTCCTTCTCTGTCCCTTCTTCTCTGACTTCATGGTTCTGCCGTCCTCTGCCTAACTCTACCCATTCTTTAGGCCTGGACTGTTGTGTTTTATAAAACAGAACAAGATGCCAGGAGTATGTTTGGTGGAGGCACCATATGGTGTGGGGGAATGGGTGCCTCTGCAGGCCCATGCTGAGATATCCCTACCCCCTGAGGTACCAGTCAGAGGTATACTATACAATACAGTTTATTTAGGACATGAAGAGGGGAGGAGAGGGGATGAGGGGAGAGATAAGGGGAAGGAGAACATGTGGGGAGGGAATGGGGAGAGAAGGGACAGAGAAGGAAGAGGGGAAGAGAGGAAGAGCAATAGAGTGAGGGGGCAAGCAGCCCCTTTTATACTGTCAGGCATACCTGACTGTTGCCAGGTAACTATGGGGTAGAGCCCAGAAGGACTGCCAACAGGGACTCCCATTCCTTCCCTCAAATAAACCCCCTTTATATGAGATCTGTTCCATGGTGTGATTTCTTAGGGGGACACCTTGGCAGGGACACACCAGGTACCCCCTCATGGTATTATACTTCATAACAGTGCCTAAGGACATTCAAAACAAAAACAAAAACATCATCCATTGGAATGAGGAAAATGAAAACAAAATGGATTCTTCTTCAAGTTAAAAAATTGGAAATTGTACTTCAAGTCAAAATGTGAGTTTTACTTCCATGGCAGATAAATCTTACTTAAAACTAATCACATTTGGAATACTACTCACTACTTATTTAACTAGTCTGTATTAAAAAAATAAATTATCAATGGGGATGTAGCTCAGTTGGTGGAGTGTTTCCTATCACCCATGGGGTCCTAAGGTTTGATCCTCAGCACCAAATAAATCCAGGAATGGTGGCACATGACTGTAATCCCAGCACTCAGAGGTGGAAACAGGTGGATCAGAAGTTCAAGGTCATTCTTAGGCTGCCACATTTAAATCAAGGCCCCAGAGGGTTGGTAGAATACAATGTGCAATGGAATTTTTACCAGAATCTGGTGTTGCTCCAACCTCGGTCCTGCTGCCACCTACCCAAGACTTGATCACTCAGGGATCCCACCTCCCAACTAACAGTTTCACCTGCCTCCCAAACTGAACTTCATGTGGACATTCTTCTAGGAAGAATCACAGAAAGCCAAACAACCAGAGATGAAGAGATGACTCCGTGTTGCTACTTCAGAGGACCTGAGGTTAATTTCCAACATCTATGTGGGGTAGCTCACAACTACCTGTAACTCAAGTTCCAGGGGATGTGATATCCTCTTATGGCTTTTCTGGGTACATGCCCATATATACCACACCCTCCCTCCTACACACACACACACACACACACACACTAAAATAAAATAAAATAAAAACTACACAGCAATTTTAGGATCTCTGGTGAGTGGAAAACAACTTCTGTCCCAATCCAATCTCACGGGAGCTGAGACAGCATTAGGGAAGCAGAAAACCCAGCCTGACCAGGGTCACAAGTCCCTTCCAGTCTGCGCCAGCACGGGGTCACCTGAGGACGGAGTCGGCGGACACCCCCAAGGTCCCTAGAGGACAGCTTCTGAGGCAGACCCTGTTTCGGGCTCCAGACATCCGATCACATTCCCTGCCAGAGCAGAGGTGTTAGCCCCTCCCGGGAGGGCTTTGCCGGAGCACCTGGGGGATCATTCCGAGACTATTCTGCGCAGGTGAGATTGTGGAAAACAGAAGCTAACATCTTCTGGGACAGGCCAAAGTGACACAGCTTCTGGGACAGGCCCTGTTTCAGGAATTCATCTTCTGCCAGAAGGCAGGTCCGAACACCAGATATCTGTGCACCTTCCCTGAAAGAGGAGAGCTTGCCTGCAGAGAGTGCCCTGACCACTGAAACTCAGGAAAGAACTAGTCTACCAGGTCTGCTGATAGAGGCTAACAGAATCAAAGGAGGAACAAGCTCTAATCAGTGTCAACTTTAACAAATAACTCCAGAGATTACCAGATGGCGAAAGGTAAACTTAAGAATCTTACTAACAGAAACCAAGACACTCACCATCATCAGAATGCAGCACTCCCAACTCACCCAGTCATGGGCATCCCAACACACTCGAAAAGCTAGACTCGGATTTAAAAGCATATCTCATGATGATGGTAGAGGTCATCAAGAAGGGCTTTAATAACTCACTTAAAGAAATACAGGAGATCACTGCTAAAGAGTTACAAGTCCTTAAAGAAAAACAGGAAAACACAACCAAACAGGTAGAAGTCCTTAAAGAAAAACAGGAAAACATATCCAAACAGGTGATGGAAATGAACAAAACCATACTAGACCTAAAAAGGGAAGTAGACACAATAAAGAAAACCCAAAGTAAGGCAACGCTGGAGATAGAAACCCTAGGAAAGAAATCTAGAACCATAGATGACAGCATCAGCAACAGAATACAAGAGATAGAAGAGAGAATCTGAGGTGAAGAAGATTCCATAGAGAACATTGGCACAACAATCAAAGAAAATGCAAAATCCTAACTCAAAACATCCAGGAAATCCAGGACACAATGAGAAGACCAAACCTACGGATAATAGGAGTAGATGAGAATGAAGATTCAACTTACAGGGCCAACAAATATCTTCAACAAAATTATAGAAGAAAACTTCCCAAACCTAAAGAAAGAGATGCCCTTGAACATACAAGAAGCCTTCAGAACTCCCAATAGACTGAACCAGAAAAGAAATTCCTCAGGACACATAATAATCAGAACAACAAATGCACTAAATAAAGATAGAATATTAAAAGCAGCAAGGGAAAAAGGTCAAGTAACATAAAGGCAAGCCTATCAGAATTACACCAGACTTTTCATCAGAGACTATGAAAGCCAGAAGATCCTGGACAGATGTTATACAGACACTAAGAGAAGACCAATGCCAGCCAAGGCTACTATACCCAGCCAAACTCTCAATTACCATAGATGGAGAAACCAAAGTATTCCATGACAACCAAATTCACACATTATTTTCCACGAATCCAGCCCTTCAAAGGATAATAACAGAAAAAAGCCAATACAAGGATGGAAACCACGCCATAGAAAAAGCAAGAAAGTAATCCTTCAACAAACCTAAAAGAAGACAGCCACAAGAACAGAATGCCAACTCTAACAACAAAAGTAATAGGAAGCAACAATTACTTGTCCTTAACATCTCTTAATATCAATGGACTCAACTCCCCAATAAAAAGACATAGACTAACAGACTGGCTACACAAACAGGACCCAACATTTTGCTGCTTACAGGAAACCCATCTCAGGGAAAAAGACAGACACTACCTCAAAATGAAAGACTGGAAAACAATTTTCCAAGGAAATGGTCTGAAGAAACAAGCTGGAGTAGCCATTCTAATATCAAATAAAATTGACTTCCAACCCAACATTATCAAAAAAGGCAAGGAGGGGCACTTTATACTCATGAAAGGCAAAATCTTCCAAGAGGAACTCTTGATTCTGAATACCTATGCTCCAAATACAAGGGCAGCCACATTCATTAAAGAAACTTTAGTAAAGCTTAAAGCACACATTGCACCTCACACAATAATAGTGGGGGACTTCAACACACCAATTTCACCACTGTCCAGATCATGGAAACAGAAACTAAACAGGGAAACAGTGACACTAACAGAAGTTATGAAACAAATGGATCTAACAGATATCTACAGAACATTTTATCCTAAAACAAAAGGATATACCTTATTCTCAGCACCTCATGGTACCTTCTTCAAAATTGACCATATAATTGGTCACAAAACAGGACTCAACATATACAAAAATATTGAAATTGTCCCATGCATCCTATCAGATCACTATGGACTAAGGCTGATTTTCAATAACAACATAAATAATAGAAAGCTAACATTCACGTGGAAACTGAACAACACTCTTCTCAATGATACCTTGGTCAAGGAAGGAACAAAGAAAGAAATTAAAGACTTTTTAGAGTTTAATGAAAATGAACCCACAACATACCCAAACTTATGGGACACAATGAAAGCATTTCTAAGAGGAAAATTCATACCTCTGAGTGCCTCCAAAAAGAAACTACAGGGAGCACACACTAGCAGCTTGACAACACACCTAAAAGCTCTAGAACAAAAGGAAGCAAACTCACCCAAGAGGAGTAGACCAACCAAGTGGAAACAAGAAGAACTATTCAGAGAATCATCCAAATGAGGAGCTGGTTCTTTGAGAAAATCAACAAGATAGATAAACCCTTAGCCAGAATCACTAGAGGGCACAGGGACAGCATTCTAATTAACAAAATCAGAAATGAAAAGGGAGACATAACAACAGATCCTGAAGAAATCCAAAACACCATCAGATCCATCTACAAAACTGGAGAACCTGGATGAAATGCACAAGTTACTAGACAGATACCAGGTACCAAAGTTAAATCAGGATCAGATTAATGATCTAAACAGTCCTATATCCCCTAAAGAAATAGAAGCAGTAATTAATAGTCTCCCAACCAAAAAAGGCCCAGGACCAGATGGGTTTTGTGCAGAGTTCTATCAGACCTTCAAAAAAGACCTAATCCCAGTTCTTCACAAACTATTCCACAAAATAGAAGCAGAAGGTACTCTATCCAATTCATTCAGTGAAGCCACAATTACTCTGATACCTAAACCACAGAAAGACCCAACAAAGATAGAGAACTTCAGACCAATTTCCCTTATGAATATCGATGCAAAAATACTCAATAAAATTCTCTCGAACTGAATCCAAGAACACATCAAAACAATAATCCATCCTGACCACGTAGGTTTCATTCTAGGGATACAGGGATGGTTTAATATATGGAAATCCATCAACGTAATCCACTATATAAACAAACTCAAAGACAAAAACCATATGATCATTTTGTTAGATGCGGAGAAAGCATTTGACAAAATCCAACACGCATTAATGATAAAAGTCTTGGAAATATCAGGACTAATATCCAATATATATAAAGAACTCAAGAAGGTGGACTCCAGAAAATCAAATAACCCCATTAAAAAATGGGGCTCAGAGCTAAACAAAGAATACCGAACGGCTGAGAAGCACCTGAAAAAATGTTCAGCATCCTCAATCATCAGGGAAATGCAATTCAAAACAACCCTGAGATTCCACCTCACACCAGCCAGAATGGCTAAGATCAAAAATTCAGGTGACAGCAGATGCTGGCGAGGATGTGGAGAAAGAGGAACACTGACTCCTCCATTGTTGGTGGGATTGCAAGCTTGTACAACCACTCTGAAAATCAGTCTGGCAGTTCCTCAGAAAATTGGATATAGTACTACCGGAGGATCCCGCAATACCTCTCTTGGGCATATATCCAGAAGATGTTCCAACCGGTACGAAGGACACATGCTCCACTATGTTCATAGCAGCCTTATTTATAATAGCCAGAAGCTGGAAAGAACCCAGATGCCCCTCAACAGAGGAATGGATACAGAGAATGTGGTACATTTACACAATGGAGTACTACTCAGCTATTAAAAAGAATGAATTTATGAAATTCCTAGGTAAATGGATGGACCTGGAGGGCATCATCCTGAGTGAGGTAACCCAATCACAAAGGAACTCGCACAATATGTACTCATTGATAAGTGGATATTAGCCCAGAAACTTAGGATACCCAAGATATAAGATACAATTTGCTAAACGCATGAAATTCAAGAAGAATGAAGACCAAAGTGTGGACACTTTGCCCCTCCTTAGAATAGGAAACAAAACACCCATGGAAGGAGTTACAGAGACACAGTTTGGAGCTGAGACGAAAGGATGGACCATCTAGAGACTGCCATACCCGGGGATCCATCTCATAATCAGCCTCCAAACTCGGACACCATTGCATACACTAGCAAAATTTTGCTGAAAGGACCCAGATATAGCTGTCTCTTGTGAGGCTATGCTGGGGCCCAGCAAAACACAGAAGTGGATGCTCACAGTCAGCTATTGGATGGATCACAGGGCCCCCAATGGAGGAGCTAGGGAAAATACCCAAGGAGCTAAAGGGGTCTCCAACCCTACAAGTGGAACAACAATATGAACTACCCAGTACCTCCCTGAGCTCGTGTCTCTAGCTGCATATGTATCAGAAGATGGCCTAGTTGGCCATCATTGGACAGAGAGGCCCATTGGTCTTGCAAACTTTATATGCCTCAGTACAGAGGAACACCAGGGCCAAGAAGTGGGGGGGAGGGTATGGGGGACTTTTGGGATAGCATTGGAAATGTAAATGAAGAAAATACCTAATAAAAAAACCCAACACAATCAAATAGAATTGGAAGCAAGGAAAAACTGGAAGACAGTCCATTCCAACACGCACACAACATGACAATAACAAATCCAAAGAATATGACACAGCTCCTAACCATGAACTCAACTGCTTTAACTCCCCTACAATGTAATCTAAACAGTACCTTCTCTGTGCCTTCCCTACCATTTCTACCATTTCTGGAATCATAAGACTAAACAAACACTGCATTCTTTAAGTTGCCTTGGTTATTATATTTTATCACAGTAACAGATAAGTTGTAAATAAGTAACACAGAGACTTAATAAAATTAAAGCAGAAAACTTTCTAAATCTAGAAAATGGAGTATACATTCAAACACAAAAGAAATTTAGAATCCTAAACAGAAATGACCCTAGAAGGAATTCCCCATGATACATCATAGTGAAGATATCAATGCCATATGAGAAGAACAACTCATGTACCTTTGTACCATACAGTTATCAGAACTACTTCCGTTATTATCTACTCTATAAAGCTAGAAAAGCATGCATTGAGATACTTTAAGCTCTGAAAGTAAATAACTGTGAATTGAAACAAGAGTGTTTTTTCGTAGCAAGTTCCCTTTCAAAATTGATGAAAAAACAAAAATATTTCTGACAAACAAAATGTAAGGCAATTCATGACAGCCAAATCAGCACTAAATAATATTTTTAAAAGGAATACTACAGAGAAGGAATTTAAAAAACCCTTCCTGTACTGGCTAGTTTTGTGTCAACTTGACACAGCTGGAGTTATCACAGAGTAAGGAGCTTCAGTTGACGAAATGCCTCCATGAAATCCAACTGTAAGGTATTTTCTCAACTAGTGATCAGGGGGAAAGGCCCCTTGTGAGTGGGACCATCTCTGGGCTGGTAATCTTGGGCTCTATAAGAGAGCAGGCTGAGCAAGCCAGGGGAAGCAAGCCAGTAAGGAACATCCCTCCATGGCCTCTGCATCAGCTCCTGCTTCCTGACCTGCTTGAGTTCCAGTCCTGACTTCCTTTGGTGATGAATAGCAGTATGGAAGTGTAAGCCGAATAAACTCTTTCCTCCCCAACTTGTTTCTTGGTCATGATGTTTGTGCAGGAATATAAACCCTGACTAAGACACTTCCCCACATGAACACATAAAAGTATAAATCCTATGAAAAGAACAAAAGGAACTAGAAAAAAATCAATGTTATCTAAAACAGGAAGTAATCATACTCCCAAAATTCATTCAGAAAAATTAAATGAAACAACAATCCAGGAAACTATTCTCTAAAACATTTATAAACAATCAATAAAGACACTAAATGTAAACGGTCTAAGTTGACAAGTAAAAATATGGAGACAAATCAACTGGATTGGAAAAATAAGAACCATTCAAAGACATAGAAAAATGGATGTAAATTGATCAAAGGATGTAAATTATACTAAGTAAAAAAAATCCATAAATAAGCAGACATATCTATCTCTGCAATTGATAAAGAAGACTGCAAACCAAAACTAATTAGATTGCTAAAGAAGGATCAACACATATTAATAAAGGAAACAATGCACCAAGAAGATGTAACGGTTGTGGAGCTGGAAAGAAGCTCAGTGTAGAGTGCATATTCCTATTGCACAGGACCTGGGTTCAGTTTCCAACACCTATATTACACAGCCATCTATAACTCCAGTTCCAGAGAATCTGATTCCCTCTTCTGGTCTCCAAATGCAGCCACATATACCTAGTATATAGAAATTCATGCAGCCTTATATGCATACACATACATTTTGAAAAAGAATAGATATTGAAATATACTCATATTCGCCATAATTTTTAAGTGTAGCCATAGATATGCAAGAATGAACATCAATAATCAAAGAAAAGAGCCTATCAACTTGAGAGTGGAGGGGATATGAAACAGGAAGGAGCTGGAAAGGTAGAAGGAAACCTATGTAATGATATTTGAATTAAAACATACAAAAGACACAATTGCTGTCAATACCTGTAGAGGCTATTCTTGGTTGACAACTTCACTGTATCTGGAATGAACTACAACCCAGAATTGGAAGGCACACCTGTGATCCTAATCTGGAGGCTGGGAGATACAAGTTTCTGACCTGAATCTTGGCATGGAGATCTTGGGGCATAAAGGCTATGAATCCCAGAAGATTAAAACAGGGAGATCTCTGAGTTCAAGGTCATCTGGTACAAAGCAAGTCCCAGATCCAGGTGTGGTGGCACATACATCTGGGCCACACCTTCATAAGGACATTGGAAGAAGATTTTGCTTTCTCTTCTTTGCCTGCTTGCCTTGTGGGACTGAGCAACTGTTAGATCCTTGGACTTCCATTCACAGCTGTTGCTGACCTTTGTTGAGGAGTTGGACTACAGTCATCAACAAATTGATGAGTCACCAACAAACTTATAGAGACTATATATAAGTTCTGTGACTTTAGAGAACCCAGACTAATACAATATCTACACTCTAAATATTAGACTCGCTCAGTTTCATAAAACAAACACTGAAAGCCTACATTAGTTCAAATATAACATTAGTGGGAGACTTTAATAATCGGATGGCTCTTCCAAATTGAAAATAAGCAAAGAAACTTTAGAGCTAAAATACACCATAAATCAAGTGGACTTAACAGATATATACAGAATATTCCACTCATCAGATAAGGAATACATTCTTCTTTCTAGCACATAGACCCTTCTAACAAATTGACCATACTGTGGATCACAAATAAACTTACCAGCTTAAAAAAATGGCACTATGGCATGTGTTCCATCAGACTATAGTGTAATTAAACTAATCAACAGCAAAAAACATTATAAAACCACTTGGAAACCAACAATATACTTTGAATGAAAAGAGAGTCATCGAAGAAATTAGAGAAGAAATTAAAAAAAATTCCTAGACTCAAAATGAAACTGAGAATATACTTTACCAGCACCTTTGGGATACAGTCAAGTCAGTTCTTAGAGGAAACATAATAAATAGGTTTAAGAGTGTACATTAAAAGCTAGAACAATATACAATAAACAATGTTGTACCTCAGGGCTCTGGAAAAAAATAAGCCAATAGAAAACATAGTAGTAGAAAGCAAGAAATAATATAGATCAAGAAATAAATGAATGTGACTTATTTATTGCTTTTTACGGACAATAAATGCTAAACCAGGTGGTACACACTTTCATTTCCAGTATGTGGAGGAGCAAAGGCCAGTGGACTTTGAGTTTAAGGCCATTTGGTCTATTTAGTGAGTTCCAAGCCAGCCACAGCTACAGAGCTGTTCTGTAGAAGCAAAGCAAAGCAAAAAACACAAAATGAAAAACCAACACCATCATCAAAAAAACTCCAACAATACACACAACCCAAGAGTTAGTTATTTGAAAAAGTAAGATTAACAAACCTTCAGTCAAAGTAGTAAGGGGGGAAAAGCAAATTAACAAAATTGGAGACAAAAGAGGTACTGTTAAAGCAGACTCTAATACAACCAAGAACATACTTAGAGAATACTTTGAAAACTTATTCTTTAAAAGCTGGAAAACCTAGAAGAAATGGATGAGTTTTTAAACACATGTGACCTACTAAAATTAAAGCTACAAGATACACAGCACTTAAACAGACTCATTACCAATCAATGATATCAAAGCTGTCATCAAGTCTCTCCACAAGATAAATCTTAGGACCAGGTGGATTTACTGCTAAATCCAACTTAAATGTTGACAGGCAAATATTCCCATCACATTCCTGACAAGCTCCTGGTTTATATGATTTATTAGAAAATGGAATTTCCCCATGTAAAGATCAACTCCTGAAAAGAAGCTGTGTTTGCAGAGACTATGAAAAATTAACTGAGAACAAGTGTACTGTGGAGAGATTGTAGTGTTACTGGTCCAGACACTAATTACCTTATCTTGAGCAGCCAGAACAGCAATTCCATGACCACCTTAGTGTTGAAAGTAACATCTTATGACTAATAGATAAGAATCTCCCAGAATTTATTAACTCAGGCTGGCTAATATAATGCTAATGATAATACTACTCCTCCTGCTTCTCCTCTTTTTTTCTCCTCTTCCTTCTAAGAATAAAGGGTTTTATTTGTTTGTTTCAATGATAGATCTTGATAAACAGATTAGCCCCGGCTACCCTGGAACTCTTAACTATCCTGCCTCAGACCCCAAGAGCTTGTGATTACAAGCATTCACTAGCATGTCTGTAATATCATATATATCAATCAAAATTATAGCAATTCTATCGCAGAAAATCTGTTTTCTGTAGAATATTTATACTTTCTGTTCTAAAGAAGTTAGAAATCTACAACAAAGGAAGTAGAACCAAACTGCCAAGAAGAATATGGCAAATACAATATGAGAAACACAAGTTAAAACAAAACTAAGAAAAAACTATAATGTTTGAAGCCCACTCAGCTGAAAACTAAGAGACATCACAAAAAAGAATAAGAGATGTCTAAACGGAAAGTCAAGACATTTCAGACAGAATAGGGCAGAAATACTAGGAATTTAGAGGTGGTTCATCAACTGGCTCAAACAGTGGCAGATCAACCAAAAACACATTAGAACAAGCTGAAGGGAAATCTTAGCATGCAAGCTAAGAAGCAGGTTAAGGATAAACACTAGAAAAGACAGATTAAGATTTCAGAACAAACAAGGAATGTGACAAGAACAGAAGTGGCTTAGGGAGAGGGCTCTGGAAGTGGGCAGGCTACCCACTGAAAATCCTGTTTCTGATAAGCAGTAAAAACTCAGCAGAGAAAAGGAGAGGGAAAATCAGATAGCCATTTGGAGAGGCTGTCCATGACTCAGACATTGTTTCCCTAATATTCAGCTTTTCAAGCTAGTCACTAGTTACAATCATGAAACATAAGTGAATTCATGGAAACACAAAGGTATCCTAGGGATAAAAAATCAGACAAATCTTCCCAAACCAAGCCCTAGAGAGGAAAGCCTTGTAAGGAGGCTGCTTACTTTGCTAAAGGAAGTTGTTTCACTTGTGAAGAATAAAGATATGGATGATGGAGTGGAGGCTGTGTCTTTTCTAATGGAAATCAGGAGAGTTATACTGTGGGCTAAACACAGGTCACTCAAGTTAGGATGTTCCTGCTTGAGGGGATCACTGGGTAGTCTTGATAGAATACATCACATATTTGGGGGCAGCGGGGAGGTGGGATTAGGGTTTCTGTGTTTGCAACTGGCATGGAGAGAGGTTGGTAAGCAGGCTCTGTCTTTGTAGATTAGGAATGGGCGCCTTATGCAATCCAAGGATGGCATAATACGGGTTAAAGGTGGAGGCCTTGTCCCATCCTGTAGGGTCTCAGCTTTCTATCATCTGCCACAGCTACATAGGATTTTGTATAAAGAGGCCTTCATATGGAATCATTTAAAGACAGAAAGGCTGTGAATAGTGGCACCCTTCTGAGATTCTAGCACTTGGGAGCTAAAGAAGTTCAAAAGCAGACACAGCTACAAAGTGACATTGAGGCCTGCCAGGGATACCTGGGACTCTACCTAAAACAAACAAAAATCAGTAAATCAAAACAAAACTTAAGAGTAGTGGCTGTAGGTCTTTGTATGTCTATTCTTCTGGTTATGAAAGCAGGCATGATCAATACCTTCTTTGATCTGAGTTGCTTCTCCTCCATGTTTCATGAGATTATTTTTTCTGTACATGGGTTTGTAGCTTGCTAAAATAATAGACCCTGTGCTAAAACTGACCACCATTCCACTCTGAAATACTTTTAGACTTGAAGAAAATATTCAAAAAATGCCTTTGGTGGCCTGGGCCTTCTGCTGGGGAAGATTATCAGCATGTCTGTCCCTCTGAAGACCCCACACTCTGGAAGCCTCTCAGGAGACCTGCTGCACCCAGAGCAACAGGTAAAGGACCCTCCCAAATAACCACAGCAGGTGGGACGTCCCAAGGAGCCCAGGGGACTCCAGACTCATTTCCTCTGCTCGAACTCCACCTCCTTTCCAGCCTGCTCCTTCTGCCAGGGCAGATCATCAGCAGCATGTCTGCTCCTCTGAAGACCCCACAGTCTGAAGGCCTCCCAGGAGACCTCAAGCAACCAAGGGACACAGGAGGCAGGCTGCAGACAGAGACACTCAGGCCAGTTAACACCAGAGATAACCAAATGGCAAGAGGCAAGCCCAAGAACATAAGCAACAGAAGCCAATATACTTTGACACCATGAGAACCCACCTCTCCCACCACAGCAAGCCCTGGATGCCTTAACACACTTGAAAAGCATAATGCTTACCTAAAATCCTATCTCACAAAGATAATAGAATCCTTTAAGGAGGATATGAATAACTCACTGAACGAAAACAGGTAGAAGCCTTTAAAGGGGAAACAAATCCCTTAAAGAAATACAAGACAACAAAATCAAACAAGTGAAGAAATTGAAAATTGAACCTACAGATTGGGAAAAAAATCTTTGCTAACCCCACATCCAATACAGGGCTAATATCCAAAATATACAAAGAACTCAAGAAGCTAACCTCCAAAAACCCAAACAACGCAATCAAAAAATGGGGTATACAACTAACCAGAGAATTCACAACAGAGGGATCTCAAATGGCCAAGAAGCACTTAAAGAAATGTTCAATGTCCTTAGTAATCAGGGAAATGCAAATCAAAGCAACCCTGAGATTCCACCTCACACCAATCAGAATGACTAAGATCAAAAATTCAGGTGACAGCACATTTTGGCAAGGATGTGCTAGTGGGATTGCAAACTGGTACAACCACTCTCAAAAACAATCTGGAGGTTCCTCAGAAAATTGGAAATACATCTACCTGAAGACCCAGCTATACCACTCTTGGGCATATAACCAAAAGATGACCCACCATGCCACAGGGGCAAATGTTCTACTACATTCATAGCAGTCTTATTTGTGATAGCCAGAAGCTGGAAACAACCTAGATGTCTCACATCAGAAGAATGGATACAGAAAATGTGGTTCATTTACATAGTGGAATACTGTTCAGCTATTCAGAACGAGGACATCATGAGTTTTGCAGGCAAATGGATGAAACTAGAAAATATCATTTCAAGTGAGGTATCTCAGACCCAAAAGGACATGCATGGTATATACTCACTAATTAGTGGATACTAGCCAAAAAGTACATAATGCCCAGGATACAATTCACAGAACTCAAAAAGGTAAACAAGCCAAAGGGCCCAAGTGAGGATGCCTCAATCCCACTTGGGAGAGAGAAGAAAACAATCACAGGAGATAGAGGGAGGGAGGGATCTGAATGGGAGAGGGAAAGGGGAGGGAAAAGGGGAACATGATTAGGTATTAAGGGTGGGGGGAGACAGGAGAGAAGCCCTGAAGGCCAGCAGAATGAATGGAAATATGTAATATTGGAGGTGGGAGGTAGGGGGACCCTCTAGAATGTAGCAGAGTCCTGGAAGGTGGGAAACTCTCAGGACTCAAAGTGTCCTTAGGCCAAATGCCCTACAGTGGGGAAAGGGAATTTGTAGAGTCCACCTCCACTAGAAAGACAGGGCATAAAGTGGAGGGATGGAGTTGCCATCCCATAATCAAAAACTCTGACCCAGAATTGTTCCTGTAAAAGAACTACAGGGACAAAAATGGAGAAGAGACTGTGGGAAAGGTGGTCCAGTGACAGGCCCTAATTGGGATCCAGCTCAAGGGGAGAGGCTCCAGGGCCTGGCACTATTACTAATGCTATGGTGTGCTTATAGACAGGAGCCTCACAAGGTTGCTCTTGGAGAGGCTCAACAAGCAGCTGACTTAGACATATGCAGATACTTATATCCAACCACTAGACCGAAGTCGGGGAACCCCTGTTAGTTGAATTAGGAAAAGGCTTGAAAAAGCTGAAGAGGAGGGCTACCCCATAGGAAGACCAACAGTCTCAAATCACCTGGACCCCCGAGATCTCTCAGACACTGAGCCACCAATCAGGCAGCATATACTATCTGGTAAGAGACCCCCAACTCATATACAGTAGAGAACTGCCTGGTCTGGCCTCAGGGAGACAGGGTATGCCTAACCCTGGAGAGATGAGGCCCCAGGGAGTGGGGAGGCTTGATAGGGGTGGGTGGGTGGGAGACATCCTCTTGGAGGCAGAGGGGAGGAGGAATGGGATGACAAACTATGGGAGGGAGGACTAGAAAAGAGGCAACAACTAGATTGTAAAAAAAAAAAAAGTAATAAAAGAAAATGTAGAATATGGAAAATGCCTTTGTATTCTCCTAGATTAATGAATAAGTATTGTGGATGGGCCTGGTGCTATTCTTGTGAACCAATCCCGTAATGAATAAAGGAGCCAATCACTGGGTGAGTAGGCGGGACTTCTGGGTTGGACGGAGAAAGAGAGGAAGCAGGAGAGAGTTAGGTCGTTTTGGACCAGGGGCAGAGAGGGGTAAGATGTAGCTGTGCTAGAGTTTCCTGGTGTCATGGCATATCTGCAAGGATTCGCCATCAGAGGAATCATTTTTTAATAAGGTTTACAAGATTAGGTTTCAGTTGTTGCACCCAGAGATTGAGTTACCATTGTTTCTGAACTAAGTTTGTATTGTGTTTTCCTTCACACGGTAGCTCGTCTGGGTTCAAGAGAGAAAGGTATGGCCACAAAGCATGGGTTTGCCAGGTGTGCACCACAAAGGCCACCGGGGATTTGAAGCACAGGGTTGGTGTGGTAGCAACTGCCAGTGGGAACCTAGAGAGCTGGGTGGAGAGATTGTGGAGTTCTGAATCAGAGTCACCAAGAGATAAAAACAGGTCGGCCATTGGCAGCCAGTGAGTGCATGGCCAGCCAGGCCACACTAGGACGGGAACATGTCAGCTGGATTTTTTATTATTTCCCTGAAACAAGTAAGCTTTGCCACTGTTTCCAAATAAACAATATATAGTTGTGGTCATTGTAGTTACAACTGTTATTGATTTATAGAACTACAGAGAATAGCCTATAGACACTATACAATTTAACTCTAAATACTTTTAGATGTATTCCGAAGCACACGGCTTTCCTTTGTAAAGCCACAGTATAATGAAAACATTTGGGATGGAAAAATATTATAATCCAATATGCAGTTTATATTCAAAGTATACCAGCTTTCCCAATGATGCTTTTAGAGCAGTGCTTCTCAGTGAAGGACTATGATCAAAAGAGGCATCTGTGTTTCAATGCTTGGCTTCTACTCTCTAACTTTTGTATGGTCAGAGTTGCTGACCATCTCTCACAGTTACATTCCCCTGTAGCACTCAAGTCTTAGTACACTCAAGGGCAGAACTTGTACAAAAAGCCTACTCTATGGGAGATAGACTATCTCCTTTGACCTTACAATCAATTTCACAGCTGCTCCAAAGAAATGGACAAATAGCCTCCTAAAGTGACTTTATGGGGGCACACACATCTGTCCTTCAAGGTATCACTGATTGCAAAGTATAATAAGTAGGAACATGTTCTATTGGTTCTAAACTTGGTGAGGGAACTGTCAGAAATGTACACTCCTTTGCTGGATACGTTTATTAAGTCACTCCTCTGTGTTAGGCCATGTACCAAGCACTGAGACCATCTTTCTAGTGAGTTAGACACCTACACTCCAATTATTTAACCTCATTCTTGGATACTGATTCAAGAAAATTATTATTAAGGCAAGAATCACATACATTAATTAACTTTTATAGACTCTGGCAATTTTTCAAAATCTGAGAGCTTTCTGAGATGACCAAAACTCAGAAAGGGGAAAAACAAACAAAACAAAAGCAACACTCCTGTACATTCTGCCTTATATGTAGATGCAACTGATAGATTATATATGTCAACAGGTGTTAAGTGTAGGTGTAGTATAAAATTCAGAAAGGAGACTAATAGAACATCATATTAAATAATGAGGAAGAAGAAAACCGAGGCTAATTCCATGTGGACCATGAAGGAGAATGTACAACTTTGCCTCCCTCCAGCTTTTGCTCTGCTGTGGTGGATAAGAAATAAAAATATAATTGATGGCGGAAATGTAAAACTCTATGTGAAGCTCTGTTGATGCAGAATCAAGATTCTAACTGCATAAAAGTTTGCTGAGATACATAGTTTGGCTCTGGGCAAGTGTTTGAATGGCTTCCTTAAACCAGCTGTATGGTGTTTTCATCTGTGAGTTAATTAGAATAAAGTGATTTGACTTATTTTAAAAAATCAGAGATTGGGGGGGGGTGGACCATTGTAAGAGTGCTTGAAATCCATGAGGACTAGACAAGGACAGCATTCATGTAAGCGGCAGGCGCAACCCCAGAGTGGGATGGAGATGAGACCACTGGGGCCTGGGCCTTGCTAGCCTAAACAAATCAAAACAAAACAACTCTTCAAATTCAGTGAGAAACTCTGCCTCAAAGGAACAAGATACAAACTGACAAAGGAG
Organism: Mus musculus; assembly: GCF_000001635.26. Classification (NCBI taxonomy): domain Eukaryota; kingdom Metazoa; phylum Chordata; class Mammalia; order Rodentia; family Muridae; genus Mus; species Mus musculus. The sequence goes on from NC_000082.6 coordinate 16,009,654, forward strand.
CAAACCTCCCCTGCCTAAAGGGCTGAGAGAGCTTTCTTTAGATAACACAATAACTTTAACCCAGTGTTCCAACCAGTGGGTGGTGACCCCTTGGGGGCACCATATCAGATACCTTGCATATCAGGAATTTACATTATGATTCATAACAGCAGCAAAATTACAGTAATGAAGTAGCAATGAGATAATTATAGGTTGGGGGTCACCACAACTTGAGGAACTGTTTTAAATGTTTGCAGCGTTAGAAAGGTTGAGAACCATTGCCTACCCTATCCCATCCCAATACTCTTTCAAGCATATTTCTAAGAATGAACCACATGATTGAAGAAGCTATAATCAAATGGCACATATTCTAATGAACATGATCACAATATGTTCAGTGGCCTTACAGAAATGACTGTTTAATTGACTATATATTTTTTATTTATATAGACATCATATATACATATATATGGGTACCAATATATATTTATATATATACTTACATATCATATTATATATATTATATGTATACATATATATTTGGGGGGTAATTGTGACAAGGAAGACATTTACATAGGTTCAGTACAAGGGCAACTTCTCCTGCTCTTCCTGTCTATCTCCCTGATATCCCTGTTGTACACTTGTTCCCAGTAATTCACCCTTTTCATAACTCATGTGTCATGTTGTCAGACCCCTCCCACGTCTCAGGCCAGGAAGCAAGTCCCAGGGTTCTCCCTTCCTGACCATCTTTTCTTCTCCTTTCTGACAAGCACAAGCTGGTTTTGAATTCACTGTGTAATGAGGAAAGCCACTGAACTCTTTGATCTTCTTTTTTTTTTTTTTTTTTCTCCTGGGTACCCAGATTATATTTATTTTCTTGATGGTGCTTGTTAGATCTAGTTACCAACGCTTGAATCTCAGCACTCAAGAGGCTGATGTAGGTGGATCTCTGTGAGTTCAAGGCCTCCCAGGAGTATATAGTGAGTTCCAGGACAGCCAAAGGAATATAGTGATACTCTGTCTTGGAAAGCAAAGCAAAATAAAGCAAAAAAAAAAGCAAAATAAAGCAAAAAAAAAAAATTTGCATACATCTGTCAAATATTTTCACCCGTGTATTATTAACATACAGTGAGTAGTCTTCAAGCTCTGACAAATGAACACAAGCTGTGTAAGCCAAGCCACTGTTGGCTACAGAACATCAGGATCATCACAAGACAGAACCCTCAACCCTGACTTAGTGAGTCTCCTGTCATACTGCCTGTCCCAGAACCTAAGCTGAACTGACTATTCTCCCACTGAGATACCAACTAGGCTGACCCTGCTTAGATTTTGAGATCAGAAAAGATCAAGCTTATTCAGGGTAGTACGGTCATAAATTACATGACAGTTCAGTGTTTTTCATTTAATATATACACACATAGACAAAAATGTCAATTTATCTTTCCCGTTTCTTAAATTGCTTTCATATACTATAAACCCTAAATGTAATCACTACTACAACACTGACCAAGTGACTAGGATGTCTGTGAGTCAGAAGATAAGAGCACCCAGAATACTATTAATTATAATGCCATAAAGGTACCTCTAGTGTCTATACTATCCTTCAACAACAAAGTGTCTTCACTTGTTTTGCAAATACCACTCACACTACTTAATAATTCCAGGGAACCAGATGACTAATGATACTAAATTAACTTTTCAACTAAGAACAATTACATTTATTATCATTTCATAAGGAAAATTATGACAGATTTAATAAAGATAGTACTGAAACATAACTACTTGCGAATTTTTAGGTTCTCAAACAATTTTGTTAACATGTGGCCCAAAGTGTTTGTCTGACAGATCAACCTAGTCCCAATTAAGTGATTAATCTCCATAAAGAAGTGAAGAATCAGGTAGAAGGACTGAAGCAATCAGCTACAGGCCCTCCTCAGGTGGGCTAGAGGGAAATAAACTGGTGTTGTGCCTATTACTGCCTCTCTGAAATGCAAGCCAGGACACAGGATGCTTATACAGGCTGCCCACCTGCTGATCAACCACAGTCCAGGGAACACATGATCTCAAATTGTACTTTTCAGTTTATGTGAACAGAGATGTTTATCATTCAAACACTTCATGTCATCGACTAAAATTATCTATTCATGTGGAATGCTTGGAATTTCCTCATTTCTAAGATTTGAAAGGCTGCAAGTACAAACTATATTTCCAAAAAAACAGGCCATGCTATTATATCTAAGGACTTAGTACTTTCCCCCTAGATTTGCAGGGTACAGTTATGTGGGAATACATAATTCACACACTAAAAGACAAACATGTTGGTGCCAAACATAGAGCCTTATGTAATTCCGGGATTATGACACATGTGATTAAATAGCTTGTTTCTTAATCTTTTTCTTTGGATGCTAATTCCATGTTGTCACTGATTTACGTTGCTTCTTTACTGGATATCTATAATAAAATCCTGATATTAGAGAAAATATACAATCTTTATCTTTCAGAGGCAGGGTTCCCTCACAATGATTTATTTCTAATTCTATCCAATTACCTAAGATTTCCTAGTTTTTTCTTTTTTGAAACAATGCATTAATAGTCACTGTGTAAATGCACCACATTTTTATTATCCATTTATCAGCTGATGGACATTTAGGCTATTTCAAAACACTGGGTATTATGAACAGCACAACAATGAACATGGATGAGCAAGACTCTCGGCAGTAGGGAGTAGGGAGTAGTGTCCATTGGGTACATGCCCAAGAAGATTTTGAAGCAGATCTATTTCAGGATCCTGAGGTACAATTACATTGATTTGCAAACTGACTGTACAAGTTTGAATTTTCATTTGAAACAAGTTTTAAAATTCTTCAAAATCTTGCCAGCATGAGCTGTCATGTTTTATTGATCTTGGCCATTGTGACCGGTTTAAATTGAAATCTCAACAGGATTTTACTTTGAATTTCCCTTATTGCTAGAGATTTTGAACATTTAAGTGTTTCATAGCCATTTGTGTCTCATCTTTTGAGAACTCTCTGTTTTTTTATGCACTCCAATTTTAATTTCACTTATTTCCTTTCTCTTTTCTTCTTTTTAAAAATTTTCCTTATTTACATTTCAAATGCTATCCACTTTCCTCCTTCCCCATCCGAAAAACCCCTATCCCATCCCACCTCTCCCTATTCACTGACCCACCCACTCCCAGTTTCCAGTGCTGGCATTCCCCTATACTGAGGTATCCAGACTTCAAAGAACCAAGGGACTCTCTTCCCATTGACATCTCCCAAGGCCATCTTCTGAGGAACATGCAACTGGAGCCATGGGTATTCTTTGATTGGTGGTTTAGTCACTGGAAGCTCTGGGAGTACTGGTTGGTTCATATTCTTGTTACTCCTATGAGGCTGCAAACCCCTTCACCTCCTTAGGTTCATTCTCTAGCTCCTCCATTGGGGACCCTGTGCTCAGTCCAATGGATGGTTGTGAACATAAACTTCTGTATTTGTCAGGCACTGTCAGAGCCTCTCCGGAGACAGCTATATCAGGCTCCTGTCAGCAAGCTCTTGTTGGCATCCAGAACAGTGTCTGGGCTTGGTAACGATATATGGAATGGATCCCCAGGTGGGGCAGTCTCTGGATGGGCTTTCCTTCAGTTTCTGCTCCACACTTTGTCTCTGTAATTCCTTCCATGGGTATTTTGATCCTCCTTCTAAGAAGGAACGAAGTATCCACACTTTGCTCTTCCTTCTTCTTGAGCTATATGTAGTCTGTGAATTTTATCTCGGGTATTTTGAACTTCTGAGCTACTCTCCACTTATTAATCAGTGCATACCATGTCTGTTCTTTTGTGATTGAGTTAACTTACTTAAGATGATATTTTCTAGTTCTATCCATCTGCCTAAGAATTTCATGAATTCACTATTTTAATAGCTGAGTAAATGTACCACATTTTCTGTAACCATTCCTCTGTTGAGGGACATCTGGGTTCTTTCCAGCTTCTGAGATCTTCGATTTCTTTCTTCAGAGACTTGAAGTTTCTCTCATACAGATCTTTCACTTACTTAGTTAGATTTACACCAAGATATTTTATATTATTTGTAACTATTATGAAAGGTGTTGTTTCCTTAATTTCTTTCTCAGCCTGTTTATTCTTTGTGTAAAGAAAGGGCACTGATTTGTTTCAGTTAATTTTACATCCAGAAACTTTGCTGAACTTGTCTATCCAGTGTAGGAGTTCTCTGGTGGAATTTTTTGGGTCACTTAAGTATACTATCATATCATCTGTAAATAGTGATATTTTGACTTTTTCCTTTCCAATTTGTAACTCTTTGACCTCCTTCGGTTGTCTAATTGTTCTGGCTAGGACTTCGAGTACTATAATGAATAGGTAGGAAGAGAGTGGACAACCTTGTCTAGTCCCTGATTTTTGTGGCATTACTTCAAGTTTCTCTCCATTTAGTTTGATTCTGGCTACTGGTTTGCTGTATATTGCTTTTACTATGTTTAGGTATGGGCCTTGAATTCCTGGCTTTTCTAAGACATTTTTCATGAAGGGGTGTTGGATTTTGTCAAATGCTTTGTCAACATCTAATGAAATGATCATGTGTTTTTTTTTTCTTTGTGTTTGTTTATACAGTAGATTTCATTGATGGATTCCTTATATTGAACCATCCCTGCATTCCTGGTATGAAGCCTATTTGATCATGATGGATAATCGTTTTGATGTGTTCTTGGATTAGGTTTACAAGAATTTTATGGAGTATTTTTGCATCAATATTCATAAGGGAAATTGGTATGAAGTTCTATTTCTCTGTTGTGTCGTTGTATGGTTTAGGTATCAGAGTAATTGTGGCTTCATAAACTGAATTTGGTAGTGTTCCTTCTGTTTCTATTTAGTGGAATAGTTTGAAGAGTATTGGTATTAGGTCTACTTTGAAGGTCCAATAGAACTCTGCAATAAACCCATCTGGTTGTGGGCTTCTTTTGGTTGGGAGACTATTAATGACTGATTCTATTTCTTTAGGGGTTATAGGATTGTTTAGATCATTTACCTGATCCTGATTTAATTTTGGTACATGGGATCTGACTAGAAAATTGCCCATTTCATTCAGATTTTCCAGTTTTGATGTATATAGGCTTTTGCAATAGGATCTGATGATTTCTTTTGATATCCTCAGTTTCTGTTGTTATGTCTCCCTGAAAATTTCAAATTTTGTTGACTTGGATACTGTCTCTGTGACCTCTGGTTAGTTTAGCTAAGGGTTTATCTATCTTCTTGATTTTCTCAAAGAACTAGCCCCTCCTTTGGTTGATTCTTTGTATAGTTCTTTTTGTTTCTACTTGGTTGATTTCAGCCCTGAGTTTTGATTATTTCCTGCCTTCTACTCCACTTGGCTGTATTTCCTTCTTTTTATTCTAGAGCTTTAAGTTGTGCTGTCAAGCTGCTAATGTATGCTCTCTCCAGTTTCTTTTTGGAGGCACTCAGAGCTATGAGTTTTCCTCTTAGTACTGCTTTCATTGTGTCCCACAAGTTTGGGTATATTGTGGCTTCATTTTCATTAAACTCAAAAGTCTATAATGTCTTTCTTATTTCTTCCTTGACAAAGTTATCATTGAGTAGAATGTTCTTCAGCTTCTACATGTATGTGGGATTTCTATCGTTTTTGTTGTTATTGAAGACCAGCCTTATTCATGATAATCTGATAGGATGCACAGGATTATTTTAATCTTCTTGTATCTGTTGAGGTCTGTTTTGTGACCAATTATGTGGTCAATTTGGAGAAGGTACCATGAAGTGCTAAGAAGAAGGTATATTCTTTTGTTTTAGGATAAAATGTTCTATAAATATCTTTTAAATACATTTGCTTCGTAACTTTTGTTAGTTTCACTGTGTCTCTGTTTAGTTTCTGTTTCCATGATCTGTCTATTGATGAGAGTATTTGTTGAAGTCTCCCACTATTATTGTGTGAGTTGCAATGTGTGCTTTGAATTTTAGCAAAGATTCTTTAATGAATGTTGGCGCCCTTGCATGTGTCCCATAGATGTTCAGAATTGAGAGTTCTTTTGGTAGATTTTACCTTTGATGAGTATGAAGTATTCCTCATTATCTCTTGATAACTTTAGGTTGAAAATCGATTCAATTCAATATCAGAATGGCTACTCCAGCTTTTTTCTTGGGAACACTTGTTTGGAAAATTGTTTTCCAGACTTTTATTCTGAGGTAGTGTCTGTCTTTGTCCCTGAAGTAGGTTTCCTGTATGCAGCTAAATGTGGGGTCCTGTTTACGTATCCAGTCTGTTAGTCTATGTCTTTTTATTGGGGAATTGAGTCCACTGATATTAAGAGATATTAAGGAAAAGTGATTGTTATTTTCTATTATTTTTGTTGTTGCATGTGGAATTGTGTTTATGTAGCTATCTTCTTTCTGGTTTGTTAAAAGAATATTATTTTCTTGCTTTTGCTAGGGTGTAATTTCCTTCCTTTTTATTTTGGAGTTTTCCATTTATTATCCTTTGAAGGGCTGGATGTGTGGAAAGATATTGTGTAAATTTGGTTTTGTCATGGAATACCTTGGTTTCTCTATCTATAGTAATTGAGAGCTTTGCTGTATATAGTACCCTGGGCTGGCATTTGTGTTCTCTTTGGGTCTGTATGACATCTGCCCAGGATCTCCTGGCTTTCATAGGCTCTGGCGAGAAGTCTGGTGTAATTCTGAGAAGTATAACTTTATATGTTACTTGACCTTTTTCCCTTACTGCTTTTAATATTCTTTCTTTGTTTTTTGCATTTGGTTTTTTGATTATTATGTGTCGGAAGGAATTTCTGTTCTGATCCAGTCTATTTGGAGCTCTGCAGTCTTCTGGTATGTTCATGGGCATCTCTTTCTTTAGGTTAGGGAAGTTGAAGATATTTTCTGGCCCTTTAAGTTGGAAATCTTCCTTCTTGTCTATACCTATTATCTTTACATTTGGTCTTCTCATTGTGTCCTGGATTTCCTGGATGTTTTGGGTTAGGAGCTTTTTGCATTTTGCATTTTCTCTGACTGTTGTGCCAATGTCTTACGGTATCTTCTGCCCCCAAGATTCTCTCTTCTATCTCTTGTATTCTGCTAGTGATTCTTGCATCTATGATTCCTGATTTTTTTCCTGGATTTTCTAACTCCAGGCTTGTCTCCCTTTGTGATATCTTTATTGTTTCTACTTCCATTTTTAGATCCTGGATGGCTTTGTTCAATTTCCTTCACCTGCTTGATTGTGTTTTCCTGTAATTCTTTAAGGAATTATTGTGTTTCCTCTTCAAAGGCTTCTACCTGTTTTCCTGTGTTCTCCACTATTTCTTTAAGGGTGTTATTTCTGTCCTTCTTAAAGTCCTCATGAGATGTGATTTTAAATCTAAATCTTGCTTTTCCAGTGTGTTGGGGTATCCACAACTTGCTGTGTTATGGGAATTGGGTTCTGATGATGCCACGTAGTCTTGGTTTCTGTTGTTAAGTTTCTTGTGCTTGCCTTTTGCCATCTGGTTATCTCTGGTGTTATTTGGTTTTTCTTTCTCTGCCTTGAGCTTGTCCCACTTGTGGACCTGTAAGCCCGCCTGGGAGTCAGCCCTCCTGGGAGACCAGCTCTCCCCTGGTAGGACCCTTAAGACAGAGGTCTGTGGAACAGTCCAAGCTCCTGGATGCAGATGGCAACTGGAAGGACCCTGTCCTAGCTGATCCACTGCTCCTGTGTCCTGTGTACTTCTGGCTGGTCCCACCTTAGACAATCACTGGAAAAAAAATTTGGAGATCTCACCTCTGAGCCTGGGTGTCAGAACACTACTTGGAGACCAGCTTTCCTCTGGCTGTACCTGTGCTCAGAGGGCTGTAGAACAGCCCCATCTCCTGGGTGCAGAAGCACAATGGAAGCACTTATTTACTTTCTTGATGTTCAGTTATTTTTATTCTTTATATATTTTGGATATTAACCGTATCAGATGTGTAAAAAATGAAGATCTTTTTATATTCTATAGCCTGTCACTTTGTGCAAATGATGATGTCCTTTGACACACATAAGATTTGCAGCTGCTTCAGCTGACCCCTGTTGTTGAATTAGAGAAGGCTTAAGAAAGCTGAGGAGAAGGGGAATCTTGTAGAAGTATCAGCAGTCTCAATTAATCTGGACCCCTGATATGTCTCAAACACTGGACCACCAAACAGACAGCATACACCAGCTGATATGAGGCCCCCAACACACATACAGTAGGGGACTTCTGGGTCTGTATTCATTCAGAGATGATACACCTAACCCTCAAGAGACTGGAGGCCCCAAGGAGTTTAGAGGTCAGGTGGGGTGGGGTGTTTGGGCTTCGATGTGGAGGTGGGGTGGGGTGGGGAGGAGGTGTGGGATGAGGAGCAGATGGAGGGTGGATAGGGGGCGGGGAATGGAATATGGAGTGTAAAAAATAAAATTAAATTAAAAAAAAAAGATTTGCAGCTTCTTTAGGTCCCATTTATTAACTACCAGTTTTAGTGATGTGCTATTGTTTTCCTTCTCAGAAAGACTTTTCCTGTGCCAATGAGTCTGACATTATTGAACTACTTCTTTTCTATCAAATTAGGGGTCTGACGTTGAGGGCTTTCATCTACTTGATGTTGAGTTTTTGTCAGGGTGATATGGTGATACACACATACACACACATGAGAAAGAGAGAGAGAGAGAGAGAGAGAGAGAGAGAGAGAGAGAGAGAGAGAGAGAGAGAGAATGAATCTATCTGAATTCCTGCACATGCAACTATTCAATTCTACCAGCACCATTTGTTCCATTTGTTGAAGATTCTCTTCTCTCTAATGTGTATTCTTGGCTTCTTTGTCAAAACTCAGGTGTCCATAAGCATGTGAAATTATGTTTGTGTGTTCAATTTGATTCCATTGATCAATGGGTCTGTTTTTATGTCAGAACTAAGCTGCTTTTATTTTTTGACTTGAAACCTTAGATAGTGTTATGTTCAGCAATTACTTTAATTATGCAGTAGTGTTTTTACCTATCCTGAGTTTTTATGTTTTCACATGAAGCAAAAAATAGCTTGTCTATCAAATAAAATTAAAAAAAAAAAAGAAACATTGCTTCAATTTCTGTTAAGAATTATGCTGGCATTTTGATATGGACTTTTGAAAATAAATTATGTTTAGCAGGATGGCCATGTTCATAATATTAATTTACAAATTCATTAGCACGGGAGATTTTTCAATTTTCTGAGGTCTTTACCCATTTCTTTCTTTAATGCAAAGAGTTTTTATTATTCAAGTCTTTCACTTGCTCGGTTATAGTTACCTAAGGTCGGTCTCTCTCTCTCTCTCTCTCTCTCTCTCTCTCTCTCTCTCTCTCTCTCTCCACACACACACAAACACACACACACACACACACACACACACACACGCTCTCATACATGCACATTTTTGAGGTCATTGTTAAAAGGTGCTTTTTTCTGATTTATTTCACAGCTAGTTTGTCATTTGTATATACAAAGACTCCTAATTTTTCTGAGTTAATTTTTGCATCCTGCTACTTTACTGAAAGTGTTTATCAGATGTAAAAGTTCCCTGATGGAATTTTTAGTGTGTTTTATGCATAAAATCATAAAATTTGTGCATAAGAACACTTTGATTTCTTTATTTCCTATTTGTATCCTTCTTGATCTCTTTTCAGTTATGTATGTGTCCTAAAATCTGTACAACCTCAGCAGTAAGTGGCCAATATAAAATGGACTTGACAGTACTTTTATAAACATTGTGTATCTTATAGCTTTGTTTGTTTTTGCTACCTCTAAGAAATATATCATATTAACAGACAGATACCACCTTAGGTTAGAAGGATGGAAATTTAAGGTCTAGCTATCTTAATAGTTGACAAGATGGACCTCAACCCAAAACTCATCAGAAGAGATAGGGAGGTACATATACTCATAAAAGAAAAATCTACCAAAAGGATATTACAATTTTAATATTTACATACTATCTTAGTTAGAGTTTCCATTGCTGTGATTAAAATGTCATAACCAAACACAAATTATGAAGGAAAGACTTTAATTCATCTTACAGCTTCAAGTTCATCATTCAGGAAAGTCTGGCCAGGAACTCAAGGTAGGAACAATGATGCAGGAGGTGATGCACAGGCCATGGAGGAACACTGTTTACTGGCCTTCTCACCATAGTTTGCTCAGGCTGCTTTCTTAAACCATCAAGGACCATCTGTCAAGGGGTGGAACTGCCCACAATGAGCTCAAAACGCCCATATCATTCATCAATCGAAAAAATGTCCTTCAGACTTCTCAATAGGTCAATCGAGCTGGAGAATTTTGCCATTTGAGGGTCTCTCTTCCAAAATGACTATAGTTTGTATAAAGCTGACATAAAACTGGCCAGCACACATACCATGCACAAGTACATAATTTCACAAAAGAAACACTTAGATCTAAAATCACATACTAAACTGAAACACAGTAAAAGTGGGTGTCTTTAGTGCCTGATTCTTATCAGACAAGTCATCCAGACACAAAGCAAATCTAAGAACTCTGAATTTAAATAGCATCTATTTTAGTTTGCATTATATTGCTATGATAAAGACCATGACCAAAAGCAACTTGAGGAGAAAAGGATGTTCATAAGGGGTACTAATAATAGGCTTGAACCCACAGTGGCTGGGCATTTCTAAATCAATCATTAACTGAGAAAGTGCCCTACAGCCTTTCCTGCAAGACAATGTGATTGAGACATTTCCTAACTTGAGGGTTCTTTTTCTCAGATAACCCAGGCCTATGTCAAGATGACAACAAAAACTAACCAGAACAATATCACAAACAAAGAAACCTAACAGATAACTACAAAGCACTTCAATCAAGACTATAGTATACATTTACTTTTTAGGAGTTCACCAAATTTTCCCAAGATTGACCTCAAAGGTCATCTCAACACAGATAAGAAAATTGAAGTAACACTCTGCATTCGCTCTGACCATCATAAATTATAACTGGACAGCAAGAATAGAAAACAGAAGATAGCAACTCACGGAGGCTAAACAGCATACTATTGCATAGAAATTAGATGAAAGCAGAAATCAAGAGAGAAATAATTTCTTAGAATTAAATGAAAATGAAATCACAATATACTCAAACCTCTATAAATGATGAGAGGAACACTAATAACACTAAATGTCTACATCAAAAAACCTGAAGGGATCTATTAATAATGTAATGAGACACTTGAGAGCTTTAGAAAAACAAGAAGAAACAGCACCCTCCTCCAAAATTAAAAGGGGCAAAATTATTGTGGATTTGATTTAACACTTGTATTATGTTAACTGGGTTCCCAAAAATTACAAGATAATCCTGAACTTAAGATTATGCAGGTCCCTGTCCCTAGTTAGCTCTAACTGGTAAATAAAGCAGCTGGAGGGAGGGAGACAGAGGTGGGACTTTAGATTTCCTGGGCAAGGTAACCAAGGAAGAAAAAGATTTAGTACCACCATGCTGGGGAAACAGGTTTGAGAGCTGCAGAAGAGAGAGCAGACAATCATGTAAGAGCCAGGGAAGTGCAGTCCCAATGGGTCCCCCGCCCCCATTGAGTACAGGGTAGCAAAGATAGAATATAGATATTATATAATATCCTGATAAGTAATAATTCAGGAAAATCAGAGGGGAGACGTAAACAATGTGGAGATTTGGGAGTGGTCCAGCCATTGAGCTGAATTAAGGCATATTAAGTATAAGGCTGTGTGAGTGAGTGAGTGAGTGTGTGTGTGTGTGTGTGTGTGTGTGTGTGTGTGTGTGTGTGTGTCTGCCTGTCTGTCTGTCATTCCAGAATCCAGAGCATTGGGCCCGCTAGCAAGGAACACGCTGCAGCCAGGGAGATTAGAGTGGATTAATAAAATACAGCAACACAAGAGAATCAAACTCAGGGCTGACATTAATGAAATAGAAACAATAACATTTAAAACAAAGAGTTGATTCTTTGGAAAAAAAAACTACATATGTGATGAAATTTTACTCAATTAATAAAATTAGGAGGATCCCAACTAATAAAACTAGAGATGAAAAAGTACAACAGACAAGGGAAATCCAGATAATTATAAGGACATCACTTTAAAACATGTATTTCACCAAATTGGAAAACCTAGAGGAAAGTGATAGATTTCTAGATATATAAAACTTACTAAATTAAATCAAGATGAAGAAATTATTTAAATAGACTGATAAGCCCTACTGAGATATAAGGAGTAATTTAAAATCTCCCAACCAGAAAAAGCCTAGGGCCAAATGAACTCAGCATAAAATTCTACCAGACTCAAAGAAGCACTACTACTCACCAGACTATTCATAAACTACAAAATGAAGGACTGTTTCCAAACACTTATTATGAAGCATTATCCTGATATCAAAACCAGATGAAACAAAAATCTATAGACAAATATCTCTCTTAAACAAAAAAATCCCAATAATATAATAGCAAATTATTTTATTTCAATAATTTTAAGAACACATCAAATAATGATTATCCACCACACTCAAGTCAGCGTCATCCTAGAGATGCAGAAATGGTTGAATGAACATTAATCAATAAATGCAACCCACCATATAAACAGACAAAAGGACAGAAACCAAATAGTCATCTCATTAGATGTGGAAAAGGTCTTTGACTAAATCCAACACTACTTCATGATAAAAGTCCTAGAGAGATTACTGATACAAAGGAAATACTTCAACATAAAAAGGCAATTTACAAGAAGCCCATGATCAACATGTTCTAAAAGAGAAATGTGTAACACACAGAATTTCCACTAAAATCAGGAACAAGACAAAGTTGTTCATTCTTTCCATATCTAGTCAATATATAACTTGGAGTCTTCACTAGAGGAATAAGACAACTGAAGGGAATGAAGGAGGATTCAATAGCAAAGGAAAGGAGACAAAGTATTTGTACTTGCAGATGATACAATTTTATACAGGAAAGATCCTAAAGAGTTTTCAGGAAACTTCTACAGCTGATAAATACTTTCAGCAAAATAGCAGGATACAAAGTTAACACACAAAAAATCTATAACTTATATACACACAGTGAGAAATAAATCAGAGGGGGAAAAACATCTTTCACAACTCTCTCAAAAAAATCTTGGGGTACCTCCAACTAAGGAAGTAAGATACTTGTATAATAAAAACTCCAAGATAGCATTTCTCAACTTGTGGTGAGGTTTGGTCAAATCTGAAGGTACAACCCTCTTGGCAAACCTCTCTATCTACAAAATTATTTACATTACAATTCATAGCATTAGCAAAATTGCAGTTATGAAGTAACAACAAAAATAATTTTATGGCTAGGGGATCACCAAAACATGAGGAACCATATTAAAGGGTTGCAGCATTAGGAAAGTTGAGAACCACTGCTCTACAACATTGAAGAAAAAAAAATGAAGATATCAGAAAATTAGGACTCCCCAAAGCTCATGGATCAGCAGGATTAATATTGTGAAAATGGTTATCCCCACATACCCCACACCCTCCTCCAGAATCTATCCTGCTCCGTAATGCTGATCTTTTCTTGAACATCCTTTCTGCAGCAGCGTCATCGGTCCTTCCTTGCCATCTACACACCCTGTATAGCAGCCCCATCTCCTCAGTCTAACGGATTCTATCCCACCCAAGATATTTCCAACCTCTAGACCCAGTGGTTCTCAACCTTTCTAATGCTGCAACCCTCACAATGAAACCACCACATAACAACAAAAGTATTCATTTTTATTACTATTTAAAACTGTAATTTTGGGAGACCCTTCTCCTAGCTGCTTGAGAACAGTCTGCTTTTGGCTTCCTTTGGATGATGATGTAGAGCTCTCACCACTTCCTGTGCCACGCCCGCCTGGATGCTACCTTGTTTCCTGCCTTGATGATAATGGACTGAATCTCTGAACCTGAGAAGAAAGTCATCCAACTAAGGAATCCAGAGACCACTGGACAAGAGAAATGTCTAAAGAAAATGATGGAACATTAAGAAAAGATATTCCAACAAAAGGGGTTTAAATAAAATTGAATACAGAGAAGGATAATAAACTAAAAGAGAAAAAATGGATAAATAAATCCACATAGATAATAATCTCCAAGGAATCACATGCCAAGGAATAAAGATGAATTGCTGAAATGCCACCAGATCTGCTCCTGGCACTAAGGTACCACCATTCCACTTCAAAGAAAGTGATCATCTAAGAACTTATATTTGGAGATGATATTAAGGATGACAAGCTTCATACTGCACACAAAATGCTATCCAAAATGGGAAAACTTGAATACAGGAGAGACAACTGCTGGATTCTGCCAAGACAAAAACCCACTACTGAAGGGCTGGCTACATGTTTGGGTACTGTCTCCTCCCAGGTCAGGCTGTCCCAGTTGGACAACCTGACATCTGAGTAGCCATCTGGGACATGGAGTTGCCATGGAGAATTACTGTAGCCTGCATTGTTGTCAGAGAAGACATAGCTGTTACAGTGGCATCAGTAATAACAACAACAGCAGCAGCAACAACAACAAAACAACTAATAAGCACTACTATCATGCCAGGGACAACACATAACAACCAGTTCCAGCAGCTGCAGGGACCCAGCTGAAGGCCAATGTGCATGTTGAAAACTACATTTGTACTTTGTTAATTTTTTCATAGGTATAGTTTTATCACAGACAAAAACCCATCTCTGTTAATAATCATATCCACAATATGGAACACAATAACCCATTTCCCTAGCTTCTGTAAAAGATTGAGCAGCTATACCTGGAGGTATTTTGTTCCAAATGCAAAACTGTCTCTTCCCTAATATGATATATAAGTGGCCAACTATTATTAATGACAGTTGCAATAGTAGCCAACCTGTTGTCAGTTGTATTTTGATATTACCTCCTTTTGATCAACTCTCTAAAAAATAATGGGACATTAGTTGTTGTCCAGTGCCAATAAATAAAAGAAGATGCTATTAATTTAAAGGAGTGAGGGGAGGTCTATGGGAAATTTGGAGGCGGGAAAGAGAAGGGAGAAAAGTTGTACTTCAATTATGATAAAAAAAAATCTAATAAAAGAATGCACCTGAACAATAATATTATTAACAGATAACGAAGCTTTCTTTAGAATTACAGAACAGTTGAGAACATGTGGTACCTTAGAATGTATAATGACCCGAGGCAGCCCCCTTTTTGGGCTCCAGACATCCGGGAACCTTCACTGCCAGAGGATAGGTGTCCACCCAGTCTGGGAAGGCTTTGCCTGAGCATCTGCAGGAGACATCTTGGTTCCCAGACTCCACCGAGACTACTCTGCACAGGTGAGAGTGTGGACTACAGAAGCTAAGAGCTTCTGGAACAGGCGGGAGGCACAGAGATTGTGAGGCAGCCCCCTTTTCAGGCTCCAGACATCTGGACACCTTCCTTGCCAGAGGATAGGTGTCCACCTGGCCAGAGAGGGCTTTGACTGAGCATCTGCGAGATACATCTTGGCTCCCAGACTCCACTGAGACTAGTCTGCACAGGTGACAGTGTTGACTACAGAAGCTAACAGCTTCTGGGACAGGTCCTGTTTCGGGCCTTCATCTTCTACCAGGAGATAAGTCTGAACACTAGATATCTGTGTGTTATTAAACGCGTTCTCACGCCCGGCCAGGAAGAACACCACAGACCAGAATCTTCTGCGGCAAAACTTTATTGCTTACATCTTCAGGAGCAAGAGTGTAAGAAGCAAGAGAGAGAGAAAACGAAACCCCGTCCCTTTTTTAGGAGAGTTATATTTCGCCTAGGACGTGTCACTCCCTGATTGGCTGCAGCCCATCGGCCGAGTTGACGTCACGGGGAAGGCAGAGCACATGGAGTGGAGAACCACCCTCGGCATATGCGCAGATTATTTGTTTACCACTTAGAACACAGCTGTCAGCGCCATCTTGTAACGGCGAATGTGGGCGCGGCTCCCAACATCTCCCCCTTTCCTTTTAATAAGAGCAAATAGGCCACCCATATTAATGAGAGTGGAGATAGAGGTCAAATCCCCAGTGTGTAGGTAAAGGAGCCATGTACAGGATTAGCTCTTAGGCTCACAGGCTTTTACCCAGAGCAACCCTGACCTGCTCCCGTGTCGTTTTGCCTGGGGGAAGGGAACTAGGACACTGAACCTTCATGAAAGATGACATGTCTCCCTAGAATAGGCTCATATATGCCGCAGAGCCTTTCCATTGCAGTGCTTAGCCGTGCAACTCTCTCGGGCTGCTGAAGCACACTCACTCTATCCCGTGCAATGAGACTAGCCTCATGGGATATAAGAGCTGAGTGGCCAGCGACCTATTGCCTAAGCATAGATAACCATATATCAGGGGGAGCTCCATGTTCTAGTCCTGCAAGCGCCTGGGCAATAACCACCTTGTCTCTCCTAGTTTGGGCCTTAAGCTTACAGACCAATCAAAGAAGCAACACTAATCCACAGCAAAGTGTATCTCCAAATAATATTAATCCCACCCAATTTTTTAAAGAAGGAAAATGCTGAGGAGATCCAATTGGGTAATCCTTTGGTCAGCGACAGGTCCAAGCGCGTGGAGTTGACCTGAAGTCTCAATTCCCGAAGGATCTGTTCAAATTCAGCCATCCAATTCTGTAACATATACTGAAAAAGACTTTTTGACAAATTAGCTGCCCTAGTAAATTTAACATACTGAATGGAAATAACACACAATCCCGGAAACTTTTGTTCACATCCCTGCTGAGTTATTTGTCATAATACATCTAGTTGTATCTGGACAAGATCTATGAGTTGATTAACCAGCATGAGACCTCTCTGTATCTTGACATTAGCTGAGGCCTGTTCATCTATGACTGTAGTCACTGAGGCTGACAAAGTGTTAATGGTGTCAGTCGTCTGGACCTGTCCAGACAGAGCCAAGGCTGTCTGAATTAAGGCCAAACCCAGTTCCCAGTTAGTGGTAAAAAAGCAGGAGAATACTTGAGCATTATACATCACCGTCATTGGGAGTGGAAATGTCGACATTATCCCCCAACGCTGCTCTCTCTTTATTATTGACGCCCTGGACATCACCAAGACGAGGGACATCAGTATTCCCTTGGTCAGTCTGGATTTTTCGGGTGAGTCTTTCTGGTATCCAAAATGGGTTGTCTTCATTCTCGTAAAGCTGTACTCACTGGTACTCTCGTTCCCCAGCTGAAAAGTTCTGAATTCATACAGTTGAATCCTTCTTAACAGTCTGCTTTACGGGAACCTTTATTACCGCGACCCGCAGTTCTGGTTCTGGAATGAGGGATCTTCCTTGCGCCAGTCCCGAGTTTTTTTCTCGTCCCGGAATTCGGCACCAATTGTTATTAAACGCGTTCTCACGCCCGGCCAGGAAGAACACCACAGACCAGAATCTTCTGCGGCAAAACTTTATTGCTTACATCTTCAGGAGCAAGAGTGTAAGAAGCAAGAGAGAGAGAAAACGAAACCCCGTCCCTTTTTTAGGAGAGTTATATTTCGCCTAGGACGTGTCACTCCCTGATTGGCTGCAGCCCATCGGCCGAGTTGACGTCACGGGGAAGGCAGAGCACATGGAGTGGAGAACCACCCTCGGCATATGCGCAGATTATTTGTTTACCACTTAGAACACAGCTGTCAGCGCCATCTTGTAACGGCGAATGTGGGCGCGGCTCCCAACATCTGTGCACCTTCCTTGAAAGAGGAGAGCCTGACTGCAGAGAGTGCTCTGACCACTGAAACTCAGGAGAGAGCTAGTCTCCCTGGTCTGCTGGGAGAGAATAACAGAATCACGAGAGGAATAAGTTCTAACCAGAGACAACTATAACAACTGACTCCAAAGTTTACCAGATGGCGAAAGGCAGACATAAGAATCTTACTAAAAAAAAAAAAAAAAACCAAGAGCACTCACCATCATCAGAACCCAGTACTCCCACCTCAGCCAGTCCAGGGTACCCCAATACACCCGAAAACCTAGACCCGGATTTACAGGCCTATCTCATGATGATGGTAGAAGACATCAAGAAGGTCTTTAATAACTCACTTAAAGAAATATAGGAGAACACTGCTAAAGAGTTGCAAGTCCTTATAGAAAAACAGGAAAACACATCCAAACAGATGATAGAAATGAACAAAACCATACTAGACCTAAAAAGGGAAGTAGACACAATAAAGAAAACCCAAAGTGAGGCAACGCTGGAGATGAAAACACTAGGAAAGAAATCTGGAACCATCGATGCAAGCATCAGTAACAAAATAGAAGAGATGGAAGAGAGAATCTCAGGTGCAGAAGATTCCATAGAGAACATCAGCACAACAATCAAAGAAAATACAAAAGGCAAAAAGATCCTAATGAAGATTTAATTAATTTAATGAAGATTTTCAACTTAAAGGGCCAGCAAATATCTTAAACAAAATTATAGAAGAAACTTTCCAAACCTAAAGAAAGAGATGCCCATGAACATACAAGAAGCCTACAGAACTCCAAATAGACTGAACCAGAAAAGAAATTCCTCGTGACACATAATAATCAGAACAACAAATGCACTAAATAAAGATAGAATATTAAAAGCAGCAAGGGAAAAAGGTCAAGTAACATATAAAGGCAAGCCTATCAGAATTACACAAGATTTGTCACCAGAGACCATGAAATCCAGAAGATCCTGGATAGATGTTATACAGACAGTAAGAGAACACAAATGCCAGCACAGGCTACTATACTCAGCCAAACTCTCAATTACTGTGTATGGAGAAACCAAAGTATTCCACGACCAAACCAAATTCACATATTATCTTTCCACGAATGCAGCACTTCAAAGGATAATAACAGAAAAAAACGAATACAAGGACAGAAACCATGTCCTAGAAAAAACAAGAAAGTAATCCTTCAACTAACCTAAAAGACGACAGCCACAAGAAAAGAATGCCGGGCTGGTGAGATGGCTCAGTAGGTAAGAGCACCCGACTGCTCTTCTGAAGGTCCGGAGTTCAAATCCCAGCAACCACATGGTGGCTCACAACCACATGTAATAAGATCTGACTCTCTCTTCTGGAGTGTCGGAAGACAGCTACAGTGTACTTACATATAATAAATAAATAAATCTTAAAAAAAAAGAAAAGAATGCCAACATTAACAACAAAAATAACAGGAAGCAACAATTACTTGTCCTTAATATCTCTTACTATCAATGGACTCAACTCCCCAATAAAAAGACATAGACTAACAGACTGGCTACAAAAACAGGACCCAACATTTTGCTGCTTACAGGAAACCCATCTCAGGGAAAAAGACAGACATTACCTCAGAATGAAAGACTGGAAAACAATTTTCCATGGAAATAGTCTGAAGAAACAAGCTGGAGTAGCCATTCTAATATCGAATAAAATCGACTTCCAACCCAAAATCATCAAAAAAGACAAGGAGGGTCACTTCATACTCATCAAAGGTAAAATTTTCCAAGAGGAACTATCAATTCTGAATATCTATGCTCCAAATGCAAGGGCAGCCACATTCATTAAAGTAACTTAAGTAAAGCTCACAGCACAAATTGCACCTCACACAATAATAGTGGGAGACTTCAACACACCACTTTCACCAATGGACAGATCGTGGAAACAGAAAATAAACAGGGACACAGTGAAACTAACAGAAGTTATGAAAAAAATGGACTTAACAGATATCTACAGAACATTTTATCCTAAAACAAGAGGATATACCTTCTTCTCAGCACCTCATTGTACCTTCTCCAAAATTGACAATATAATTGGTCACAAAACAAGCCTCAACAGATACAAAAACATTGAAATTGTCCCATGCATCCTATCACATCACCATGGATTAAGACTGATCTTCAATAACAAAATAAATAATAGAAAGCTAACATTCACGTGGAAACTGAACAACACTCTTCTCAATGATACCTTGATCAAGGAAGGAATGAAGAAATTAAGGACTTTTTGGAGTTTAATGAAAATGAAGCCACAACATACCCAAACATATGGGACACAATGAAGGCATTTCTAAGAGGAAAACTCATAGCTCTGAGTGCCTCCAAAAAGAAACTAGAAAGAGCACACACTAGCACCTTGACAACACATTAAAAGTTCTAGAACAAAAGGAAGCAAATTCCCCCAAGAGGAGTAGATGGCAGGAAATGTTCAAACTCAAAGGCGAAATCAACCAAGTGAAAACAAGAAGAACTATTCAAAGAATCAACCAAAGGAGGAGCTCTTTCTTTGAGAAAAATCAACAAGATAGATAAACCCTTAGCCAGACTCACTAGAGGGCACAGGGAAAGCATCCTAATTAACAAAATCAGAAATGAAAAGGGAGACATAACAACAGATCGTGAAGAAATCCAAAACACCATCAGATCCTTCTACAAAAGGCTATACTCAACAAAACTGGAGAACCTGGATGAAATGGACAAGTTTCTAGACAGATACCAGGTACCAAAGTTAAATCAAGATCAGGTAAATGGCCTAAACAGTCCTATATCCCCTAAGGAAATAGAAGCAGTCATTAATAGTCTCCCAACCAAAAAAGTCCAGGACCAGATGGATTTAGTGCAGAGTTCTATCAGACCTTCAAAGAAGATCTAATCCCAGTTCTTCACAATGTATTCCACAAAATGGAAGCATAAGGTTCTCTACCCAACTCATTCTATAAAGCCAAAATTACTCTGATAACTAAACCACAAAAAGACCCAACAAAGGTAGAGAACTTCAGACCAATTTCCCTTACGAATATCGATGCAAAAATCCTCAATAAAGTTCTCACTAACAGAATCCAAGAACACATCAAAACAAATATCCATCCTGACCAAGTAGGTTTCATCCCAAGGATGCCGGGATCGTTCAATATACAGAAATCCATCAACGTAATCCATTATATCAACAAACTCAAAGACAAAAACCACATGATCATCTTGTTAGATGTGGAGAAAGCATTTGACAAAATCCAAAACCCATTCATGATAAAAGTCTTGGAAAGATCAGGAATTCAAGGCCCATATCTAAACATGATAAAAGCAATCTACAGCGAACCAGTAGCCAACATCAAAGTAAATGGTGAGAAGCTGGAAGCAATCCCACCAAAATCAGAGACTAGACAAGGCTGCCCACTTTCTCCTACCTATTCAACATTGTACTTGAAGTCCTAGCCAGAGCAATTTGACAACAAAAGGAGATCAAGCGGATGCAAATTGGAAAGGAAGAAGTCAAAATATCACTTTATGCAGATGATGCGATAGTATATATAAGTGACCCTAAAAATTCCACTAGAGAACTCCTAAGCCTGATAAACAGCTTCAATGAAGTAGCTGGATATAAAATTAACTCAAATAAGTCAATGGCCTTTCTGTACACAAAGGATAAATAGGCTGAGAAAGAAATTAGGGAAACAACACCCTTCTCAATAGTCACAAATAATATAAAATACCTTGGGGTGACTCTAACTAAGGAAGTGAAAGATCTGTATGATTGGAACTTCAAGTCTCTGAAAAAAGAAATTAAAGAAGCTCTCAGAAGATGGAAAGATCTCCCATGCTCATGGATTGGCAGGATCAATAAAGTAAAAATGGCTATCTTGCCAAAAACAATCTACAGATTCAAAGCAATCTCCCTCAAAATTCCAACTCAATTCTTCAACGAATTACAAAGAGCAATCTGCAAATTCATCTCGAATAACAAAAAACCTAGGATAGCAAAAAGTCTTCTCAAGGATAAAAGAACCTCTGGTGGAATCACCATGCCTGACCTAAAGCTGTACTACAGAGCAATTGTGATAAAAACTGCATGGTTCTGGTATAGTGACAGACAAGTAGACCAATAGAAAAGAATTGAAGATCCAGAGATGAATCCACACACCTATGGTCACTTGATCTTTGACAAGGGAGCAAAAACCATCCAGTGGAAAAAAGACAGCATTTTCAACAAATGGTGTTGGCACAACTGGCGGTTATTATGTAGAAGAATGTGAATTGATCCATTCCTATATCCTTGTAATAATGTAAAATCTAAGTGGATTAAGGACCACAACATAAAACCAGAGACACTGAAACTTATAGAGGAGAAAGTAGGGAAAAGCCTCGAAGATATGGGCACAGGGGAAAAATTCCTGAATAGAACACTAATGGCTTGTGTTGTAAGATCGAGAATGACAAATGGGACCTCATAAAATTGAAAAGCTTCTGCAAGGCAAAACACATCGTCAATAAGACAAAAAGGCCACCAACAGATTGGGAAAGGACCTTTACCTATCCTAAATCAGATAGGGGACTAATATCCAATATATATAAAGAATTCAAGAAGGTTGACTCCAGAAAATCTAATCACCCTATTAAAAAATAGAGCTCAGAGCTAAACAAAGAATTCTCACCTGAGGAATACTGAATGGCTGGGAAGCACCTGAAAAAATGTTCAGCATCCTTCATCATCAGGGAAATGCAAATCAAAACAACCCTGAGATTTCATCGTACACCAGTCAGAATGGCTAAGATCAAAAATTCAGGTGACAGCAGATTCTGGCGAGGATGTGGAGAAAGAGGAACACTCCTCCATTGTTGGTGGGATTGCAAGCTTGTACAACCACTCTGGAAATCAGTCTGGCGGTTCCTCAGAAAATTGGACATAGTACTACCAGAGGACACTGCAATACCTCTCCTGGGCATATATCCAGAAGATGCTCCAACCGGTAAGAAGGACACATGCTCCACTATGTTCATAGCAGCCTTATTTATAATAGCCAGAAGCTGGAAAGAACCCAGATGCCCCTCAACAGAGGAATGGATACAGAAAATGTGGTACATTTACATAATGGAGTACTACTCAGCTATTAAAAAGAATGAATTTATGAAATTCCTAGGCAAATGGATGGATCTGGAGGGCATCATCCTGAGTGAGGTAACCCAATCACAATAGAACTCACATAATATGTACTCATTGATAAGTAGATATTAACCCAGAAACTTAGGATACCCAATATATAAGATACAATTTGCTAAACACATGAAACTCAAGAAGAATGAAGACCAAAGTGTGGACACTTTGCCCCTTCTTAGAATTGGAAACAAAACACCCATGGAAGGAGTTACAGAGACACAGTTTGGAGCTGAGACGAAAGGATGGACCATCTAGAGACTGCCATATCCGGGTATCCATCCCATAATCAGCCTCCAAATGCTGACACCATTGCATACACTAGCAAGATTTTGCTGAAAGGACCCAGATATAGCTGTCTCTTGTGAGGCTATGCTGGGGCCTAGCAAACACAGAAGTGGATGCTCACAGTCAGCTATTGGATGGATCACAGGGCCTCCAATGGAGGAGCTAGAGAAAGTAACCAAGGAGCTAAAGGGATCTGCAACCCTATAGGTGGAACAATAATATGAACTACCCAGTACCCCCCAGAGCTGTGTCTCTAGCTGCATATGTATCAGAAGATGGCCTAGTCGGCCATCAGTGGAAAAAGAGGACCATTGGTTGTGCAAACTTCATCTACCTCAGTACAGGGGAACGCCAGGGCCAAGAAGTTGGAGTGGGTGGGTGGGGGAGTGGATGGGCGAGTGGGTAGGGGACTTTTGGGATAGCATTGGAAATGTAAATGAAATAAATACCTAATAAAAAAAGAAAATAAAAAATTAAATAAATTTTAAAAAAAGAATGTATAATGACCCATCATGGTCTCATCAATGTCAAATTCTGATTATATTTCACATTCTTGTCTTATCCATAGTATATATCATTCTTCACATATTCATCAGGCTAATTAACAGGAGATTTCAGAAGATATCCTTTAGTCAACTAATCTCTACATTTTTATTTTCTTTTGATTATTTTATTCAAAGAAGTACATTTTTTTTCCTAGAATTTATCCAGAACATTTGACTGATAGGCAGAAGATGGACAGGACTGGGCCAAACCATGCCCTTGATTTAATAAAGTTGTCTTCAACTTTGAAAAATGAGATATGACAAAAGAGCGTTGCGATTGGCAAAACTAATAGAAGAGAAAAGAAACAAATGATAATGATCTCCTATGGTATTAGTGGGGCTGTGATAATAGGTTAACTAATTAGAATACAATTAAAGGATTTTTTGATCTTATGTCATATTAGGCCATAAAATCCAGAAGAGTAACACAGTTGATTATAGAAAATGAAACTATTAATTAGAGTCAAAGGACATATGTCTTAGCATAGATATAAAACTACGAAGTTTTAATGATAGCACAAAAATAAAATATGCAAAAAAAGAACCTATTCTGAAAATAGCATTTTGGTGACTAGATTATTGCTAAAAGTAACAAAGTTTAGCAGAAATATTTTAATGCTTACTTATATTTCCATAAGTTGGAAAAGAGAAACTTAGGAAAGAAAAGCTACAGTCAATTCTACATTTCAAATATCAATTGGTTTTCTGCCATATCGTCAAAAAGGAATAAAAATAAATGTCCTTGCTCTCATTATTTGATGTTATATTGTTTAAATTTGAATAAACTCTATCTACTTCTTTAAAAAAACTGTAATTTTGCTTTTGTTATGTAATGTAAACTGTGTTTTCTGATGATCTTAGGTGACCCCTCAACCTGCAAGTTTGAGAACTGCTGCTCTAGGCTGAACTGAACCCTACAGCTTCTCTCTTCTTTGACCCTTCTTCATCTATAATATACTAAAAACTAATGAAGTTCTCACGCCTGGATCTCATGGCAGGAATACCAAGAATATTAAAGATCAAGCCACTATGTTACTATGTTCTTTAAAACCTACCAGCTTGTCCAAATGCTAAGGAGAATGATCCAGATCAACTCCAGGGCACAAGCATTAAAGGAATCATCATAAATTTCCTCAAAGAATTCAAGGAGTTTTAAAAGTAAGGACACACACACACACACACACACACACACGCACACCATAAAAAAAATTCAAGAAAGAGCTTAACTTTTCTCCTTCTGTGATAACAAAAACAATACAAACATAAGGTTGATGGAAATGACAAAGAATCAAAGATTTGAAAATAAAATTCAATAGAGATAGAAATGCTGGAGAACACTTAGGACTAAATTAAGATGGAATTGAAAAACCCAGTAGTCTAACTAGAAAATGCAAAGGAAAGCTTTACAATTAGAAATGAATCAAGCACAATGTCTCAAAGATAAAATAGAGGATTCAGACCAAAATATCAAGGAACATAAAAAAAAAATTAAAATACAGAAAAGCAATACAAGCTGGGCATGGTGGCATACGCCTTTGATCCCAGCACTTGGGAGGCAGAGGCAGATGATCTCTGTGAGTTTGAGGCTAGACTGGTCTTCAAAGTGAGTTTAAGGACAACCAGGGCTACACAGAAAAACTCTATCCCTCAAAACAAACAAAACAAAACAAAAAGCAGAAAAGAAACAAAAAGAAACCAACAAAGGACATCTGTGAGACCATGGGAAGTCCAAATCTTCTAATTATAGGAATTGATGAGGAAAAATCCCAAGTCAGTGGCAGACCAGACCTTCAGCAACGTTATAGAAGAAAATTACTCCAATCTAAAAAAGACACATCCATATGAACACAGAATCACAAAAAAACACTAAATAGACAAGGCTGGAAAAGAAAATCCCCACAGCATGTTATATTCAAAACATTAACTATTAAAAAAAAAAAAGAAAGTACAAGAGAATGAGAACATAAGTCACCTATGAAGGAAATCCCACTAGTAACAGCTGATTTCTCAAAGAAAGTATCAGAAGCCAGAGGAGCCTCGAGATTGCATTCCAAGTCCTGAAAGACTATTCCAGGAACATACACTAACATCAACTACTAGTTACTACCCACTATACTAACACCAACACTAACTACATACTAATACTACCCACGAAACCTCTCTGCCATAACTGAAAGAGGAAGAAAAATTTTCACTACATAAAAAGTCTAAGATTTTTTATATATTAAAAAAAAAAGAAATCAAGGAAAATACAGGAAGTATTATGTTGGGCTAAAAAGATAAATAAACATAATGGAGAGAACTATTATTGGGTAGAACTAATCTGAGTGCCTCCTCCCTGAAGACTAGCTTTCATGGTACCAAAAGGCATTGTGCAAGCTTCCAAAGGACAGATGCAACCTACAGTCCTAGCCACTGGTGTCTTATGAAACATACCAACAGCCAGCATGGCAGTGATAAGCAGTAGTATGCTTCTACCTCAATTATGTGCATTATACTATTTTAAGTAAAAAGCTAATTATAGTGGAATCCCCCCCCCCCCCACTATTGATTGGATACTAAAGAGGAAACCAGCAAAGGACATCTGTGAGACCCAATCACTGGGCGAGGAGGCAGAACTTTCAGGTCAGGAGAGGAAGAGGGGAAAACAGGAGAAAGAAACTTGCTTTTTGGACAACAGGAGCAAGGCAACCAACATGTAGGAGGCCGGAGGCTGTTAGTATGAGTGGTGGGTCCTGGATCCGCCACCAGAAGATTTGGGAAGATTAGGATGCTAGGTTCTGCGCCCAACGATTTTGTTATCTGTTGATGTCTAAGATTGTCTGGTGTTTGCTTTCTCAGGGTGATTCAACTGAGATCCATGGCAGATCCGTGTTCAGGCTCCAAGGGAAAGGTAAGTATGGCAGGGCATGGATTTGCAAGAAGTACAGGCCAGCTAGCCACAGGAATTTGAGAGTGCGGAGTGGATTTGGCAGCAACCAGCCACAAGGTGGAGAGTCATTTCCGGGCTTTGGATAAGCAGAGCCAATTTTGATGGGACAGGCTTTGGTTAAAGGGAAAAAATGCAGTCTCGGCCTATGTGCCAGGCTAAGAACAGACCGAGACTGCCAGCCGGTGCCTAGCCAGAGACAGTGTGTATTTGTTGTTTATTAATATATGCTACAGCTAATGGTTGATTCCTTGTAGGTTTTTAGCCATTTGTGTTATTTTAGCTTCCTCCCTCTCTTCAAGGAGGCCTCCTTCCCACTTCCCTATTAGATCACTTGTATCCTCTTCTGCATTCCTTCTGTCATCCCATTGTTCTCTAATTAGATTTTAAGACTTGCTTAACAAGAAAGAGACCACGCCTGGTACTGAAAACCTTCACACTGCTGGTGAAGTCATGATTATTGAAGGAGAATCTACATCCACTATTTTATTAAAATAACATAGTTCCTAACAATAATCTATAAGCATTTGTCCTTATAACATTATAAAGAAATTTTTCCTTTGCAAAACGCCTTTAATCCCTCCCACGTGCTGGGATTAAAGGCGTGCTCCACCACTGCCCGGCAGGAGGTAAGAATTCTTATTGCTCTTGTAGAGGACCCAAGTTAAATTCCCAGCACCTAGGTAGGGTGGCTCACAACTGCCTATAAGAGTTGTGGGGCGCCGGGCGTGGTGGCGCACGTCTTTAATCCCAACATTTGGGAGGCAGAGGCAGGCGGATTTCTGAGTTCGAGGCCAGCCTGGTCTACAAAGTAAGTTCCAGGACAGCCAGGGCTATACAGAGAAACCCTGTCTCGGGGGAAAAAAAAAAAAGAGTTGTGGGGCAGTTCTCAGGAATCTGATTCTCTCTCCTGACTTGTGAGGAAAACTGTACTCATATGCACACACACTCTCCAATCTGCACAGACAGACAGACAGACAGACAGACAGACACACACACACACACATACACACACACACATATAAGAAGGAAACAATCTAGGAGCTGTATCCACAGGTAGCCTGATGCCATTTCACAAGTGATCCTAAGAACCATGAGAGGTCACTGCAGACTATAAATGACCACTGGCTATGATGCTCTAGAAAGATCTCCTATGGAAGGTAACCTTAATGATTAACAACTGGTAGACTCAGTTCTTTACACTCACCAAGGAGGGAAGATGTAAATGATGTCCTGGGGATGCCCCATCAAGTGGTCTGCAGTCTCTCTGGTGAAGAGTACCTTCAGGTAGGCTCCTGGTCTAGGAGCTAGTCCTCCGGGAGGGCTGGTGATTGGAGGCCCTGCTAACTGCTCACATACTGCAACTTGCATGCTGCATTCCTCATGCAGTTCTAGAATTTTCACAGTTAATACACCAGATTTTCTGCCTAGAAGACAGAAGAGAACAAACAAAAAACAACACTTAGAAACTTCCTGCACATTTTGTGAACAAGAATCTATAACCACTTAAACTGAATGTTGGTGCCCTTGCTTCTGTTAGATATTGTGTACCGGGAACAGGAAAGGTAACGCCTATAAGAGTGTTCATGGATTGCTGGATATTTGGGGTAAGGATTTAGAAGGGTAGAGGTGATCTGGATTTCAGTAGTGCCTCTCTTTATAAGGTCGGCCAATTACATAGATTTCATCTTCTCAATTGCCTCATCTATGAAACAGTTCATGCCACTTGCTCCAGTGAACATCTGAGAGAATGAGAGGAGATAGACGAAGGTGAACCGATGCAATAATATTTATGGACACCTTGTACCAATGTAAAAGTTCAAAGAACTGGGTAGTTGTGGGTGGTCCTGGAGACTCAACTAATAAGATCAAGTGGTTGGAATAGAATAGGGTGTGGCACACAAAATATTCCCCACAAAAATCTTTGCAGAGTTTTTGTTTGTTTGTTTTTGAGACAGGGTTTCTCTGTGTAGCCCTGGATGTCCTGGAACTCACTTTGTAGACCAGGCTGGCCTCAGAAATCCACCTGCCTCTGCCTTCCCAGTGCTGGGATTAAAGGCATGCACCACCACACCCGGCCCTCTTTGCAGAGTTTCATGTTGGGTGTGGTACACCTCATCTATAGTCCTAGCTACTTGAGGGACCAAGAAAAGAAAATCTTGAGTTAACAGCTAGTCTAGGTAACTCAGGCAACAAAATGGGGAGGGGAAAGGAAGGAGGTTAGCTGGTAGGAATTAAAAAATGTGGTAAGGAAGGACAAAATATGTCAGAGTAGGCCATGTCTCTGCAGAGAAACAGACTGCTCAGAAGGGAAACTGGGAGATTTCAAATCAATCTCACTTAATGTTCTTACTATAACACATATAATAAGATAGAGCATAGAGGTCAAAGATCAACATGTGCTATTAGTTACAGGTTATGAATATATTTATCTTTTTCTGTTGCTGTTTAATTTTTAAAATGAAAAATTAATTCAGAATAACAAAATAGGCCTGCAAATAACACTCAGTATCACCAGTCCCTCAACCATTGTAGACCAAATGATTGACGGCAAAGGCAAGTTTTGAGTTATTCACAGTTTCATTTCCATTTCCACTTCTTCTCTCACTTCTGTTTCAATCATCTGTTTTGTACAAAGGTTCCTGTCCATTCTCCTGACTAAGTGCTGGAGTATAGGCTGGTACACTGAGCTGGCCCACCAATTTGTCACAGCACTGTTCATAAGGACTGTTTCTCACAGTTTGGTACCTGTCTCCCTTTTTTGAGCACAGGAAGGAAATGGAATTAGGGAAGGACATGAACATGTAGAATATTAAACTGATGCTTGTAGTATGTTTAGACATATTTTCAAAGTATATTCAAAAATTTATGCTTGTATTGGGGATTTATGTCAAACACTACAGAAGTGCCACTTGTCCTACATATTTCTGACTACAGACCTGTCCAGGGATTCAAAATCTGCTGCATTACTGAGTACTGGACACGCAGCTAAAGTCCAGATAGTAAGCTGCCACAGGTTCCTGGTCTTGTAGCCACAATATGTGATGTACAATCACACCAGGAATTCAGAACTACCTATCCTGGTAGCAAAAGGTAACAGAAACTCAGTGGTTACCTTAGAACATGTAGAAATCCTGAGTTCACAAAAGGAAAACAATTACAAAAACACACAAGTAGTGTTAGAATACAACTATCTTTGATTCTATCTAAAAATACTTACAAAAACATAAGATGGACCACATTATTAGGCACAGTTCATTTTTGGAACATTGTAAATCCTAACAATATTCCAAACAAGATGAATTCTTTTCCAGTCCCACAACACCCAGAGTAAGCTCAACTCCCAGATGCTCTAACATGCCCAGGATCACAAGTGAGGGGGCCACAACATTTGCCCCAACACCCGGAGTTATTGCGACCCCGGCGATCCAGGGACACAGGAACCCCCACCTGGTCAGTGGCACGGGTTCCTCCCAGTTTGAATCTGCACACCCAAAGGGAGCCTGATTCCCAGGTGCTCTGAAACATGCAGGACCACAGGAGAGGCCAACACCTTCTCCAACACCTGGACTAACTGGGTCCCCCAGGATCCAGGGACGCAGGAACCCTCGCTCAACCAGTGGCAGAGATTCCTTCTGGTCTGAACTTGGACCCAGAGCAGACCTGGGGTGCTGGCTCTGCACCCACTCTTACAACACCCAGAGTAAGACCAACTCCCAGGGACTCTGAAACACCCAGGATCACAAGACCACAGAGAAAAGCTCGATACCCAAGAGCACTGCAGCTTTCCTGATACATTCAAGATCACAGTTGACACCACCACATCCTTCCCACACCTAGCATAACTGGGACCCCCATAGGAACCAAGGAAACACAAACCACTGCCCAGCCAGAGGGACAGGTTCCTTCCAACTTGTACCTGTGCCCAGAGGAAACCCAGGGCTCTGGTTCCCCACCTACCCCTGCAACACCCAGAGTAAGCTTGACTCCCGGCAGTTCTGACACAACACGATCTCAGAAGCGTGATCACACCAAGATTTCAGGATCTCAGAGGCAGCTTGACTCCCAGGAGCTCAAACATACCCAAGATCACAGGATCCCAGAATCACAGAGACAGGTGGATCCTGAAGAGTTGTAACACAGCAAGGATCACAGGAGGGGCAGGATCCAGTCAGAGTCAGCAAGGGCAGGTAGCACTAGAGATAACTAGATAGTGAGAGGCAAGTGTGAGAACATAAGCAACAGAAACAATGGCTACTTGGAATCATTAGAACCCAGTTCTCCCACTACAGCAAGTCATGGATACCCCATCACACCGTAAAAGCAAGACTCAGATTTAAAATCACATCTCATGATGATGATAGAGAATTTTAAGAAGGACATAAAGAAATATGGGAAAAGGAAAACAGGTAGAAGCCCTTAAAGAGAAAACACAGAAATCCCTTAAAGAATTACAGGAAAACACAACCAAGCAGGTGAAGGAATTGAACAAAACCATCCAGGATCTAAAAATGGAAATAGAAACAATAAAGAAATCACAAAGGGAGACAATTCTAGAGACAGAAAACCTAGGAAAGAGATCAGGGGTCATAGATGCAGGCATCACCAACAGAATACAAGAGATAGAAGAGAGAATCTCAAGTGTAGAAGATACCATAGAAAATTGAAACATCAATCAAAGAAACTGCAAAATGCAAAAGCTCCTAACCCAAAATATCCAGGAAATCCAGGACACAATGAGAAGACCAAACTTAAACATAATAGGTACAGAAAAGAGTGAAGATTCCCAACTTAAAGGGCCAGTAAATATCTTCAACAAAATTATAGAAGAAAACTTCCCTAACCTAAAGAAAGAGATGCACATGAACATACAAGAAGTCTACAGAACTCCAAATAGACTAGACCAGAAAAGAAATCCCTCCCGTCACATAATAATCAAAATACCAAATGCACAAAACAAAGAAAGAATATTAAAAGCAGTAAGGGAAAAAGGTCAAGTAACATACAAAGGCAGACCTATCAGAATTACACCAGACTTCTCACCAGAGAATCCAAAAGCCAGAAGATCTTGGGCAGATTTCATACAGACTCTAAGATTAAACAGAGGCCAGCCCAGGCTACTATACCCAGCAAAACTCTCAATTAACATAGATAGAGAAACCAAGATATTTCATGACAAAACCAAATTTACACAATATCTTTCCACAAATCAAGACCTATAAAGAATAACAGATGGAAAACTCCAACACAATGAGGGAAACTACACCCTAGAAAAAGCAAGAAAGTAAACTTCTTTCAACAAACCCAAAAGAAGATAGCCACACAAACATAATTCCACCTCTAACAACAAAAATAATAGGAAGCAACAATCACTTTTTCTTAATATCTCTTAACATCAATGGACTCAATTTCCTAATAAAAAGACATAAACTAACAAACTGGATATATAAACAGGTCACAGCATTTCGATGTATAGAGAAAATGCACCTCAGTGTCAAAGACAGACACTACCTCAGAGTAAAAGGCTGGAAAACAATTTTCCAAGCAAATGGTCCCAAGAAACAAACTGGAATAGCCATTCTAATATCAGATAAAATTGACTTTCAACCAAAAATTATCAAAAAGGATAAAGAAGGACACTTCATACTCATCAAAGGAAAAATCTACCAAAATGAACTCTCAATTCTGAACATCTATGCTATCATAAAAGAAACTTTACTAAAGCTCAAAGCACCATTTGCACCCCACACAGTAATAGTGGGAGACTGCAACACCCCACTCTCATCAATGGACAGATCATGGAAACAGAAACTAAACAGAGACACAGTGAAACTAACAGAAATTATAGACCAAATGGATTTAACAGATATCTATAGCCCATTTTATGCTAAAACAAGAACACACATGGTATGTATTCACTGATATGTGGATATTAGGCAAGAGTGTAAAATACCCACTATACAACTCATGGACCACATGAAGCTCAAGAGGAAGGAAGAACAAAGTGTGGATAATAAAGTTCCTACTCAGAATAGGGAACAAAATAATCAAGGGAAGTAGAGGGTGGGAGGGACTTGGGAGGAAGAGAAGAGGGGGAGCAGAAAAAGAGGGGAAGAATCAGTTATGGGAGGAGTTGGAGGAGATGTACAGAGAGCCAGAAACTTCAACAGAGGTGTGTAGCAATGTGGGATTGGGAACTGGGGGTAGCTACCAGAAAATCCCAGATGCCAGGAAAGCATGAGCCTTCCAGGACCCCTTGGGGATGACATTAACTGAAACACCCAACAAAGGGGAGGGAGAACCTGTCAAGACCATATCCAGAGTTTAGACATGGCCCCCCGGTTGAGGAATAGGGCCACCCACCATCTCCAAAAATTTTAACACAGAATTGCTCCTGTCTAAAGGAAATACAGGGACAAAGAGTGGAGCAGAGACTGAAGGAAAGGCCATCCAGAGACTGCTCCACCTGGGAATCCATCCCACATGCAGACACCAAACCCAGACACTATTGCAGATGCCAAGAAGTGCTTGCTGACAGGAGACTTATATGGCTGTCTCCTGAGAGGCTTTGCCAATTCCTGACCAATATAGATGCGGATATACACAGCTAAACGTTGAACTGAGTGCAGGGACCCCAGTGGGGAAGTTAGGTCAAGGACTGTAGGAGCTGAAGAGGTTTGCAACCTCATAGGAAGAACAATATCAACCAACCAAATCCCCAAAGCTCCCAGGGACTAAAGCACCAACCAAAGAATACAGAGGGGGTACCCATGGCTCCAGCTGGATTTGTTGCAGAGGACTACCTTATGTGACAGCACTGACTCCCTTGGTCCAGTGGAGGCTTGATGACCAACAGGATAGGGGAACTCTAAGACACTGAGGCAGGAATGGGGGTGGGAAGGGGTAGAACACTCTCATAGAGGCAGGGAAGGGAAGAGAAGATAGTGGGCTTGTGGAGGGCAAACTGGGAGTGAGGATCACATTTGAAATGTAAATAAATAAAATAACCAATAAAAAATAAGAAAAAAGAATAAATATAATTCAAGGGCTTTAGAACACATTTAACAAATAACTTGATAGAACATGATTTGGAATATGGCATTCTGAACTACCCAGCATATGCATGTGAATATGCAATGAGATACTAGAACAAGTAAGGTTTTTTAAGGTTTAAGAAATTCAAATATTTAAAACCAAATATGTATAAAGGATTTATGAAAAAGCCATTTTAATAGGATATGAGCTAAATCCACATCTGCTCATAGAACTTATTCCTATCAGTAAAAAGCAGATAATTAGACCAAGCGTGGCAATGTACACTTTTAATCCTAGCCCCTGGTAGATCTCAGTAAATTTGAGGCTACCCTGGTCAATACAGTGAGACCCTGTCTCCAAAACAATCAAACAAATCAGGTATTTAAAAGCTGATAGAAAAAGTACAGGTCCAGTTTTTAAAAGTCTATCCTTTCATATTTTAAAGATAGTTTTCACTTGATTCCCATAAGAAGCATTACTGGATTTACCAAGAGAGGCTGGAAATCAAATAGAAAAGAAAGAAAGAAAGAAAGAAAGAAAGAAAGAGAGAGAGAGAGAGAGAGAGAGAGAGAGAGAGAGAGAGAGAGAGAGAGAGAGAGAGAGAGGAAGGAAGGAAGGAAGGAAGGAGGGAGGGAGGGAGGGCGGGCGGGCAGGCAGGCAGGCAGAAGGAAGGAAGGAAGGAAGGAAAGAAAGAAGGAAGGATCCAAAGACCCTAGCCAGCTGTAAAGCAAACTCAAGAGCGTCCTACAGCAGGTAAAGAACCATCAATACACTTAGCCCCTCACTGAACCTGTCAAAAGAACGGTTCTGGAATGCAATGAAATTATAAGATTTACATAGGATTGCAAGACAGTGAGAGATATAGAGAGATACAGAGACGGAGAAAGAAGCAGAGAGAAAGGGACAGAGAGAGAGGAGAGAAAATGATTCAAGAACAGGTACCTTATGCCAAAGCAGTTACTTATGGCACTTAAAGTGAGTCTTTACAAACTGTAACAGTGCAATCTCTTCTGGGAGCAAATGGTACAAATGCACCAATATCCTGGAGAAATTCCTTTTTTTTTTTAAGTGATGATATTTTATTTTATCTTGAATTTTTTATTAGATATTTTCTTTATTTACATTTCAAATGTTATCCCCTTTCCTGGTTTCCCCTCTGACAACCAACTATCTCATCCCCGCTCTCCCTGCTTCTCTGAGGGTGTTCCTCCACTCACCCACCCACTCCTGCTTCCCCGGCCTGGCATTCCCCTATACTGGGGCTAGAGGACCAAGGGCCTTTCTTCCCATTGATAACCAACTAGGCCATCCTCTGCTATGTATGCAGCTGGAGCCATGGGTCTCTCCATGTGTACTTTTTGGTTGCTGGTTTAGTCCCTGGGAGCTCTGGGGAGGTCTGGTTGGTTAATATTGTTGTTCCTCCTATGGGGCTGCAAACCCCTTCAGCTCCTTCAGTCCTTTCACTCCTCCATTGGGCACGCATGCTCAGTCCAACAGTTAGCTGCAAGCATCTGCCTCTGTATTTGTCAGGCTCTGGTAGAGCCTCTCAGGAGACAGCCATATCAGGCTTCTGTCAGCAAGCACTTCTTGGCATCCACAATAGTGTCTGGGTTTGGTAACTGTATATGATATGGGTCCCCAGGTGGGGCGATCTTTGGATGGCCCTTCTTTGGCAAAATTTTAAAAGCCATACTGCTGAGGACATGATTTCTTTACTCTCTGCTTCTTAAAAACTCAGCCACGGCTTGCCTAAAACAGCTTCAGAGAACTAGTAATTAGCACATTTAGGTGAGGAAATCAAAACAAAACGAAACAAAACACCTCCTTTTAGCTTCTGATATGTATTTAAACTGAACATATGAGAATAAGATTTACTTACAGAATACTTTCTCGTTTTACTTACAGAATAGATCCTAATCTATTTACTACGATCTTGTAAGTTGTCTTTGTCATGTCCATTACGGGCCTGCTCCATGGAGGATAATCAAGGGATTCCTCAAAACCGCTATGAGGAAACTACATTACAGTCCAAAGATTTCATGAAATCTAGAAAGATTTTAGAATCTAAAACTTTCTCCACTTTTTCTAATGAATGGTGAATTTCTTATTGCATTGTAAAGAACTTTAAGTACAGAATACACCATACAAAGCTTATTATACATGATGTTCTAACTCCCCAAAAGCCCTTCTTCCATTCCTATGAGAAAAGAATAAGTTTTGATGAGAATCTAGTTTTGGAAAAACTCTGTCCACCCATAAAAGTTATAAATGTCACGATTCTAATGAATCTTTACATAAATGTTTGGTATCATATTTAACTTTACTCATGAAAACCTTATATTTCAAAACATAAACTCTGAGGAGTAAGCCTGAGAACACTTGAGACAGCATGTCTTAATGGAAAATTATATTTAGTCTCTCTATACATGTACCAATCTGGTGAATCCTATTGTAATAAAGGACTTTTTTTTATTTCTATGATACATTTAAACGCACCAATAACATATATAAAAATTGCTTTGCATTATTACAGCAAATAGAGCTATCAGTACTTTGATATCAAAGTCCTTCTCTTTCTCCCGTTCTAACACCTCAGTTATATGGTTTATGTTTGAAAGGGGGCACATATGTGCCATGGGAGGAATGTGGAAGCCAACGCAGGCTTTGGGGAGACAAGAAATGCCGACAGCAAGCATCTACACATGTTGAGCATGCTAGTCCCATCATACAAATCTCATCAACTGATCCATCATGGGATTCTGGGTTAGTGCTTGGGCTTATTTACTAAATATGGAACACAGGAAAAGAGGACTATCTGCTCTCCAACTCAGGAAAAACAAACTAATATTCTACCATATAAGTAAAGGTGACAGTCCTTGACACTAGTTTTGTTTTTTTTTTTTTTATACTTTTTATTAGGTATTTTCCTCATTTACATTTCCAATGCTATCCCAAAAGTCCCCCACACCCTCCCTCCCACTCCCCTACCCACCCACTCCCACTTTTTGGCCCTGGCGTTCCCCTGTACTGGGGCATATAAAGTTTGCAAGTCCAGTGGGCCTCTCTTTCCAGTGATGTCCGGCTAGGCCATCTTTTGATACATATGCAGCTAGAGTCAAGAGCTCCGGGGTACTGGCTAGTTCATAACATTGTTCTATCTATAGGGTTGCAGATCCCTTTAGCTCCTTGGGTACTTTCTCTAGCTCCTCCATTGGGGGGCCCTGTGATCCATCCAATAGCTGACTGTGAGCATCCACTTCTGTGTTTACTAGGCCCCGGGGTAGTCTCACAAGAGACAGCTATATCTGGGTCCGTTCAGCAAAATCTTGCTAGTATATGCAATGGTGTCAGCGTTTGGAAGCTGATTATGGGATGGAACCCTGGATATGGCAGGCTCTAGATGGTCCATCCTTTTGACACAGCTCCAAACTTTGTCTCTGTAACTCCTTCCATGGGCCACTAGTTTTTATGATGCAAATTTATGAAATCAACATCTCATGAAAAGGGCAGGGTGTGAAAATTATATTAAATTTATTTTTCTATGCGCATAGATTATAAACTGATGCCATAAGTACTCCAGAAAGGAGAAGACATGATAAGTAGCTTATGAGTGGGAGGTGCTTCTGAGGGGTGAGATGGTAACAGTGTTCCCAGCAAAGGGCATCAGCTGTGCAAAATGAACCCTGAATTACTGGAGAACAATGATTCAGTTTGGACTGAACTGAAAAATGTTAACACCTTTTGTATTATACTATCAGTTTTGACAAGTTTTAGTCATCTGAGTATGACATTTGCTGAACTGTCCAGATTGGTAACCTATTTTTTTGTTTTTTTGTTTTTTGTGTGCTTTGTTTTTGTTGCTGTTGTTGTTTTGGTTTGGTTTGTTGTTTGTATCTGCTTTTCCAGACAGGGTTTTTCTACATAGTGCTGGCTGTCCTAGAACTCTGTAGACCAAGCTGGTCTTAACTCAGAGATCCACCTGCTTTTCTACTTCCCAAGTGCTGAAATTACAGGTGTGCGCCACCACCACCAGGCTCAGCCTGGTGACCTCTTTCATTGCTGGGTAGGCATTCATATATCAGGTCATCTTATAAGTTAAATTGCCTTTTCTATACTGAAAACATTTGTTTTCTGGTGTATATATACTAAATGTTCTTCCAGCTATTTTACAATAAAACTGAAGAAGAATGTGTGGCTTTTGCAAATGTTTAAACAACTGAAAAAACTTTATCCTGGTAAAGATATTTTTCTCTCTCTCTCTCTCTCTCTGTGTGTATGTGTGTGTGTGTATGTGCCATGTTTGTGAGTTGGTACCTTTCACTGAACCAGAAGCTCACACATTTGGCTCGACTGACAGGCATGAATCCTGTCTCTATCTCCCCAGAGCTGGGATTGCAGGTACACAATGCCACATCCGTCTTTCCAGGTGCATGCTGAAAATTTGCACTTACATCTTCAAGCTTGCACAGCAAGCTCTTTACCAACTCGTCCAGCCCCATGCCCCACCAAAAGAGATTTAAATTATATACTGAAAAGTACCCCTCCCCACTTAAACAAAACTATCAGGGAGAATTTTTTTGAGTCACAAAAACACTAACAATCACCTTCATGTATTTTAATGTACAAAAAGATATTTTAGCTCTAATGTTTTGTACCCATCATTTTAGAAGCAGGTGTAAATCTTACCTAATGGTGTCATTTGGTAAGAAACACATCGATGTCTCCACAAAGAAATGGCAGATCTCTTTCGATTCTGCAGTTCTTGGAGTCTTTCTGCTAGCCCGCCCCTGTTTAATGGATTATAAAATTCTATGTTTAAATAAAAACAAAAGCCTTCAAGAAAGCTATAGCTCTTATACTTTACAGCCCCTCTTCAGAAACAGATGAACATGGGAAATGTTAACATCTTCTGTATTATGCTCTCTTTCTGGATATCATTTCCAATTTCTAGTTTTCTTAGAAGGTTTATTATCTTTCATATAAAAGCTGCACTGCTATTTTACTCACAGTCTAACAGTTAAGTCAGTTTGGTTCTCATTCTATATTCTCTTAATTTGTTCACTACTAAGTGTGTAATACACTTACTGCCTGCAGTTACTACTTAGCTCAGGTTAGAAAATGCCCCATTCTGTCATGCAAATAGGGACTCCAAACATGCAAATACATAAAAGCAATCTTCAGATCTATAGACAAGAATGAACTTGTCAATCAGTTGATGGACCCAATAATCAAACAAGAATATAATTTTTTTGTTTTTTTGGTTTTTTTCGAGACAGGGTTTCTCTGTATAGCCCTGGCTGTCCTAGAACCCACTTTGTAGACCAGGCTGGCCTTGAACTCAGAAATCCGCCTGCCTCTGCCTCCCAAATGTTGGGATTAAAGGCGTGCGCCACCACTGCCCGGCAAGAATATAATTTGAACTCCTTAAGATAATTTAGTTTATTAAAAAATAAAGTAAGAAAAAACAGGATGAAAAAGGCAAAGCAAGAAAAGGCGTAGAGCGCGGGATGTCTGTCTTCGAGTCCGAACGTTCGCGGTGTTGACAACCCAGAGCGAATTAAAAATGTGTGATGTTGAAAAAGGCAAGAAAATTTTTGTTCAGAAGTGTGCCCGGTGTCACACTGTGGAAAAGGGAGGCAAGCATAAGACTGGACCAAATCTCCATGGTCTGTTCGGGGGGAAGATAGGCCAGGCTGCTGGATTCTCTTACACAGATGCCAACAAGAACAGAGGCATCACCTGGGGAGAGGATACCCTGATGGAGTATTTGGAGAATCCCAAAAAGTACATCCCTGGAACAAAAATGATCTTCGCTGGAATTAAGAAGAAGGGAGAAAGGGCAGACCTAATAGCTTATCTTAAAAAGGCTACTAATGAGTAATTCCACTGCCTTATTTATTACAAAACAAATGTCTCATGGCTTTTAATGTACACTATAATTTAATTCATACACCAAATTCAGATCATGAATGGCTAGCAATGTTCTTGTTGGACAGTCCTGATTTAAGTAAAACTGACTTGTCATAAAGTGGGTACGGTCTTTATTAAAGCAACAGTTCCAGTTGTATACATGCTACCACGGCTCTCCCTTTCTCAAGATAAGATGGGACTTGATTAGTAATGTTTTACTTTCCATAAATAGGGGCATGTCGCCTTAAACCTACTAAATGGTTTTATACTTAGATTTATATAACTGGGCATATGAATATGCTTAAACACTGGGAAAATTCTATCACTGTCTCAGAAACAAGAAGACTCAAATGTGTTTCAGTTTGTGTTCACTGGCCTCTTACAGGTCATGGCTAACCACCAGGAGGCAACTGTCTATTCTCAACAGTGCAGTTTTAATTAGAATTCCCTACATCAAGGATGCTGCCTTTTACTATTGAAAGGCATTTACTGTGGTTTATGTATGATATCAAATAAAGAGCATTTAACACTTAAAAAAAAAGAAAAAGAAAAGAAGGCAAGGGGAAGAAGGGAAAGGAACAGGGAAAGAGAGGGAAATCTGCAGGTATCCTGAGTGGCTTCCCTCTATTTCATCTACCCACCTCATCTATCCATCCCACAGTCAATTCTAAATTTGAAATTTATGGGCTGGAGAGATGGCTTATAGGTTAAAAACACTAACTGCTGTTCCGGAGGCTCTGAGTTTAACTCCCAACATCCACGTGACAAGCTCACAACCACCTGTAACTCCAGGATCCAAGACCTATGTGCAGGCAAAACATCAATGCACATAAAATAAAAAAAATAGTAAGTTATTTTTTAAAAATCTGAAATTTACAAGGTGTCTCTTGCCAGGAGCCATCTATGAGAAGGTAAAAGCTAGCAGGTGATCTTCCTGAGATTGTTTCACTATGGACTGCAAAGTCATGACGGATTTGCTCCTCTAGGTTATGTCTGAAGAGGTTACATCTGAGGAAAAATTCCTGTTACTAATATGCTTTTCCTGTTATGATTGAATATATATATCACTAGGTATTGTTCTGAAGAACAATGAAGATGTACTGTCTTGTGGTGATGCTATATAGACAAATAGATGATTTCTTAATTCTTAATGATGATTCTCTAATTCCTAAAATAATGCTAGTAACTATTTAGCCCTTTATAATAGGACTGCTATTAAGTCCTCTCTGATATTAAAACTGCAATGAGGACCCTGCCAGTCTTCAAGTATCACGAGTTAATTGCTTCTGAGATAGAAAGCAGGCATTTACAACTAAGAACACATTCCAAGAGGTTACAAAATAATTAACCAAAGATCATAAAAAGAAACTAACAATTTATTGTTGGTGCAAGTACAGAAGACAGAATATTGACTAGGTTTATCTATATGAAACTTCAGTGATAACTTAGTTATGGTGTTTAATTCTCCATGAACCTGT
This sequence comes from Mus musculus, assembly GCF_000001635.26. Classification (NCBI taxonomy): domain Eukaryota; kingdom Metazoa; phylum Chordata; class Mammalia; order Rodentia; family Muridae; genus Mus; species Mus musculus. The sequence continues at coordinate 16,050,706 of NC_000082.6, forward strand.
AGAGCTAATGACAAATAATGAATGTCTAGTCTTATTGGATACATAATGTAAACATTCTTTGTTGTAAACTTCTTATTCAATTTATGGTTTGAATTTATGTTTAAACACTTAGTGAACTTTTATTAAATAAAACAAAACAACAACAAAAAAGGATTCTTGGAGAAATCATGTGATCTACTCCCCTAGAAAAAACTAGGTACAAAGAACCTATAGAGGATTACATTGTAGGGCATTTATTATATCCAAGCAGGAGGAGAGAGCAAGATTAGCAAGAGGAAGGAGAAGGACAGCAGAGTAGAATAACTTAGAAATTATAAGGGAACTTAAAATTTTAAAAGAGTAATGTGCAGAATGCAGAGAGAAAAGGAGACAAAGAAGAAGCTGTAGAGAGAACAGAAAGAGCAGGCATGGTAAGCCACCTCTGTGCCCCCTTAGGCCCCTTCCATGCCGGGCAGGCTCCTGGCCTCCATTAATTCAAGTCTAAGAGCCTACCATTATCTAGTAGCTTAACCCAAAAGTGCTTAACCAACCACTTCCCATCCAAAACTTGCTGTTCCTACTATCCCACTTTTAACACTACTTTATACTTCTTGGCTGACAATCAGTCTACCTAGAACAGGCAGAGGTTTCAAAGGCTGTTGTGTCTTCTACATATAAAAGCATACTCATCATAGAAAAGATCCTCAACAGGGTTGGGAATACGATGTTCTGGAATTAAGTAACGTCACCTGTAGCATTAAAATAATTTTAATTTCAAGCACAATATCTTTCCCATTCCCTCCTCCCTTCCTGGTAGCTGAACCCAGAGCCTTTTAAACATGTTAGACAAAGATTCTATCACTGATTTAGATTCCTAGTTCTTGAATTTTTGAGATGAGATCTATGTACCACTCTAATCTGAGTTCAAATCCACCTTGTCACCCAGGCTTGTCTTGAACTATAATTCTACAGTCTGTGGTGTGATTGTAAGTGTGCATTATAATGTCCAACTATCTTTCTCTTCTGAAGCAATAACTTCATTTGGGGCATTGATGGATTCAGATTGGCATAACTGACTATCTTGAGTCACAATGACCACTGAGTAGTAATACTGGAGGAGTTTCACTTGCAGTGTTTCCCAATGCAATACAAACCATAAGAGTAGTATGTTTAGCTTTTGAATGGACCCATCTGCATCAGGAATATGTCTGATGTCTCTGATAACAGACTCATACAGGCCACATCTATGATGACCTGAATGAGGTCACTTTTGTCTTGACCATTTAATAAGCCTTCTTCCTTTGACTGAAATCCCAGAAATCTACTGGTCTTCCAGCTGTATACAACCAAATTTCTACCACTAAGTCACTAATTAAACTCTGTCTAATCTTCATTCTTCTTTGGTCTCATGACACTGCCCAAGGTTTTTGGATACCAGGAAGTGGTTTATCTAGAATGAGTACATAACCTTGTGCCTTATTTTAAAAAACAACATGAGAATAAATATTAATTTGTTCAACATAAAGCGCCAATCTCATTATCTGTCTCTGGAAATATTCTCTATGACTACTCTAGAGACTAGAGCCCTTTCAAGACATAACAATTACGACTCTCCATGGAGAGTGTAAGTTTTGGATTCAGTCTGCCCTGTGTTTCAACCACTCTTTAGTCAATTACTCCCAGTTTGCTGTGGAAATATTAATAGACACCCACACTCTCTGCACATATTTTCTTCCTACTGTGATCCATTCTCCTAGCAACTCTCTGCTACTTCTGGGCATAAGATATGGTGCTACTTGGCACAGGTTCTTTCTTGCTTTCACCCCCAGCCCTCCACATGTGTCCTCTTTCTACTGTGATCCATTCTCTAGGAACTCTCTGTTGCTTGTAGTATAAGGCACTGTGCTGCTTGACACTGGTTCTTTCTCACTTTCGTTATTTTGTTTTGGGGAAAGGGACATTATTTTATTCCAATATATAACACACAAACATACCATTTGACATAAAGTTGGAACATGTCTCTAAATGCTCCCTCACATATCCTGCTTGGGAACAAAGGCTAGTCTCTCACTGATAAACCAGTAACAAGGATTTTTTCCCCACTATGGCTCTCCTCAGCCATGAGGTGTTTTTATCCTTCAAACAAGGGTCTTATATTTTCTTGTATTTGTAAGCATTATTCTGGCCAATCTCTCTAACCACATTCATGCCATAAAGATAAGCTAAAGGACTTATGCTTATTTTATGAGTTATATTTGATAAGGAAACAGTGATTCATCTGTCTCTACTTTCAAACATAGCACCTACAACACTGATATATAATAAAACTTGACAAACCAAACAACACATTTCTACTAAGGAAAGTAGTCATGCAAGCTAGCCATGTCTAAATTCATAAATGTTCCAATTGAATGAACAATTTCGTAAACTGGTTCCTGAATAGGCTTGCATATCAAAAATCAGAATTTTATATTGTCAATTTTCTTTCTCAATTAAAAAAGTATTTTAAAATTAAAATCGCAGTTAATATTTTAAAGAAAGACATGAACAGAGGAATAGGAAATTTAAAAGTTGATCTAACCTTAAAAGCTTCTTCTTTGTTACTGAATATTCTGGAGTCTTCGGAAACTTGACCGTATATTTCTGGGGTGTCAATGTAGGCTCAGCTGAATTTGCTTCTGAGTCAGTCTGACTAACCAAACACCATCTTGCATCAGATTTAAAATCCGCCTGGTATTTGTGAGGGGATTCTGAATCAATGAACAGGGAATGTTCTGGGTCTTCTTCTTTTTCACTATCTGATGAATACTCCAAAATTTCTGTAGAAATTGGCTGGAAAAATTAAGAGACATACAATTAAGTATTCTTCATGTAAGCCCACATGCAAATATGTCGATCACTGTTGACAAAAAGCCCTTTAATACTCAAAGATGAAGAGAGGAATAGATAAAACTAGTTCTAAGACAGGGATTATTTTATAGACTCTCAAAATCAGCACAAGTCTGCTTTTATCTTCATTTAGCAGGCGAGCAGTATGTGCCACCACACGAGTCACAACAGTAATCCAGTACCACTACCTGAAAGCCTAGGAGTGGGTACTTTCTGATAGGCAATGGGAAAAGATGACTTCCTTTTTTTTTTAATATTATTTTTAAATTTTTTAATTAATTTACTTTTTTAGATTCCATATTTTATTCCCCCCCATCCACCCTCCAACTGTTCCACATCCCATACCTCCTCCCCACTCCCCTGTCTGCACATGGATGTCCCCAACTCCCAACCCACCTGACCTCTAAACTCCCTGGGGCCTCCAGTCTCTTGAGGGTTAGGTGCATCATCTCTGTATGAACACAGACCCAGAAGTCCTCTACTGTATGAGTGTTGGGGGCCTCATATCAGCTGGTATATGCTGCCTATTTGGTGGTCCAGTGTTTGAGAGATCTCAGGGGACCAGATTAATTGAGACTGCAGGTCCTTCTATAGGATTGCCTTCTCCTCAGCTTCTTTAAGCCTTCCCTAAATCAACAACAGGAGTCAGCTGCTTCTGTCCATTGGTTGGATGCAAATATCTGCATCTGACTCTTTCAGCTGCTTGTTGGGTCTTTCTGAGGGCAGACACGCTAAGTCCCCTTTTATGAGCGCTCCATAGCCTCAGTAATCATGTCTGGCCTTGGGACCTCCCCTTGAGCTGGATCCCACTTTGGGCCTGTCGCTGGACCTTCTTTTCCTCAGGCTCCTCTCCATTTCCAATCCCTGTAATTCTTTCAGGCAAAAACAATTATGGGTCAGAGTTGTGGCTGTGGGAAAGCAACCCCATCCCTCTCTTGATATCCTGTCTCCCTGCTGGAGGTGAGCTCTATTAGTTCCCTCTCCCTACTGTTGGGAATTTCATCTAAGGTCTCTCCCTTTGAATCCTGAGAGTCTCTCACCTCCCAGGTCTCTGGTGCATTCTGAAGGGTCCCCCCAACCTCCTATTTCATGAGGTTGCCTGTTTCCATTCTTTCTGCTGGCCCTCAGGGCTTCAGTCCTTTTCCCTCACCCAATACCAGATCAGATTCCCCTCTCTCTCCTCCACTGCCCCTCTCTGTCCATTTTCCCACCCAGGTCCCTCCCTCCCTCCCCACTCACTTATGATTGCTTCCTTCTCTTTCCCAAGTGGAACTGAGGTATCCTCAGAAAATTGGAAATCAATGTACTTGAAGACCCAGCTATACCACTCTTGGGAATATACCCAAAAGATGCCCTACCATGTCACAGGGGCACCTGTTCCACTGTGTTCATAGTAGCCTTATTTGTGATAGCCAGAAGCTGGAAACAACCTAGATGTCCCACGACAGAAGAATGGATACAGAAAATGTGGTTCATTTACACAATGGAATACTACTCAGCTATTAAGAATGAGGACATCTTGACTTTTGCAGGCAAATGGATGGAACTAGAAAATATCATCCTGAGTGAGGTAACTCAAACATAAAACGACATGCATGGTATGTACTTACTAATAAGTGGATATTAGCCAAAAATTTAAAAAGTACAGAATACCCAAGATACAGTCCACAGAACTCAAAAAGGTAAACAAGCGGAACTGCCGAAAAGATGACTTAACTTTGAAGTTTTAATAGAATCCCCCCCCAACCCCTGCCTGTTGGTCAAGCTTGACAACTACAGCAACTGATAACTCCACCCTGCCCCTACTGCACTTGACTCCAGGGCAACAACTTCACTTATATTCCTGGAGTCCTGCTGCTGCCCAGGACAAAGAGAAGCCTGTAATCATTAGGGATCAACATTGCATCCCTCTACTTGCACCCCTGGAGGCCTGTCCCAACCCAGGTCAACAAGCAGCCTAATGTCATCAGAATCTACCAGCTCTGTCTGCATCCCTGGAAGCCTGCTACCACCAGGGACAAACAGCTCTACCTGAAATCCTAAAGGCCTGCTTATATCAAGGACAACCAGCTCTATGTGCAGCCCCACAGGCCTATTCCCATCAGGGATGAACATGCCTTCCTGCCAACACCAGGGACAATCTATGGCTAAAGGCCAGTGGAAGAACACAAACAACGAAAGCCAAGGCAATATGGCACCACCAAAACCCATCTATCCTACTACACCAAGCCATGAATATACTAACACACCATTTTTATTGCAATAAAAATGACCTTAAATCTAATCTTATGAAGATGATAGAGGACTTTAAAGGGGAAATGAATAAAGACTTTAAAGAAAAACAGGGAAATACAATCAAACAGGTGAAAGAAATTAATAAAACTGTTCAAGACGTAAAAATGGAAATAGAAGCAATAAATAAAACACAAACTGAGGCAATCCTAGAGATGAAAAACCTAGAAAAGAGAACAGCAACTACAGACAGAGGCATTACCAACAGAGTACAAGAAATGAAGGACAGAATCTCAGGTGTAGAAGATACCATAGAAGAAATTGATACATAGTCAAAGAAAATGCTAAAGCTAAACATTTCTAATACAAAATACTCAGGAAATTTGGGACACTAGAAAAAGACCAAACTTAAGAATAATAGAACAAAGAGAAGACTCTCATTTCAAAGGCCTAGAAAATATTTTGAATAAAATCACAGAAGAAAATTTCCCTAACCTAAAGTAAGAGATGCCTATAACCATAAAAGGAGTATACAGACCACCAAATAGATGGACCAAAAAAGAAAATTGTCCTGCCACATAATAATCAAAACACTAAATGTATAGAACAAAGAAATAATATTAAAAGCTGCAAGGGAAAAAGGTCAAGTAACAAGCCTATCATAATTATGCCTAACTTTTCAACCAAGACTTTAATAGCCAGAAGGGCCTGAACAGATAGATGTCTTACAGTCTCTAAGAAATAACAGGGGCCAGCTTGGAAGGCTATACCCAGCAAAACTTTGAAAGACAGAGAAAACATGATATTCCAATAAAAAAAAATTAAACAATATCTTTCATTATTCCAGTTCTACAGAGGATACTAGAAGGAAAATTCTAACACATGGAACAGATAATTCCACAACAAATCCAACACACAAACACAAAGTACGACCACCAACATCAAAATAACAGGAACTAACAATCATTGTTCATTAATATCTCTCAACATGGTCTCAATTCCCTAATAAAAAGACACAGGCTATGGATGAGTAAACAAGCTCCATCATTCTGTTGCACGCAAAACACACCTCAGCAACAAAGACAGACATTATCTCAGAGGAAAGAGCTGGAAAAGAGTTTCCAAGCAACTGGACCCAAGAAACAAGCTGGAATAGACATTCTAATATTTAATTAAATGAAGTTTTAATCAAGAGATAACATTCACTTTAGTCACAAACTAAATATATTGTCTCTTTAAGTATAAAGCATTTTAATTCAGCAAAGGAGGGACTAAGAGTAAATAAGAAAACTTGCCTTTTCTGGCACAACTCCAATATATTTTTTAGAAACCAGTTAGAAATTTTTAACAAAAATAGGAATTACTTAAAATGTAACTGCTTAAAATTTCTTAAAATATTTCTTCCCTGTCTTACTCAAATTGCTGAATTTATAAAATAAAATTACTATTTAAAAAGAAGATCAAGAGGATACAAATTAGAAAGGAAGAAGTCACGGGATCACTATGCACCGATGATATGATAGTATACCTAAGTAGTCCCCAAAATTCTACCTGAGAACTCCTACAGCTGTTAAGTAACATCAGTAAGCAAATCAGGAACCTTCCTTTATACAAATGATAAACAGGCCAGGAAAGAAATCAGGGGGCAAAAAACCTTCACAATAGCTACAAATACTATAAAATATCTTTAAGTAACTCTACCCAAGCAAGTGAAAGACCTAGATGACAAGACTTTAAATCCCTGAAGAATGAAATCAAAGAAGTCCTCAGAAAATGAAAAGGTCTCTAAAGCTTATCGATTGGTAGGATTAACATAGTGGAAATGGCCATCTTACCAAATCAATCCACAGATTTAGTGTAATCTCCATCAAAATTCGAACACAATTTTTTACAAACATCAAAAAAAAAAAACAATTCTCAACCTCATATGGAAAAACAAAACAAAAAAATCCAGGATAGCCAAACAATCCTGAACAATAAAAGAACTTAGGGAGGAATCACTCACTATTCATGACCTCAAACTGCACCTACAGAGCAATAATGATAAAAGTACATGGTATTGGTACAGAGACAGACAGATTGATTAATGGAATAAAAGCAAAGATCCTGAAATAAACACACACACACCTGGGGACACTTGAGTTTTGACAAAGCCGCCAAAACCATACAATAGAAAAAAAGGAAGTATTTTCAACAAATTATGGTGGTCTAACTGGATGTCTGAATGTAGAAGGATGCAAATTGATCTTCCAGCACAAAACTCCAGTTCAAGTGTATCAAAGACCTCAACAAAAAAATTGAAATACTAAAGCTAATACAAAAGAAAATGTGAAATAGCCTTGAACTCATTGATACAGAAGACAATTTGTTAAACAGAACATAAATGATTCAGGCCCTAAGATCAACAACAAAAATGGGGCCTCATGAAGCTGAAAAGCTTCTATAAGGCAAAGGACACTGTCAATAGAGCAAAGGGGCAGTCTACAAATTGGGAAAAGATCTTTACTAACCCTACATCTGACAGAGGGCTAGTATCCAAAATATATAAAGAACCCAAGAAGTTAAACTCCAACAACCCAAATAATCTAATTTAAAAATGGGGTACAGAGCTAAATAGAGAATTCTCAAAAGAGGAATCTTGAATGGCTGAGAAGCACCTAAAAAAGGTTTAACATCCTTAGTCATCAGGGAAATGTAAATCACAATGACCCTGAGATTCCACCTTACATCAATCAGAATGGTTAAGAGCAAAGACTCAAGTGACAGCATATGCTGGCAAGAATGTGTAGAAAGAAGAACACTCCTCCATTGCTGGTAGGAGTACAAGCCTATACAATCACTCTAGAAATAAATCTGGCAGTTCCTGAGAAAATTGGAAATGGTTCTATCTGAAGACCCAGTTATCCTGCTCCTGGGCATATACCCAAAAGATATTCCAGTATATCACAAGGACACATGATCCACTATGCTCATTGAAGTTTTATTCATAATAGCCAGAAACTGGAAACAACACAGATGTCCCTCAAACAAAGAATGGATACAGAAAACGTGGTTCATTTACATAACAGAATACTACTCAGCTATTAAAACCAAGGACATCATGAATTTTATAGGCATTTTATAGGCATGTATCAAACTAGAAAATAACATCCAGAGTGAGGTAACCCATACCCAAAAGGACAAGCATGGTATGTCCTCGAAGATAAGTGGATATTAGCCAGAAAGTACAGCACAAAGACCCAAAGAAGTTAAACCAGAAGGAAGGCCCAAGGAAGGATGCTTGAATCTCAGAAGGAGAAATAAAATACTCAAAAGGAGGCAGAGGGAATTGAGAGGGATGGGGGGAGAACCAGGTATGGGGATAGTCAAGAAAGAGGGCCACAGAAACAGGAAAATGAATGAAAATCTACATCTGCCAGGGGTAGGGGATGGGGGAAATCTCTAGGCAGTCCCAGAGACCTGGGATGGGGGAGGCCCCCAGGAGTCAATGCAAGTGACCTTAGGCAAAATGCCTAACAGTGAGGACATAGAACTTGAAGAGGTCAACTCCTATAACTAGGTAGGACCCCCAAAGGAGGTATAAGAACACCAACCCAACCACAAAACTTTCCACCCAAAATTTGCCCTGTCTAAAAGAAATGTAGGGATGGAGCAGAGACTGAAGGAAAGGCCAACTGAAAGAACTTGCACAACTTGAAACCCACCTAATGGGTGAGCACCAAATCCCTGACATTATTAATGATACTCTATTATGCTTGCAGACAGTGGCTGAGCATAAATGTCCTCTGAAAGGCTGTACCCTGCAGCAGACTGAAACAGATGCAGATACCCACAGGCAAACATTGGACAAAGGTCATGGACACCTATGGAAAAGATGGGGGAAGAATTGAAGGCCCTGAAGGGGAGGGAACCCTACCGGAAGACCAACAGAGTAAATAACCTGGACCCTTGGGTGCTATCAGAGACTGAGCCACCAACCAAAGAATATACACAGGGTGGAACGAGGTCCCTGGCATATATGTAGCAGACATGCAACACAGTCTCTATGTCTGCCTTGTCTGGACTCAGTGGGAGAGGTGCTTAATCTGGCAAAGACTTGATGTGCCAGGGTAAAGAGATACCCAAAGGGGGCTCCACCTCTTAGAAGGGAGGTAGAGGGGGAATCTGAGGAGGGACTCTCTGAGGGAGGGAGCAGGAGCGGGAGCAGTGTTTGGGATATAGATAAATTAAAAAAAAAAATGTTTTTTCTTTTTTCTTTCTTTCTTTTTTTTTTTTTTTTTTTTTTTTTTTTTTTTTTTTTTTTTTTGAGACAGAGTTTCTCTGTATAGCCCTGGCTGTCCTGGAACTCACTCTGTAGACCAGGCTGGCCTCGAACTCAGAAATCCGCCTGCCTCTGCCTCCCAAGTGCTGGGATTAAAGGCGTGCGCCACCACGCCCGGCTTAAAAAATAATTTTATGTCTTTTCTTATGAGACATCCCCACCAAGCCCCATGGGGATTGAACGTAGGATTCTATACCTCTTAGCTATATTCTGTACATTGCTTCTATTTAAAAAAATGTTCATAGCCCAGGTGTACTATGAACTATATAATCCTCCAGTCTAACCTCTGAGTAGCTGAAATTTTAGGCCTACACCCTAGGAATGGCTGAGAATTTTTCTTTAGAATGAAGGTTTTCACTTCATCCTAAAGCAAGATCTCTCAACCTCAGTTAGTTCTATTGCCAGTTGAAGTTAGGAAAATATGCACTGTGGAGTGTTTAGTAACAGCCCCTGCCAACATCTATCAGAGGAGAGTAGTACATGTCCAATCAGTAATGACAATCAGAACATGCCCAGACATACATAGCCTACTGCTTCCTGGAACCAAAAGTACTGTCTGTCCTAGAAAGGGACACAGCTTGTGCCACAGACTCAAAAGCAAATGTGAAGAGGATTCAAAGTACACTGGAGTTATGTGTGGGATCTTTTTTCTTCAATCCTTGTCCACCCCTCTTCTTTCCCCCCTTTCAGCCCCCCAAAACTAGGAAGAGGAGAAAAAAGAATTAAGAAAAGAGAGAAAAGAAAATCCCCAAAAATATCAGGGGCAGGAAAGGGGATAATATCGTTAGACCATATCCTGCTGACTAGAGCATCAAGTTCATTGAGGCAAGTTTGATCTTTGCTTTCAGGATATCTAATTTATTATTCATCTCTTTGTCAGGGAGACTATAGCAACCAACATGAATTAAAGCAACCAATTACCACCAACAACAACTCCCTCTCTAGGATTGAATAGAATGCTGAATGTTAACACCTGAGAGGAGGGAGAAAGCCCATTCTAAGGAAAAAGAGCAGTGTGATTTGGGGGAACACAAGACAGGCAGGGAAACACACAGAGTAGCAGAGATGTGGCTATGTGAATGTTTACAAGACTGGGGAGTGGCTACAGCTTTGCTCTGAGGCAGCAGAGAACCATCAGCTTTTTAAGCAGGAGCTAACATCAGATGTTGATGTGGAAGGATCATCAAGCCAATATTCTGAATAATAGACTGTGACATGGAAGAGCACAGGACTTATGCCAACATACTGAAAAGGATACTCAGAGCAAGCCACAAGAGGATTGAGTGCATTGGGAACAGAAGGACTTAAGAGAAAACCAACAAAATGGTGCAAGTACATAGAGGACTCACAGTAGAAATGAGAGCTAAGCATGGAGTCAAAGAAGATGCCAGGCATCAACTGTGAGCATAAAGTGAATGAAGTTGCATTTATGCAGAAGGAAGACTCCAGAACTTAAGTGTGGAGGGGTAGTTCTTAACAATTAGTTTGACTATGATGTGTGGAATACTTAGAACTAGACTGACCCTCATATGACAGTTCCATGCCACTGGATTACTAGAGTGGCTTCGGTAGAAGACATACCTTTAAGAATCCATAGAATAGGAACAATGTGTAGAAAAGAGTTAGAGAAGACTGTCCATGGAAAGGACATACAATTGAGAAGAGCCAAGCTAACAACTTAAGCATAATAAAAACATTTAAGCTGTGACAGGGAAGACAGGAAAAAAAATGGTTTTGATCTGACAAAAGAGAGATTGCATGGGTATACAAAACCCGGTAGTGTAAGGGGAGGTTCTGTCCCTAAGGTCTTGTTCCACAATTGTTTCTTGACTTATCAATAAAGAAGACTGGGGGCCAATTGCTGGATGGTGGCACAGGTGGGACTTTTAGCTCCTAAGAGGAAAAGGAGATGCAGGGAAAGAGAGAGGGGCTTTTTTGCCACGCTTTGCAACAAGTAGAAAGCAGCAGTCATGTAAGGTCTTGGGGCAGCTAGAGCCTGTAGCCTCCCCTATGGGTGGGGGCCAAAGATGTGTGTGTGTGTGGGGGGGGGGGTGCTAGCTGATGTAAGCCATTAAGTTTAAGGCAGAGGTAGAGATGGAGGTAATAAATTTATAAGGGCACCCATTTCCGGGCAGGAAGTATCTAGGACCAACGTTTGTGCCTAGGAGCAAGTTCTAAAGGTAAGGGTGCAGTGTGTGTGTCTTTTATCCTGCATTCTATGGCCTAGGGGCTGGCAACCTGACCCTTCCAGGAGCAGTGTGTGTGTCTTCTATCCTGCATTCTATGGCCTAGGCGCTGGCAACCTGACCCTTCCAGGAGCAAAGGCAGGTAGGAAAGAAGTGGCTGTTCTGATCCCAGAGCTAGGCTGGAAGGTGCACGAGGTAGCCGGGAAGGGGCAGAAAAAAGCAGCTCCTGGGAAGGCCTTGCATTTAAACCTATACACAATACGGGAGAACTGATGACAATGTGCTCTGAAGAATAATTTGGAGATGAAGTTAAAAAGAGAGAGAGAGAAAAAAGAAAAGCAAATTTGCTAATCCTCTTAGGAAGCTCATATCTATTTCATTTGCTTTCAATGATTAAAAAAAGATTCCACAAAAAGGCATTCCTCAGCATTGCACAATGAGTGGGATAATTTTAAAGACAAATCATACAATCCACATGAATTTCCTCAGCAAAGAACTTAACAGTAATTATTAACAGGAGATGAGTAGTGTTTTAGAATTTCTAGGCATCAATCCGTAATTAACTTACTTATGTTTTAGGCTGTCAATTGTTAAATGAAAAGTAAATTATAAATTAGAATACAATGAATGCCTGCTATCCACACACTATCATGACTGCGTAATTAATACAAAAAATATCCTCCAACTCTCATTTTGTTTTGTTCACAGTAAATTTGAAAATTGAAGAGGAGGAAATAAACTAAAATCACACAACACCTTGTGAACAATTCCAAATACAGTCTGTAGAGAGAAGAAACAAGAACAGGGAAGAAAGATCACTATATGTTAACAGTCTAGAGAGTCTTCCCACACATAACTGGTGTTTGACTCTGATAAAGTCCCAGCCTTGACCTGCTGCGAGTGACTACCATAAGGCAAAGAATTTAACTATGCTTTGTTTCTTAATCTTCAAACTAGAAAGACAATAATACAATATTAAATACTTAGGAAATGTTAGCCATATTTATTAGCCCCAGTGGAAGATTAGGTATTTTATATTTATTTTTATAAAGTTTTTTCTCAATTTTAGCAGACATTTCATACAATAAAGGACAATAAAAAATTTAGTAAGTAATGTCTTCAGTGACAATCAAAATGACATTGTCTTAGCCAACCAAAGAAATCATGTACTCATCACATACATAAGAGAACCAAAGCACAATGAAGGACTGTGGGAAAACAGCGGGTAGCCAGCCCTCTTACATCCACATCATCTGAAGAAGACAGAAGATCTCTCTATGCATGAACACAATAAAATACAAGAAACTCTCCCAGGCAGCGGCTGTTTTATCCAGAGCTCATCTTTTAGAAATGTTTTCTCAGTGCACTTACATGAAAATTCTATTTCTATTTTTTATATATGAATATCAATACACTCTGTATATGTATCACATGTTTATTATCCACTCATCAGTTTGGGGAGATCTAGATTGTTTCTATTTCCTAGCTATTATAATAGAGAAGCCATCAACATGGCTGAGCAGAATGTGGAATAAAGAGAGTCTTTTGACCGTATGGGAAGGTATAACGTGTGTGGGTCACATTGTAGATATTTTTTTGAGGGGTTTCTTTTCTTTTCCTTTCCTTTCCTTTCCTTTGCTTTCCTTTCCTTTCCTTTCTTTTCTTTGAATATGTAAATGAAGAAAATACCTAATTAAAATAAATAAATAAATAAAAATATTTAAAAAAAATTCTCCACACTAGTTTTCAGAGTGGCTGCATGAAGGTTCCTTTGCCCATATTCTCACAAACATTTATTATTGGTTGTTTTCTTGACTATAGCCATTGGGATTCTATGGCAGATAAACATTTTTTGAGATATGTTTCTCTTTTCTTCTTTATTTTTTTCTTGATAACTCTCCGTTTGACGCTACAGCCCACGTTTTGAATAGGTCTTTAAAAAATTCTTTGGCTTTTGTTCTTTATATATTCTGGATATTAATTCTCTATAAAATCTATAGCTGGCAAAGACCCTCTCCCATCTATGAGCTTCCTCTATACTTAGTTGATTGTTTCCTTATCTGTACAGAAGTTTTTAGTTTAAGAGTTTCTGTTTCGTCAATTGGTACCATTAATACATGGGCAAATAGAGTCCTATCCTTTCCTCATGAGGTAACAACTATGATTTCTTCTAGCATTTTCAGGTTTCATGTTGAAATCTTTAAGGCATTCAGGATTGATGTTTGTAAAATGGCAAAGATGAGTTTAATTTAATTATTCTACATGTGGAGAACCACTGATTGAAGCTGTTCCCTCTCACAGTGGAGGCGCTGGGAACCTTTTACATCTTTGATATGTGGTGATTTCATATAGTCACATAAGTCATATGTGTTTGTTAATTTAATGTCAACCTGGCAGAAGCTGAAGTCATGTTGTAGTCTCTCCTCCCCCAGCCTGAAACCTGCTTGCTCAGGGGTGGAGCTTCCTACTCATTCGTTCTGCCACACCCAATGCCAGACCGTGCAGCTTTGCTGTTTAGAGCCACACATGTGCTCACCCTGCTACTGGATTCCGAGATTATTTGGCAGAAATTGGGCCCCTCCTCCTTCCTTTATAACTGAGTGCCAAAATAGTAAAAATTAAACCTTGAGCAGAGAGCTTTGTCTTGGTTTCTTCCTTATCTCGCACAGCCCAGCCCCTCTTCTCTTCCAGGTTTCCAAAATGCCTTTCCAGGCTAAAACCCAGGTTGTGATCTACTGGCCAGACACAACATCATGTGAGAGGGAACTTCAATTAAGAAAATGCCTCCATTGGAGCTAAAGAGGTGGTTCAGCAGTTAAGAGCACTGGCTGCTTTTCCAGAGGTACTGAGTTCAATTCCCAGCAACCACATAGTAGCTCACAACCATTTGCAGTGGGATCTGATGTCTTCTTCTACTGTGTCTGAAGACAGCTACAGCATACTCATATACATTAAATAAATAAATAAATAAATAAATAAATAAATAAATAAATAAATCTTTTTTTTAAAAAAAGAAAGAGAAAATGTCTCCATAAGATCAAGTTTTAGGCAGGCCTGTAGGGCCATTTCTTAATTAGTGATTGATGGGAAGTACCATTATGGGTAGTACCATCCTGGGCTGGTGGTCCTGGGTTCTATAAGAAAGAAGATGAAGCAAGGCATGGGGAGCAAGTCAGTAAGAAACACCCCTCCATGACCTCTAAGTTAGCTCTTGCCTCCAGATTCATACTGTGCTTTAGTTGTTGTCCTGAATTTCTTTAGTTATGAAGAATGATAAGGAAGCATAAGACTAATAAAAACACTCTCTCCAAGTTGCTTGGGTCATGGTAATCTAACACAGCAACAGTAACCCTAACTAAGACATCACACATGGGCCTTTGGTTTTGCTCCATAGATTGGCATGTCTGTTTTTGCCAGCATTATACAGTTATATTACAATAGTTTTGTAACATAGCATGAAAGTTGGTATGGTAATACCTACAACATTATTCTTTTTGTTCAGAAACACAATAGCTATCTGGATTATCTGAGGTTTCTTATGAATTTTAGGAACTTTTTCAGTTTCTGTGAAGAATAATGTTGAGATATTTTGGTACTGCATTGATTTATAAGTTTGGTAAGATGGTCATTTCTACAATAATTCTACCAATCCATGAGCTATGAACATCTTCTCATGTTCTGTTTTTTTTTTAAGATTTATTTATTATTATACATAAGTACACTGTAGGTGACTTCAGATGCACCAGAAGAGGGTGTCAGATCTCATTAGGGGTGGTTGTGACCCACCATGTGATTGCTGAGAATTGAACCCAGGACCTTTGGAAGAGCAGTCAGAGCTCTTACCCACTGAGCCATCTTGCCAGCCCCCATCTTCTCATGCTCTAATGTGTTCTTCAATCTCTCTTAAAATTTGAAGTTCTCATAAAGAAGTCTCTCAGCTTCCTGATTAGACTTATTCCTAGATTATTTTGTGGCAAGCCTAGGCCACAAAGAGCACCAATCACACAGACACACACAAACACACGCACACACGCAAATACTCATATAGAACAAAAAGGCAAGAGGTCAGAGAGCACCAGAGCAAAACAGTGTTCCCCCTTCTTAAAACAGGCTGTCTTGAAAGGGCCATAGCATTCATAAATTCACATCAACTGGTTTGCCTAAACAAGGCTGGCAGAACACCAAGTCAGTCAACATTCAAGCATGGAGGTGAAAGGGGCTCCTGAGTCCCTACCTCTGAGAAAACACTGAAAAGTTGATGGCTTTTGGGAGAGGAAGAATAGGTATTTATAGGGGTGGGTCTCCTATACTAGGTCATGATAGACTGACCATGGTTCTTGTGACTGACCTGGAGTATATGGGCAGCATAAATCAGCATAGGCAGATTATAAAAAACAAGCAAACAAATTGGAAGAGGGTAGGAGAATGGGGGTAAACGTGGGAGGAGGTAGGGGCAAGAGTAGGAAGAACAGACTCGCAATGTATTGTGTAATTAATTTTATATTAATTAAAATAAAAATTTCAGTGTCATCCTTTATAGAAACCAGCATGCATGGACTACTCTTCAAGACATATAGATATATAGATATAAAGCCGGGCGTGGTGGCGCACGCCTTTAGTCCCAGCATTCGGGAGGCAGAGGCAGGCGGATTTCTGAGTTTGAGGCCAGCCTGGTCTACAGAGTGAGTTCCAGGACAGCCAGGGCTATACAGAAAAACCCTGTCTTGAAAAACCAAAAAAAAAAAAAAAAAGGACGAAATAACTCCCTTAAAGAAATACAGGTAAACACTAGAAGCTCTTAAGGAGGAAACACAAAAATCCCTTAAAGAATTACAGGAAAACACAACCAAACAGGTAAAGGAATTGAACAAAACCATGCAAGATCTAAAAATGAAAGTAGAAACAATAAAGAAATCACAAAGGAGACAACTCTGGAGATTGAAAACCTAGGAAAGAAATCAGGAGCCATAGATTCAAACATGACCAACAGAATACAATAGATAGAAGACAGAATCTCAGGTGCAGAAAATATCACAGAAAACATGGACACAACAATCAAAAAAATGCAAAATGCAAAAATCTCCTAATTCAAAACATCCAGGACACAATGAGAAGACCTAAGGATAACAGGTAGACATGAGTGAAGATTCCCAACTTGAAGGGCCAGTACATATCTTTAATAAAATTATAAAAGAAAACTTCCCTAACCTAAAGAAAGAGATAAACATGAACATACAAGAAACCTACAAAACTTTAAATAGTGTGGACCAGAAGAGAAATTCCTCCTGTCACATAATAATCAAAACACCAAATACACAAAACAAAAAAAGAATATTAAAAGAAGGAGGGGGAAAAGGTCAAATAACATATAAAGGCAGACCTACCAGAATTACACCAGACTTACTGCCATAGACTATGAAAGCCAGAGAATCCTGGGCAGATGTCATATAGCCCCTAAAGGAACACAAATGCCAGGCCAGACTACTATACCCAGCAAAACTCTGAATTACCATAGATGGAGAAACCAAGATATTCCACGACAAAACCAAATTTACACAGTATCTTTGCACAAATCCAACCCTTCAAAAAATAATTAAGGGAAAACTCCAACACAAGGAGGGAAACTATGCCCTAGGGAAAGCAAGAAAGTAATCTTTCAAAAAAACTAAAAGAAGATAGCCACATGAACAGAATCCCATCACTAACAACAAAAATAACAGGAAGCAACAATTAATTTTCCTTAATATCTCTTAATACCAATGGACTCAATTCCCCCAAAAGAAAGACATAGACCAACAGACTGATTATGTAAACAGGATCCAACATTTAGCTGCAAACAGAAAACCCACTTCAGTGACAAAGACAGACACTACCTCAGAATAAAAGGCTAGAAAACAATTTTCCAAGCAAATGGTCCCAAGAAAGAAGCTGGAGTAGTCATATCAAATAAAATTGACGTTCAACCAAAACTTATCAAAAAAGACAAGGAGGGACACTTCATACTCATTGAAGGTAAAATCTACCAAGATAAACTCTCAATTCTGAATATTTATGCACCAAATGCAAGGGCATCCACATTCATTAAAGGAACTTTACTAAAGCTCAAAGCACCATTTGCACCCCAAACAATAATAGCGGGAGACTTCAACACCCCACTCTCATCAATGGACAGGTCATGGAATCATACTCTAAACAGAGACACAGAGAAATTAACAGAAGTTGTGAAATGAATGGATTTAACAGGTATCTACAGAACATTTTATCCTAAAACAAAAGGATATACCTTCTTCTCAGTAACTTCTTCATGGTACCTTCTCCAAAATTGACCATATAATCAGTCACAAACAGGCCTCAACAGATACAAGAAGACTGAAATAATCCCATGCATCCTATCAGGTCACCACAGGGTAAGGCTGATCTTCAATAACAACATAATAGAAAGCCCACAGACACATGAGACCTGAACAACACTCTACTCAATGATAACTTGGTCAAGGAAGAAATAAAGAAGGACATCAAAGACTTTTTAGAGTTTAATGAAAATGAAGCCACAACATGCCCAAACTGATATGTAAGCAGCCCTAAGAGGAAAACTCATAGCTCTGAGTGCCTCCAAAAAGAAACTGGAGAGAACATACATAAGCAACTTGACAGCACACCTGAAAGCTCTAGAACAAAAAGAAGCAAATTCACCAAAGAGGAGTAGATGGCAGGAAATAATCAAATTCAGGGCTGAAATCAACCAAGTGGAAATAAAAAGAACTATACAAAGAATCAACCAAAGCAGGAGCTGGTTCTTTGAGAAAATCAACAAAATAGATAAACCCTTGGCCAGACTAACTAGAGGGCACAGGGACAGTATCCTAATTAACAAAATCAGAAATGAAATCATAACAACAGAAACTGAGGAAATCCAAAATATTACCAGATCCTGCTAAAAAACCTATACTCAACAAAACTGGAATACCTGGATGAAATGGAAACTTTCTAGACAGATACCAAGTACCAAAGTTAATCAGGATCAGATTAATGATCTAAACAGTTCCATATCCCCTATAGTAATTAAAAAGTCATTAATAGTCTCCCAGCCAAAAAAAAGCCCAGGACAAGATGGGTTTAGTGCAGAGTTCTTTCCGACCTTCAGAGAAGACCTAATACCAATACTCTTCAAACTATTACAAAAAAAAAAAAAGAAACAGAAGGTACTCTACCCAATTCGTTCTTTGAAGCAACAATTACTCTGATACCTAACCCACAAAAAGACACAACAAAAAATTTCATATTTCCCTTATGAATATCAATGTGAAAACACTCAATAAAATTCTCATAACCCAGATCAAAACAACCCTGAGATTCTACCTCACACCAGTCAGATGGCTAAGATCAAAAACTCAGGTGATAGCAGATGCTGGTGAGTATGTGGAGAAAGAGGAACACTACTCCATTGCTGGTGGGATTACAAGCTGGTACAACCACTCTGGAAATCAGTTTGGTGGTTCCTCAGAAAACTGGACATAGTACTAATGGAGGATCCAGCAATATCACTCCTGGGCATATACCCAGAAGATGATCCACCCTGTAATAAGGACACATGCTCCACAATGTTCATAGCAGCCTTATTTATAATAGCCAGAAGCTGGAAAGAATCCAGATGTCCCTCAACAGAGGAATGGATACAGAATATGTGGTACATTTACACAATGAAGTACTACTCAGCTATTAAAAACAATGAATTCATGTAATTCAGTGGCAAATGGATAGATCTGGAGGATATCATCCTGAGTGAGGTAACCCAATCACAAAAGAACACACAAGGTATGCACTCCCTGATAAGTGGATATTAACCCAGAAGCTCGAAATACTCAAGATACAATTTGCAAAACATGAAACTCAAAAAGAAGGAAGACCAGAGTATGGATACTTCGATCCTTATTAGAAGGGGGAACAAACTACTTACAGAAGGAATTACAGAGACAAAGTTCAGAGCTAAGATGGAAGGAATGACCATCCAGAGACTGACCCACTTGGGGATCCATCCCATAAACAACCACCAAATGCAGGCACTACTGTGGATGCCAACAAGAGCTTGCTGACAGCAGCCTGATATAGCTGTCTCCTGAGAGGCTCTGCTAGTGCCTGACAAATACAGAAGTGGATACTCACAGCCATCCATTGGACAGAGCACAGGGTCCACAATGAAGGAGCTAGAGAAAGTACCCAAGGAGCTGAAGGGGTTTGCAGTTCCATAGGAGGAGCAACAATATAAACTAACCAGTACCCTAAAAGCTCCCAGGGACCAAGCCACCAATCAAAGAAAACACATGGTGTGACTCATGGCTCTAGCTGCGTATGTAGCACAGAATGGCCTAGGTGGTCATCAAAGGGAGGAGAGGCCCTTGGTCTTGTGAAGGTTCTATGCCCCAGTATAGGGGAATGCCAGGGCCAGGAAGCAGGAGTGGGTAGGTTGGGGAGCAGGGGGAGGAGGGAGAGGATCAGGGGTTTTTGGAGGGGACACCAGGAAAGGGGATAACATTTGAAACGTAAATTAAAAAAATCTAATAAAAATAAATAAATAAATAAATAAAAATATTAACAACTAAAGTTCAACCTCTTAAGTCAGAAGTATGAATAAATTTTAAATTTTAGTTCAGTATTTGTATGACTTGGTAAGTGTCCTCCAAAACCACAGTTGTTAAAGTCTTGATACACAGACTGTGGTAGAATCATGAAATGGGTTACAAAGGCGGTTCTGGGTCATAGAAGTTGGCCCTCAGCAGGAATCTGCTTCATGACTTTCCTGGGAGGAATAAGTTTATTCTCCCATAACAGGAAAAAGCTGAAGACAGAGTGATTCTGTCAAGTCTGGCATGCTGAATAGTTGAGTAAAAAGAGGTCAGTTGCAGTCACATGCGTGACCTACAAACAGCTGTACCACTGAAACGTCTTGGTTCAAATTAAAAACTGACTAACACAGTATCCACTAGCACAACATACATTTAGTACAACCCCAAGCTGAGATGAAAGGATGGACCATGTAGAGACTGCCATATCCAGGGATCCACCCCATAATCAGCATCCAAACGCTGACACCATTGCGCACACTAGCAAGATTTTATCGAAAGGACCCAGATGTAGCTGTCTCTTGTGAGACTATGCCGGGGCCTAGCAAACACAGAAGTGGATGCTCACAGTCAGCTAATGAATGGATCACAGGGCTCCCAATGGAGGAGCTAGAGAAAGTACCCAAGGAGCTAAAGGGATCTGCAACCCTATATAGGTGGAACAACATTATGAACTAACCAGTACCCCGGAGCTCTTGACTCTAGCTGCATATGTATCAAAAGATGGCCTAGTCGGCCATCACTGGAAAGAGAGGCCCATTGGACACGCAAACTTTATATGCCCCAGTACAGGGGAACGCCAGGGCCAAAAAGGGGGAGTGGGTGGGTAGGGGAGTGGGGGTGGGTGGCTATGGGGGACTTTTGGTATAGCATTGGAAATGTAAATGAGCTAAATACCTAATAAAAAATGGAAAAGAAAAAAAAAAAGAAAAAACAAAAACAAACAAAAAACAAACAGTAATAAATATCTGATCACCAGAGCTGGCAACAGCACTTTGAAAAGCAGGTACTTGCCAAGACTAATTTCTCCTAACTTGTGCCCGGAGTACACTTATATCTGAAGACCATCCCCTTTCTGATTTATTGTATTAATTTAGAATTCTAAAAGATGGATATTAAGCCAGAATTTCAATGTAATCAAATGTGAATACATTTCACAAATATATTAAAAAATCATGTTTTGGGACATTAAAATTAAAAGTCTTCTTGATTTGCAAATCAGCAACAGTATGCTGACCTTCTTTCCTACAGAAAAATCACTGGCTCCATCTGGCCAAGGATACAGTGAAAGGCTCTGCTATACCTGCAAAACGAAAACCAACTACCAAGGCTACTGACAACTTTGAAACCCTGAAACTGCAAATCCTCTGAATGCCTGTCACCTCCACACTGTGAGAAAAGGAGGCTATTTACTAATATGTGTGTCCAATTCTCCTCACTGTCAGGTAAAACTTCATTTGCATCATAAAATAATTTAATGCACTCTGAGTGGAAGTTACACACACAAAATCTCCACTTTTCAAATAAATATTAGCAATTTAATATAAATTTAATCTATAAATTTTCATATAAATGTGATTATTTTTTTTAAATACATATTTTTTTCAGGTAAGGGAAGGTGCAGTTTATCGTTTTATAAAGAAAGAAAACAAGGCATGTGGCAGGTGGGCAAACATGGTGACTTTCTTACACAAACATGGTTCTTCTACCTGAAGTGTTACCCTGACAACTCCTCGTCAATACAAGCATGAGGAAAGGGGTGTGGCTGTGCAGGCCACATCACTAAACCCCAGCTCTGGGCCTGGGATTAGTTCAAGTGCCTTTCATTTAGCATTCCTTTCTCCAACTGGAACATTCTGGGTAGACTTTGCAGCTGAGAACCTAGGCAGTACACTGAGATTCAGCGGTAGGGAGGGCTTCCTATACTTGCTGTAGGCGCATCTATTATAAGGGCTTTCTTAACCCACTGATGGTCACCAGCACATATTACTACCATTTCATTAATACATTTATTTGTATTACAACTATTTTTCAAACTGTGAGGTCCTGGACAGTCTGACTTGTATTTTATGTATCTGCTTAACTATATTTCTACCCTGGAGAAAGAAATCTACTGGGAAAATACATAATGAATAATCTTCAACATATCACTTACTGAAAACTCCTCATCTAATTTATTTAAACAGTGGCAAGGACAAATCTTTTTTTGACAACATACCTTTTCCTCAGGTTTTAGGAGACCTGGGGGAACTTCTGAAGGACAGTGAGGAGCTACACTTGCAATCATTTCTGAGGCTGACAGAGAAATTGAAGCAGTTCCTTCTGCCCCAGGAGACGAGCCATGAGGCTTCTTCCTTCCTACATGTCACATACAGAAACCGACCCTCCAGTGACCATAATCAAATGATACAATGAAGCCATCGCTTAATCTCTAAATTATCCTCTTGTGCCCTTTTTACAACTGCTAGTCGGAATACCAACTGCCTATCATGACACAGCAACTGAGAAACATGAAGCTAAAAGCTATGTTGGGGACAATTCACTTGTGACTTCCTGATAGACTTTCTCAATCCAAATCATGATGAAATAGCCAGTTAGTGTTGCAATGCACTTACAGCCTTAGGTAAAAAACACACAGCACTCAACCCAGAAGTGGCTGGAGAGAACGCACAACAGGAAGTTGTTCGTCACAAAAACAAAATTGCAGTTTCTGAGATGAAGAAGTGAAGAGGGAGAATCAGTTTCAAGCACTTAAGAAAATACTGAAGAAACTAATGTCTCAAATATAGCTAAAACATTCAATAAGTTCAGATTATCGTTAATTATAAATATAAAACCTCAACCGTGCACTTTGATTATGTAAGGACAAACCACAAGTCGAATCATGTCTACATAAACCTCATTCTATTAAGAAGCAGCTACCTATCTGCAGCTCTATTTCTTATACAAATATTTTTTGGGGAAAAAAAAAATCTGATAATGATACCAACTGAAAGAGACAGAGGGGAAGGATACTCTCGATGACTTGCTCCTACCACTAAGAATCTTAATCATGTTTAACTTAAAACGTCCTGAAACAAACATCCTGTTCAGCTGTAAACCCAGCACCAAACTCTCTTGCCTAAGTTTCCAATCTCTATATGATATGTGGCTAGTTCACTGAAACTGTATTTCCATGTGCCTAGGAACTGTACACTAGTCAAAACAAAACAAAACAACAACAAACAAAAACAAAACAAAAACCCTACCTGTCATTTCTTTGGGATACAGCTATCATCCTTTCATTATAAGGTTTCAAAATCTAATAGCTATTTCTAGCCCCTTCGTCTGTAGATACTCCATAACCTGTATCATTTGAAAAGACTTGCTGAATACCATGTATCTCCTAGATGTGATACCAGTCTTCGTGTGTTACGTGCTATGAAAGTACAGGGGATGAGTGGGGAAAAGACAACAGAGGTGATCATTAAGGTACTTCCCTTTGTATATACCCATGTTCCTACTAAGACTGTGAGATGCACAGCCACCCATACTACCTATACTCTCCTTTCTTTAATTAATTACTTATTTTATTAATTTATATCCTAAATATTGCCCCCTCTCCATCTGCCCTATCCTTCACCTCTGAGAATGTGCCCTCCCCAGGTATCCCCCCACCCTGGGGGACCAAGTCTTTATAGGATTAGGCACAGCCTCTCCCACTGAGGCAGGACTTGCCAAAAGCCTTTGACCAGCCCATGTATGCTCTTTGGTTGGTGGCCCAATCTCTGGGAGCTCCCACAGTTTGAGATTCGTTGACAACACTGTTGGTTCTCCTGTGAGGTTTCCATCCCCTTCAATTCCTTCAATTCTTCCCCTAACTCTTCCATAGAGGTCCCCGACCTCTATCCAATGCTTGGCTGTGAGTACCTGCATCTGTCTCAGTTAGCTGCTGGGTGAAGCCTTTCAGAGGGCTGATATGCTAGGCTCCTATCTGCAAGCACAACATAGCATCAGTAACAGTGTCAGGGATTGGTGCCCCACCCATGGGATGGATCCCAGGTTGGCTATGTCAATGGTGGCCCATTCCTTCAGCCTCTGCTCCATTTTTGTCCCTATATTTTTTTTAGACAGGAAAAATTTGGAGTCAAAAGTTTTATAGGTTCTGTCTAGCTACTACTGGATGTGGTCTCTTCAGGTTCCATATCTCAACGGATGGGCATTTTGGCTAAGGTCAACCACATTGAGTCCTGGGAGCCTGACCCATCTCAGGTCTCTGGGACTTTCTAGAGATCCTCCCCAACCCTGCCTCCCATCGCTACATATTTCCATTTATTCTCCTGGCCCTCTGAGGCTCTCTTCTGTCTCTCCCCACAACTGATCCTGCCTACTTCCCTTCCCCTCTCCCACCCAGGCCTCTTGCTTTCTATGTCTCCCATGACTATTTTGTTCCTTCTAAGCATCCTCACTCAGGGCCTTCCTTCTGGTTTAACTTCTTTGGGTCTATGGGTTATATCATGGATATTCTGAACTCTTTGATTAATATCCACTTATAACTGAGTACATGGCATTTTGGATCTGGGTTACCTCACTCAGGATGATTATTTTCTAGTTCCATCCATTTGCCTGCAAGATTCATGTCCTTGTTTTTAATAGCTGAATTGTATTCCATTCTGTAAGTAAACCACATTTCTGAATCCATTCTTTGGTTGAGAGACATCAGGGTTGTTTCCAGTTTCTGGACATTATGAATAAGCCTATTGTGAATATAGAGAGCTATGTATTCTTGTGCTGTAGTGGAGTACATTTTAGGTATATAAAATTATTTAGCAGTAGGATAACTGGATCTTCAGGTAGAACTATTTCAAATTATCTGAAAAACTGTCAGATTGATTTCCAGAGTGGTTGTACCAGTTTGCAATTCCACCAGCAATGGGAGAGTGTTCCTCTTTCTCTACATCCTTGCCAACATGTGCTATCACTTGAGTTTTTTATTCCATTCCAATTGGTGTCAGATGGAAGCTCAGAGTCGTTTTGATTTCCTAAAGATGTTGAACATTTCTTTGAGTGCTTCTCAACCACTCTATATTCCTCTGTTGAGGACTGTTTAGCTCTGTACCCAATGTTTTAACTGGGTTGTTTGATTTTTAGAGTCTAATTTCTTGAGTTCTTTATATATTTTGTATATTAGCCCTCAGTCACATACAAGGTTAGTGAAGATCTTTTCCCAATCTATAGGCTACCCTTTTGTTCCATTGACAGTATCCTTTGGCATACAAAACATTTTCAGTTTATAAGGTCCAATTTATTAATTGTTGATCTTAGAGCATAAGCTATTGGTGTTCTGTTCAGGAAATTTGCTCTTGTGCTAATGTGTTCAAGGCTATTTCTCACTTTCTTTTCTATTACTTTCAGTGTATCCAGTTTTATGTTGAGGTCTTTGATCCACTTGGACTTGAGCTTTGGGAAGAGTGATAAATATTGATCAATTTGCATTCTTCCACATGCAGACTGCCAGTTAGACTAACACCATTTATTAAAGATGCTTTCTTTCTCCCACAGTATGGTTTTGGCTTTTTTGGCACAAATCAACTGTCCACAGGTGTGTGGATTTATTTTTATCGTCTATCCCATTAATCAACCTGTCTGGTTCTGTACCGATACCATGAGGTTTTTATTGCTCTGTAGTACAGCTTAGGGTCAGGGATGATGAGTCCTTCTTTTTCAGAATTGCTAAAGTTGAGAATTGCTCTTTGAAGGTCTGTAAAAAATTGTGTTGGAATATTGATGGGAATTGGATTGAATCTGTAGATTGCTTTTAGTAAGGCAGCCATTTTGACAATGTTAATCCTATGGATCCATGAGCACCAAAGATCTTTCCATCTTCTGAGGTTTTCTTTGAGTTCTTTCTTTATGGTCTTGAAGTTCTTGTCATACAAATCTTCCACTTGCTTGGTAAGAGTTACCCCAAGATATTTTATATTACTTGTAGCTATTGTGAAGGGTGTTGTTTCCTGAATTTCTTTCTCAGCCTATTTATCATTTGTATAAAGAAATGCTACTGATTTTTGTTTATTTGTTTGAGTTAATTTTATATCCAGCCAATTTGCTGAAAGTGGTTATCAGCTCTAAGAGTTATCTGGTAGAATTTTGGGAGTTGTTTATGCATACTATCATATCATCAGCAAATAATAATAACTTGACTTCTTCCTTTCCTATTTGTATACCCTTGATCTCTTTTTTGTTTTCTTATAGCTCTAACTAGAACTTCAAGTACTATATTGGATAGGGAGAAAGTGGGCAGCCTTGTCTTGACTCAGATCTTAATGGGATTGCTTCAAGTTTCTCTCCATATAATTTGATGTCGGTTATTGGCTTGCTGTATATTGCTTTGATTGCGTTTAGATATGTACCTTGAGTTCCTCATCTCTCCAAGATTTTTAACATGAAGGGCTGTTGGGTGTCACTGAAGCCTTTTTCAGCACCTAATGAGATGATCATTTGATTTTTTTCCTATGAGTTTGTATATATATTGATGGATATTCATATATTGAACCATCTGTGCATCTTGGGATTAAGCCTACTTGATCATGGTGAATTATGTTTTTGATGTGTTCTTGGACTGAGTTTGTGAGAATTTTCTTGAGTATTTTTGTATAGGTGTTCATAAGTGAAACTAATCTGAAGTTCTCTTTCTTTGTTGGGTCTTAGTATGGTTTATATATCATGTTGAGTGTGGCCTCATAGAATGGAATACATAGTGTTTCTTCTGACTCTATTTTGAGGAATAATTTGAGGAGTATTGGTATTACCTCTTCTTTGAAAGTCTGGTAGAATTCTGCACTAAAGCAATTTGGTCCTGGGCTTTTGTTAGTTGGGAAATTTTTTTAATGACTGCTTCTAGTTCCTTGGGGGTTAGGAGACTGTTTAGACAGTATGTCTGATCTTGATTTAACTTTGTCCTGTAGTATTTGTCTATAAAATCATCCATTTCAGCTAGATTTTCCAGTTTTGCCAACTCTAGGCTTTTGAATTAAGACCTGATAGTTTTTTGAATTTCCTTAGGTTTTGTTGTTATGTCTCCCTTTTCACTTCTGATTTTGTTAATTTGGATACTGTCTCTTTACCTTTTAGTTACTTTGGGTAAGGGTTCATCAGTCTTGTTGACTTTTTGAAAGAAGCAGCTCTTGATTTTGTTGACTCTTTGAATTATTCTCTTTGTTTCTATTTTTTTTTTTTTTCCCAGAGCTGAGGACCGAACCCAGGGCCTTGCGCTTGCTAGGCAAGCGCTCTACCACTGAGCTAAATCCCCAACCCCTCTCTTTGTTTCTAATTGGTTGATTTTAGCCCTGAGTTTGACTACGTCCTGCATTCTACTGCTCTAGGGTGTGTCTGTTTCTTTTTGTTCTACAGCTCTCAAATGTGCTGTGAAGTTGTTAATATGAGATCTCTCCAGTTTCTTTATGAAGGCACTTGGTGCTATGAATTTCCTCTTAACCCTGTTTTCAGTGTGTCCCATAAGTTTGGGTATGTTACGCCTTCATTTTCATTGAATTCTAGAAAGTTTTAATTTTTTTTCTTTGTTTCTTCCATGACCAACTTATCATTGAGTAGAGAGTTGTTCAGTTTCCAACATATGGACTTTCTGTTGTTTCTGTTGTTGAAATTCAGCCTTAGTCCATGTTGATCTGATAGAATGAAAGGGTAATTTCAATCTTCTTGTATACGGTGAGATCTGTTTCATGGTTAATTATATGGTAGTTTTGGAGAAGGTTCTATGAGATGCTGAGAAGAATATAGATTCTTTTGTTTGGGGTAAAAGGTTCTATAGGTATCTGTTAAATCCATTTGATTCATACTTTTTGTTAGTTTCACTATGTCTCTGTTTAGTTTCTGTTTCAATGACTGGTCTATTCGTAAGAGTGGTGTGTTGAAGTCTCCCACTATCATTGTGTGGGGTTCAATGTGTGTTTTGAGCTTTCGTGAAGTTTCTTTTATGAATGTGGGTGCATTTGAATTTGAAGCATATATATGTTCAGAATTGAGACTTCATCTTGGTGGATTTTTCCTTTGATGAGTATGAAGTATCCTTCCCAATCTCTTTTGATTACTTTTGATTGAAAGTCTATTTTATTAGATATTAGAATGACTACTCCAGCTTGTTTCTTGGAATTGTTGCCTTGGAAAAACCTTTTTTGAGACCTTTACTCTGAGATTCTATCTATCTTTTTTTCCAAGGTATGTTTCTTGTATGCAGCAGAATGATGGATCCTATTTACATTCCCAGTCTTTTAGCCTGTATAGTTTTACTGGTGAACTAAATCCACTGATGTTGAGAAATATCAATGAGCAATAACTGTTCGTTACTGTTATTTTGTCATTGATATGGGTGTGATTCTCTTCTTTTGGGTTTGTTGTGAGATAAATTTCTTATGTTTTCTTGGGTGTTACCCTCCTTGTGTTGAGTTTCCTTCTAGTATCCTCTGTAGGGCTAGATTAGTAGAAAGATATTGTTTAAATTTGGTTTTGTCATGGAATATCTTGGTTTTTCCTTCTATGGTGATTGAGAGTCTTACTGGATATAGTAGTCTGGGCTGATATCTATAGTCTTCTAAGAGTCTTCAAGACATCTGTCCAAAATCTTCTAGATGTTAGAGTTAGTTTAGCTGTGCTTAGAAGTCAGGTATAATTCTGATAGTTCTGCCTTTATATGTTGCTTATCTTTTTCCCTTGCAGCTTTTAAGATTCTTTCTTTGTTCTGTACATTTAGTGCTTTGATTATTATGTGGCAGTATATTTTCTTTTCTAATCCAACCTATTTCGTGTTCTTGTGCACTTACAGATATCTCTTTCTTTAGGTTAGGGAAATTTTCATCTATGATTTTGTTGAAGATGTTTTCTGGCCCTTTCAACTGGGAATCTTCATCCTCTTCTATTCCTTCTGTCCCAAATTTCTTGAATGTTTTGGACTTTTTACACTTGGCATTTTCTTTGACCAACATATTAATTTTTTCTATGGTTATCTTTTATGTCTCAGATTCTCTCTTCCATCTCTTGCATTCTGTTGGTGATGTTTATGTCTGTAGTTACTGGTTTCTTTCCTAGGTTTTCCATCTCCAGGGTTGACTCCATTTGTACTTTCTTTTTTGTTTCTATTTCCATTTTTAGGTCTTGTACTATTTTGTTCATTACATTCACCTGTTTGATTATGTTTTCCTGTAGTTCTTTAAAGAAATTGTTTTTATTCCCTATAAAAGCCTCCATTACCACCTTCATGAGAAAGAATTTAGGTCAGAATCTTGCCCTTCAGGTGTGTCAAAATATCCAGGGCTTGCAGTAGTAGGAAAACTGGGTTCTTATGGGGCCATATTGCATTGGCTTCTGTTGATTATGCTCTGATGCTTGCTTTTCACCATCTGGTTTTCTCTGGTGTTAGCTGGCCTGTGTTTCATGAATTAAAGCAGGTATCCCAGGAGGCAGGCAGAATGGTGTGTCCTAGGTTAGAGCAGGCCTTCTGGGAAGCATGCAGAGCTGTGTCTCTGTTTAGAGCAGGTCTATTGTGACTTTGTTTGGAATAGACTTTCTTTGTCACTGTGTCTCTGGTTAGAGCAGTCCTCCTTGAGAGTCAGGCTGGGTTGTGGAGTAGGGAAGCTTGCATGTAAATCCTCTGAGAGTGCAGGTGGACGTATGGACAGAAGGCGCAGTCTATACATTTCAACAGTTGTTTATAAGCTCTGTATTAATTTTTCTACAGCTGGGGCTAATTCATACAAACTTAAAGGCTTAAAGAAAAGTAGTTAGGATGCCGGGTGTGGTGGTGCACGCCTTTAATCGCAGCACTTGGGAGGCAGAGGCAGATGGATTTCTGAGTTCAAGGCCAGCCTGGTCTACAGAGTGAGTCCCAGGACAGCCAAGCCTATACAGAGAAACCCTGTCTCGAAAAATCAAAAGAAAAAAGAAATGTAGTTAGGAATGAGATTCACTTTAGTGGTTCCTCTGCTCAGCATTCCACAAAACTGATATCAAACTATTCATTGGGCTTAGCTCTCCTTCACAGACTCTAGAGAATGATCCAAATTCCAAGGCCAGCTTTGGCATAATAGGACATAAGTCCCATTAATTTACTGGCTAATTGCTAGGTCTGCTCTATGCTCTGAAACGGTCATATATGGTGGGGCCTCCTTCATCCTCGCACCATCTACAGAGTATCAACTCCAGTTTTATTTTCAGTCTCTCATTTCCTGACTACTAGACACACACCTAAAGGCTCACGGGATTAGGTCATATCCACTGTAGATGAAAACCAAATGTGAGATATAAAAAAATATAATTACAGTAGTAAACTACACTGAACTCAAGACAACAAATCTTTCTACACATAGTAGAAAGTGGGTATGTTATAGTCACGTAGAATTCACTACCACAGTTAAGCAAAACAGACATACACACACACACACACATACACACAAATGACCTTTAATTTCACTATTCAAGAGGCAGAGGCAGCCAGATCTCTGTGACTTTGAAAGATCCTGACAGAATGTAATAGGTCACAGAAGCCCTGAAATTGGCAAAATAGATTTCATTGTTAGTAGAAGTAGCTTCACTGATTTAGAAAAATAGAGGTGCACAATGCTCTGGACACTCCTTGAATCCATGTGTCTGCCAATGTTCTGACCGTTCCTTGAACCCAGGTGTGTGCCCACTGCTACACCTCACTGCCAGGTGTTTGTGATATTGGTTGCTAAGAGTCAGAAAATCTCCCCAGCAACAACAGCTGGGCCAATCCGGAGTTGCTACACCTGCACCAGACTCTTTCCTTGTACCCCTCCCATACCCATTTCTTGAGAATAGACATTGTTTAGATCTGGAAATCCCCAATTCCCCCCTTCTCCTTTCCCAGCTGAGGGCCTATAAAAACTAAGGCCCCTTTCCCCTCGAGGTCGACTCCTCTACCCCTGAGTGGGATTTGAGTCCAGACTGGTCTACATAGTGAGTTCAACGACATCCATGGCTATGTAAAGAGAGCTTGTCTCAAAAAAAACAAAAAAATAAAAACAAAACAAAACAATATCCAAAAAAAAAAAAAAAAAAAGAGGAGGAGGGGAAGAAAAGAAGTGATATAACCACAAAAATTATAGGTAATTCTTACATCTATGCCTTTATTTCTTTTAGTTTTAATCCATTTATCTTTGCAAATGTGCCAGAGACATTTATACTGAGACATATTTATATATCAATTTCACATGACAAAATAAAAAATTAATAACTTTCGTTATCTAAGATCTCTGCCATACTACCTAGT
This sequence comes from Mus musculus, assembly GCF_000001635.26. Taxonomy (NCBI): domain Eukaryota; kingdom Metazoa; phylum Chordata; class Mammalia; order Rodentia; family Muridae; genus Mus; species Mus musculus. Next base: position 16,082,218 of record NC_000082.6, read on the forward strand.
AGAGAGTACTCTAGGATTTCAGCCATCAAGTGGGCATTTTATTTGTAATTTATTGTTTTCTTTTTATATCAAATGGAACTGAAATTCCTTCACTGATGATAAATATTAATAATTCAATCTTCCTCTTCATTCTCAGGTAGTCCTCATTTCTAAAACAAGATCATCAGAAATAACTGGTCCCCTGATGTGACCTCTTGCTGTTTTCTTTCTTTATGTCTTTATGCCCACTTGCACCATCCTATACATTCCTAGAGAGAGAAAGATCCCAATACTGAGTTCCATGTTCTCTCCAGGTAGAGCTATAACATGCCTTATCTCAGGGCTCAGTTAGTAGTATTCTCTCGCCCAGGGCTCAAACTCAACACCTCAAACACACCAACTAATCTCATGCCACTATCACATTCTCAGAATCAGGGATCCTTTACTTCCTGACCCAACCTAAAGTCTCTGCTCAGTTCCCTGCTCAAGCAGATACATTCTGCCCAAAAAGTCCACAAAGACTCTGCTCACTGACCTCATCCACAATCTCTTCTTGTTCTGACAAGTCTACCTAACTTGTTCTGGCATCTACTGTTCTTAACACTTGCATTTTACCTCTCCCTCTTTACCATGTAAGATATGTACCTCTGTGACTCCCTCTCCCTCTCCCTAACAATATCCCATAGCATCTTAAGGTGTAAACATGGGAAGCTAAACAACTTCTTTTGCCTACTGTCCTAATTTGTGTTGTATTGCTGTAATACAACTCAATAATCAAATCTGGATGTGGCAGCACATACCTTTAATCCCAGTACTTGGAAGGTACATATCAAGTTCCCAGAAAGCCAAGGCTACACAAAAAAATCCTGTCCTAACACGCCCCATCCCACCCTCACCCCCCAACCCCCCAAAAAACTCACCATGACTAAAGGCAACTTGGAGAGAAAGCACCTTATTTAGGTTACATATCCCATGATACTCTATCATGAAAGGAAGTCAGAGCAGGAACTCAAGTAAGAATCTGAAGATAGAAACTAAAACAAGGCCAAGAGGAATGTTGCTTACTGGTTTACTTGGCCTGCTTTCTTGTACAACACAAGACCTCCTGCCCAGGGGTGGCATCATCCAACATTAATCATTAATTCATGAAAGTACTCAATAGACTTGCCTATTAGGCCAATATGATTGAGGCCTTTTCTCAATTGAAATTCCCTCAATTTTTTGTCAGATTGACAAAAAACTAAGCAGCATACCCACAATCCAATATATGCTCCAGTTCTGCTCTTTTACTCATTCTTATAATCTTTTGTCTTTCTTTACCTAGAAGAAGAAACGTTAATAAACTAGGCCATCTACCCTGGTCTAATTGAGAATGAAGTAACTGTTTAAATAATAGTAACTAAATAAATTCAAATCAATTTATTTAACATTTAAGTTACACTTAGGATTCCAAAAAAAAAAAAGTATATAAATGGAAAAAAGATTCTAAAAAAGAAAAAAGAAATTTCTTCTTTTAGATATCAAAAACATAGAACAAAAGAAGCATAAAGTAAGAAAATAAGACCAAAAAATTTATATTTTCATTTATATTAGATGGAAAACTGGGAAAATACTATCTATAAGGGGCATGTGAATGAAGTTCTCACTGCTTGATGGAACACCAAATGGACTTGGTAAGATGTATACTTTCCATGTCATCATCAAACACTTGGAGCATATTAAACATATTTTCAAATACTTATCAAATGAGGAATATGGAGCTACACATCTAAACATAAGAGCTGCTGTGTGTCATCCAAGCAAAGGAACCAAGAAAGCTAGAGGAAACACCCTCCTTACAACTTTGGCTTGATTTCCAGGATAGGACAAGTCATCTGAGAGTTTAGAATTGGTTAAAGTCAGTTTCAAGTGACACAGGTTCTGTTCTAGGCAAAATGAATAAAATGCACCAATAACCAAATGTCTGATTTCTTAAAGGATAATACTTTGTTAGAGTAATAAAAGCAAAGACTGTGTATTTCTCTTCTTTGTGTTCACCTCAGAAAAGCATGATGCCAATGTACTTATAACACAAGTTCCAGCTGGGAGATAAATCTCAGTGGTAGTATATCTTTTTTTTTTTTTTTGTATTTTCGAGACAGGGTTTCTCTGTATAGCCCTGGCTGTCCTGGAACTCACTTTGTAGACCAGGCTGGCCTCGAACTCAGAAATCTGCCTGCCTCTGCCTCCCAAGTGCTGGGATTAAAGGTGTGTGCCACTACCGTCTGGCGGTAGTATATCTTAGAACAAATATGGCCCCAGAATCAATCTCCAGTAAAAATCCCATACATTTCCTGTTGGATACACAAAGTCCATTATAAGAATGCTAAGAAGTTGGCTCACCTGGCAAGTAAATATGAGTAATCAAAGGTCAATGGGAAATATTTTTAAGATAAGGCTGACTCTAGGCACTCTACCAGAGAAATATACTATACAGAGAAGCCTTAGCCAAAGGGCACAGAAGAGTCTAATCAAACATGACATCTAACCAGTGACACTGCAACAGAACAGAATGGGACATTTTGACCCTGTGCACATTCCCATCTGTAGTGGGTTGTTCTGTTGCTGCTTTTATTCAAATGCTAAATTCTGTGTGTCAAAGTCTGGTTGCTCCAAGATGAGCAGAGCCTCATATATACCAGTTTTTGTTGTATAAGCCTTGCCTTCCAAGTTATCCATGATTGGTTAATAAAAATGTCTACAGCCTGTGGTATGGTAGAAGAGATGTAGGTGAGGCTTCAGTTCCTGAGCTTGGTATCTGAGACAGGAACCACAAGAGAGGAGAAGAGAGAGGAGGTGAAAGAAGCCACCATGAGGTAGGTGGATTGTGAGCACATGGCCGTAAGGACCAGGCTATTGGAGTAGGAGCAGTCCAGGCAGAACATGACAAATGATAATCTCTGAGTTATTGACAGGGAAGTAGACAAAATAGCATAAAGGGTTGCTATCTGCCCAGCTCTATTGCTTTAAGGCTTATTATAAATATAAAGGTTTAGTGTCTTTTATTTGGGAACTAAATGATATTAGATAGGGTAGAATTCCCCAAATAATATTCACCACAACACCTATCATTGCAGGACTTCAACCTGATGCAACTTAAAGCTCAGAAAGAACCTCTCACTCTGTACTGCTCAGGCCATTTCTTGTATTCAGTTAAAGGAGTATGCCTCATTCACATGTAGAAAAATGCATAGTGCCCTGTATCCCTATATAACAGGTTCCTGCACCCATGCCTCTGCTCCCAAACACTGTTCTGTAGGCCCTGTGGTTACTCTAGGACTTATATCAAAGGACATGCCGCATAGAGAGATCCAGGAATATACAACATTTTCCTGGGAGCTAAGTGTCCTTTGCTCCTGGCTTTCATGATATACAAAAGGTATGTTATCTGGGACAAATGAAGTCAACTAAAATACAACTCTTGCTGGTATCCTGCCTTCAGTGCCCTGCATTTCACTTAACTTGTTGTCTCCAGCCAGTCCTATCATCTACATTCCTGATCTTTAGCATGGTCGTTTACCTAGTAATTCTCAAGAAACATAATCACCTGTTGCGGTAAATATAATTTGGGAATTTCTATCCCAGCTTAGATCATTTGGTTCTCAAATAAAAGACAAAAAAAAAAAAAAAAACCAAACAAACAAACAAAAAAACCCTTTATATTTATAATAAGCCTTAAAAAGCACCAGGGCTGGGCAGATATCAAGCTTCTGTGGTACTTTGTCTACTTCTCTGTCGATAAAGCCAAAATATATCTTGCCATGTTCCACCTGGGCCACTCCTATTCCAACTGGTTGGTCTCACAGACATGCTCTCACAATCCACCTCCTCCCTGGATTATTCTTCCTTCTTCCTCCTCTCTGGCTCTCCCCAACTGGTCTCTCCTCAGAATCCTAGCCCCAGGAACTGAAACCCTGTCTACCCCCTTCTGCCCAGATACAGGCTGTAGGCATCTTTATTCAACCAATAGTTTTAAATTAAGGAGGAAGGTTTGCACAACAAAAGCTGGCAGAGTGAGAATTCACTAGAGGCAACTAGACACCCCCCACCCCCATACAGAATTTAGCATTATAATACATAGCAGCAGACTAATTCTCAACAATCACCCACAGATCTTGGTTTGTTTGTTTGTTTGTTTTTTAATTGAATTTTATTCCTTTCAGTCTGATATGTAAGTGTAGTTTAAAGGATCAGATATTTTTTAAATTTTATTCTTTTTTTTATTAATTTATTTTTTTACACTCCATATTTTATTCCTCTCCCTCCAGCCCCGCTACTGTTCCACATCCCATACCTCCTCCCCAACCCCCTGTCTTCACGTGGATGTCCCCAACCCCCACCCCACCTGACCTCTAAACTCCCTGGGGCCTCCAGTCTCTAGAGGGTTAGGTACATCATGAATGAACACAGACCTGGCAGTCCTCTACTGTATGTGTGTTAAGAGCCTCATATCAGCTGGTGTATACTGTCTGTTTGGTGGTTCTGTGTTGGATAGATCTCAGGGATCCAGACTAACTGAGACTGCTGGTCCTCCTACAGAGTCCTCAGTTTCTTTCAGCCTTCCCTAATTCAACAACAGAGGTCAGCTGTTTCTGTCCATGGGTTGGGTGCAAATATCTGCATCTGACTCATTCAGGTGCTTGCTGGGTCAGAGTGCAGTTATGCTAGGTCCCTTTTTGTGAGCACTCCATAGGACTCCTCCCCATAGTTCAGAGAGTTGAGGTAAGCAAAGAATATACACAGATACACAGCAGTCTTTTGGGTACTGCTGCTAATTGCTAAGAAACCAAACTTTGAGAATCACAACTCTACTCGACATTTCCTGAATATCTGGTTTCACTTCAGTTTACCTCAAACAGACTCATTCACCCCAAGTTCATAACTTTTTCTGGAACAATGAATGACTGTCTCCATCCAGACCTTCCTAAGAAGCAGAGTATACCACAGAGCCATTAAAGTGGCATCTTTGTGAACTCATTCTGTGTCTATGTAACTAATATTCAGATAGATAAAGGCAATCAGTCTATGATGAACTGGTTTTGTTTTTGTTGTTGTTGTTGCCATCATTGTTATTTTAAAGAGACAGAGTCTCATTTAATTGCCTAGGTTTGCCTTGAAATTCTGAACACAAGTGTTCTGCCTCAGATCCCTCACAGGTTGAGACAATAGAAATATGTCACTATGCCTGACTTGAACAAAACTCTTTAATAAGCAATAATTTATTCCTATTTTTAAAAACATTTTTCATCCTATAACTTAATGTAAATATTATGGTGACTTCTAAAGGAATCATGATAGTTTATCTTCACATTGAACCTGACTAGATTTGAACTGCCTGGGCCTCATCTTTGGGTGTAACCAAAGGATGTTTCCAGCGAGGTTTAGCAGAAAAGGGAATACTACTCTCAATATGCAAGTCACCATCCCATGGAATAGGGTTCCAGACTGAATAAAAAGACCCAAAATAGGAGGTCAGCCAAACACCAGAATTTACCTCTGATTCCTGACTGTAGAAGCAATTCACTACATGGTCCCATCACCCTGCCTTCCATACCATGACAGATTATATCTCTTCAAACAGTAGGCCATAATGAAACCTTCCTTAAGGCCTCCCCCCAGACACTTCTCTGTGCAATGAGAAACAAACTAATATAAGTACAAATATAAGTAGTATAAATACTACCATATTAGAGATGGCAAAACAGAAGTCAAAGCTTATGAGATCACAATACTAGTAATTTACTATCTATTTTTGTATCATTATAGGCATGTAATCCATTTATCAGTTGCACTTTTTAAAGGTTTTGATCACCATGACTCATTATTTCAATAATTTTAAGTATAACAATACTTAAGAAATGTGTAAATTATGTAAAATTCTCACTACAGAAAAAAATTTTGGTTTATTGCCATATGTAACAATAATTAGTGGGAAAAAAGTCCATAAATTAGAAAGAACATGGCTATATGGGAATGTTTGGATAGAGGAAAATTATGTGATTATATTATGAGCTCAAATTTTTATTTTAAATGTTGGAACAAGGGTTTTACTCTGTCATGATTACAAATATAGCAATGTTTACAGGCCAAGAATTCCAAAAACTAGGGTAAGACCTGAGAAAGCACCTTAAAGCTCTGAAAGCATAAGAGAGACAGCAGATAAGTGTTTCACTTTTGATTTTTGCTCCATTTGAACTTGATGTTGAATAGGTCAGCATAGGAACTTTGGGAAGGTCATGAAACACTCACCCCTTCGGAAGAGGCTAATTAGCATTTCTCTGACCACAGGGCAGGAATGGACCTGAAGGTAGGGACACATTTTGCAAGACTGACCTTGGCTCACCTTCTGACAAAGGAATACCTTGTCACCTCATTCCCTAAAGACCAATCAGTTTAAAGGGCGCACTGTTCCGCCAATCATAGTGTGCCTAGTTGCTGATGCTCTGTTCTACCCTTGGGAACCATATAAAAACTCGCTGAACTGGTGCTGGGGGGTCTCTGCCTCTCCTTGGGGTCTGGGACAACCCCAGTGCACTGGAACAATAAATTCCTCTTGCTTTTTGCATCAATTTCAGCTCCATGTGGTTCACTCAGGGGGTCCCCAGTAAGCTAAGGCTCCCCAGAGTCTTACAATGTGAACATGAAGAAATTGGGACAATACACATACATCCCTGAATAGTTAGCATTCATGATGTTGAAGGCACCTAGGAACACTGGATCTTATTCTTGAATAGTCACAGCTAGCTGGAAATGACCTTCTGCAGAGACAGGAGAACCACTCTGAGTACTTAGGACCCTGGCTTCCTTTTCTACACCATCTTCTTTGAAGCATGGAGTTACATAGTTTAAAAGATCAGTAACAAGCAGATTGAACAGAATATACTCCTCCAAGATCAGCAAACTGCAATTTTAACAGTAACAACCTGGCTCATGCACAATAATAGGCAAATTGCCAGTCACATAGCAAAGAGTCATGAGCTAGATCTTGCTGTCTCTCTTCTGGAAAAGTGAGTACCTCCATATCTATAAAGGAGAGCAGTAAATTGTTCCAGACCTTCATGGGTCCAGCCATAGGCATACTGCCAGTTAACATAGCACTGTAATGAGTCTGCTTTTATTGAGAACCTCTATTTAGGAGGAGGAAACCAGTAGCATATCCTGAAATGATTTCATAATTCAAAAATATTCTCAAAACAAAAAGTATAGATAATATACAGAAATTATTATACTGCTTTCATAAATGAGAACCTCGCTGTAGTGGGTTGGTCTAATGCTGCTTATATTCTAATACTAATTTGGGGCTCCTAAATCAGGTTACCCCAAAGAAAAGAGAGTCTGCATGCAAGACACCCCAGTTAATTGTGATTTGTAAATAAAGATGTCAATATCGATAACTTGGCAGAGGGACATAGGTGGAGTTGTGCTTAGTGGGCTTGAAGCAGAGAATACCTGAGGAGGAAGAGGGAGAAGACGCCACCATGGAATGAAAGAAGAATGTGCAGGAGGAAGAAAGGAGCAGCCATGGGTTGAAAGAGAGGAAAGCATGGCCCTGAGGGCTGCCCAATTGGAGCTAAGAGCAGCACAGATGAAACACAATAAGTAATAACTTGGGTTATCAATGGGGAAATAGATTCTAACAACATGGAGGGTAGGCAGCTGCCCAGCTATTATGCTGCTTAATGCACATTGAGAATATAAAGGCTATGTGTATCTTTTATCTGAGAACTAAATGATCAAGGCAGGCACAAGTCCTATATTGGGGTTTAAATGATTTTTACTACAGCTTCATGCACTGAACTTTATAAGACAAGCTTTTGAGTGACCAATGGTTAGGTAAGTTGATATTCTAGAACTCTGGAGACAATTTTCAAATCAACCCACTATCCTTGTCCTGAAAGAAAAGCATTACATAGAATTAGCACACTGTTTAAATCAGCTCTTTTTCCCCGACTTGACCCTTAAGAGATGAACAAATAGAAAGGCTGGCTCTGGCTTACTTAGAAAAATACAGACTTGGGAGTCCCAAAAAGAGGCACCAATCCAAGGTGTTTTGCAAAAGAATGACCTAGTCAAAATGTGAAATAAAGGGTTTTGTCCCAATACAATAGAAACAGAGGATAAGATTTATAATTCTCACTGGTAATATACAGACTAGTGTTAAAAAAACATATCTATCCTTAGATGTGTAAAGATTTAAAATGGGTTGAGATTTCGGCTCACTCCTATCACCAGAGGTCTATGAAATCCTAGTTACACTAGAGCTGGTACCTTAACATGAAAATAAGTTTTACAAAAATGTTAAAACTGGCCACAGGGCTCCATACCCAGGAGGTGCTAGGAAAGAGCTATCCTTCCAGAAGTGCAGACAAACCTGTGAGCATAGGATCACCACTGCTGCTCAGAGGAAACCCCTGGAACTCTCAGGACACAGGAACCTAGGAGTGGACTGGGACAGAAGTATTCCAGTTTCCATCTGCAACTGGAGGCAATCCTCTGCCACAGGGTTCCATAGCCAAATAGCACCTGGAGAGAGCAAGCCTCCTACGAGTTCGGACAGGCCTATGAGCACAAGTAGGACCACTAGTAGGACCACCACTGTTGCTCAGAGGAACCTGCCCAGAACATTCAGGACACAAGAACCGAGGAGCTACCTGGTGAGAGGTCTGTGCCCAGAGCTGATCCTGTGAGACAGAGCTACATACACAAATACTGCCAGGAAAGAGGTGGTCTCCCAGGAGTGCCTACACACCTGTGAGCACAGGTAAAACCACCACTTCTCTTCAAATTCCTGACCCAAGAGGGACCTGCCCAGAGACATAAGGAAAAAGCAACCAAGGAACAGCTGGAGACAGGATCCTACTGTTTCTGTCTGCACCCAAGAGCTGACCCTGTACCACAGATCTCCATACCTAAATTCCTCCAGGAGAAAATTGTTCTCGCAGGAGTACTGACACACAGGGTTGCAGGACAGACAAGCGACAGTCAGACACAACAAGACCAGCAGCACCAGAGGGAACAGATGGCAAAAGGCAAGGGTAAAAACATAAGAAACAGAAATTAAGGCTACTTTGCATCATCAGAACCCAGTACTTCCAGCACAGTGAGCCCTGGCTATCCCAACACACCAGAAAAGGAAGACACTGATTTAAAAATCACATCTCATGACAACGATAGAGGACTTTAAGAATGCCCCTCCTTAGAAGTGGGAACAAAACACCCATGGAAGGAGTTACAGAGACAAAGTTTGGAGCTGAGATGAAAGGATGGACCATGTAGAGACTGCCATATCCAGGGATCCACCCCATAATCAGCATCCAAACGCTGACACCATTGCATACACTAGCAAGATTTTATCGAAAGGACCCAGATGTAGCTGTCTCTTGTGAGACTATGCCGGGGCCTAGCAAACACAGAAGTGGATGCTCACAGTCAGCTAATGGATGGATCACAGGGCTCCCAATGGAGGAGCTAGAGAAAGTACCCAAGGAGCTAAAGGGATCTGCAACCCTATAGGTGGAACAACATTATGAACTAACCAGTACCCCGGAGCTCTTGACTCTAGCTGCATATGTATCAAAAGATGGCCTAGTCGGCCATCACTGGAAAGAGAGGCCCATTGGGCACGCAAACTTTATATGCCCCAGTACAGGGGAACGCCAGGGCCAAAAAGGGGGAGTGGGTGGGCAGGGGAGTGGGGGTGGATGGGTATGGGGGACTTTTGGTATAGCATTGGAAATGTAAATGAGCTAAATACCTAATAAAAATGGAAAAAAAAAAGAAAGAAAGACATAAACAACTCCATTAAAGAAATACGAGAGAGGGCTGGAGAGATAGCTCAGTGGTTAAGAGCACTTACTGCTCTTCTGAAGGTCCTGAGTTTAAACCCCATCAACCACATGGTGGCTCACAACCAACCCTAATGAGATCTGACTCCCTCTTCTGGAGAGTCTGAAGACAGTTACAGTATACTTATATATAATAAATAAATAAATAAATCTTAAAATATGTTTAAAAAAAAGAAAGAAATACAAGAGAACACAAGTAAACAGATAGGAGACTTGAAAGAGGAAACACAAAAATCCCTAAAGGAATTACAGGAAAACACAACAAAACAGGAGAAGGAACTGAACAAAACCATTTAAGATATAAAAAGGGAAATAGAAACAATAAAGAAATCACAAAGGGAGACAACCCTAGAAACAGAAAATCTACGAAAGAGATCAGGAGTCATAGATGTAAGCATCACCAACAGAATACAAGAGATAGAAGAGAGAATCTCAGGAACAGAAGATTCCATCGAAAACATTGACACAACAGTCAAAGGAAATGCAAAATGCAAAATGCAAAAAGATCCTAACCCAAAACATTCATAAAATCTAGGACACAATGAGAAGACCAAACCTAAGGAGAGAATAGGTATAGAAGAGAGTGAAAATTCCCAACTTAAAGAGCCAGTAAATATCAACAAAATTATACAAGAAAACTTCCTTAGCCGAAAGAAAAAGATGCCCATGAACATACAAGAAGCCTACAGAACTCCAAATAATAGATTGGACCAGAAAAGAAATTCCACCTGTCACATAATAATCAAAACATAAAATACACAAAACAAAGAAAGAATATTAAAAGCAGTAAGGGAAAAAGGTCAAGTAACATATAAAGGCAGACGTATCAGAATTACACAAGACTTCTCAACAGAGACTATGAAAGCTAGAACATCCTGGGCAGGTGTCATACAAACCATAAGAGAAAACAAATGCCAGCCCAGGCTACTATACCCAGCAAATCTCTCAATTACCATGGGTGGAGAAACCAAGATATTCCATGACAAAACCAAATTTACACCGTATCTTTCCATAAATCAATCCCTACAAAGGATAATAGATGGAAAACACCAACACAAGAAAGGAAGGAAACTACAACCTAGAAAAAGCAAGAAAGTAATTTTTCAACAAACTGGAAGAAGATAACCACACAAACATAAAAATAACATTAAAAAAAAAAAACACACCCATGGAAGGAGTTACAGAGCCAAAGTTTGGAGCTGAGATGAAAGGATGGACCATGTAGAGACTGCCATATCCAGGGATCCACCCCATAATCAGCATCCAAACGCTGACACCATTGCATACACTAGCAAGATTTTATTGAAAGGACCCAGATGTAGCTGTCTCTTGTGAGACTATGCCGGGGCCTAGCAAACACAGAAGTGGATGCTCACAGTCAGCTAATGGATGGATCATAGGGCTCCCAATGGAGGAGCTAGAGAAAGTAGCCAAGGAGCTAAAGGGATCTGCAACCCTATAGGTGGAACAACATTATGAAATAACCAGTACCCCGGAGCTCTTGACTCTAGCTGCATATATATCAAAAGATGGCCTAGTCGGCCATCACTGGAAAGAGAGGCCCATTGGACTTGCAAACTTTATATGCCCCAGTACAGGGGAACACCAGGGCCAAAAAGGGGGAGTGGGTGGGCAGGGGAGTGGGGGTGGGTGGATATGGGGGACTTTTGGTATAGCATTGGAAATGTAAATGAGTTAAATACCTAATAAAAAATGGAAAAAAAAAAAATAAGCCAAGCTCACACAAATACCATATTCTAGCTCATATATATGTGTACATATATAAATAGGGTATGCTTTTATCTCTTATATATGTGTACATATATTTGGGAAGTATAGGTATAGATCAAGAAACTAAAAACGAGATGAAAGTGGAAAAAAAAAAAAAAACAGAAAGCAACAATCACTATTCATAATATCTCTTAACATCAACTGACTCAATTCCCCAATAAAAATACAGAGACTAACAGACAGGCTATGAAAACAGGAATCAACATTTTGCTGCATACAGGAAACCCACCTCAGAGACAAAGACAGATACTACTTCAGAGTAAAAGGCTGGAAAACAATTTTCCAAGCAAATAGTCCCAAGAACAAGCTAGAGGAGCCATTCTAATATCTAATATAATCCACTTTCAACTTAAAGTTATCAAAAAAAGAAAAGGAGGGACACTACTTACTCATCAAAGGTTAAATCTACCAAGATGAACTCTCAATTCTGAACATCTATGCTCCAAATATACAAGGGCATCCACATTCATTAAAGAAACATTACTAAAGCTCAAAGCACACATTTCACCGCATACAATAATAATGGGAGACTTCAACACCCCACTCTCATCAATGGACAGATAATGGAAACAGAAACTAAACAGAGACACAGTGAAACTAACAGAAGTAATGGACCAAATGGATTTAACAAATATCTATAGAACACTTCATCCTAAATCAAAAGAATATATCTTCTTCTCTGCACCTCATGGTACCTTCTCAAATATTGACCATATAATCGGTCACAAAACAGACTTCAACAGATATAAGAAGACTGAAATAATCCCATGCCTCCTCTCAAGTCACTACGGATTAAGGCTGGTCTTCAATAGCAACAAAAACAACAGAAAGCCCACATGCACATGGAAGCTGAACAACGCTCACTCAATGATAACTTGATCAAGGAAAAAGTAAAATAATAAAGACTTCTGAGCTGGGTGTGGTAGCACATGCCTTTAATCCCAGCACTTGGGAGGCAGAGGCAGGCAGATTTCTGAGTTCAAGGCCAGCCTGGTCTACAGAGTGAGTTCCAGAACAGCCAGGGCTATACAGAGAAACCCTGTCTCAAAAACCTAAAAAAAAAAAAAAAAAAAAAAGACGTTTTAGAATTTAATGAAAATGAAGGTACAACATACCCAAACTGATGGGACACAATGAAAGCAATGCTAAGAGGAAAACTCATAGCTCTGAGTGACTCCAAAAAGAATATGGAGAGAGCATACACTAGTAGTTTAACAGCATACTGGAAAGCTCCAGAACAAAAAGAAGTAAATACACCCAAAAGGAGTAGACAGCAGGAAATAATCAAACTCAGGGCTGAAATAAAAGAATCAACAAAACCAGGAGCTGCTTCATTGAGAAACTCAACAAGATAGATAAACACTTAGTCAGACTAATCAGAGGGCACAAAGACAGTATCCTAATTAACAAAATCAGAAATGCGAAAAGATCCTAACTCAAAACATCCAGGAAATCCAGGACACAATGAGAAGACCAAACCTACGGATAATAGGAGATGAGAATGAAGATTTTCAACTTAAAGGGCCAACAAATATCTTCAACAAAATTATAGAAGAAAACTTCCCAAACCTAAAGAGATGCCCATGAACATACAAGAAGCCTACAGAACTCCAAATAGACTGAACCAGAAAAGAAATTTCTCCCGACACATAATAATCAGAACAACAAATGCACTAAATACAGACAAAATATTAAAAGCAGCAAGGGAAAAAGGTCAAGTAACATATAAAGGCGGGCCTATTAGGATTACTCCAGACTTTTCACCAGAGACTATGAAAGCCAGAAGAGCCTGGACAGATGTTATACAGACACTAAGAAAACACAAATGCCAGCCCAGGCTACTATACCCGGCCAAACTCTCAATTACCATAGATGGAGAAACCAAAGTATTCCATGACAAAAAAAATTCACACAATTATCTTTTCACGAATCCAGCCCTTCAAAGGATAATAACAGAAAAAAATAAATAAATAAATAAATAAATAAATAAATAAATAAAAGGACAGAAACTACGCCCTAGAAAAAGCAAGAATGTAATCCTTCAACAAACCTAAAGAAAACAGCCACAAGAACAGAATGCCAACTCTAACAACAAAAATAATATGAAGCAACAATTACTTTTCCTTAATATCTCTTAATATCAATGGACTCAATTCCCCAATAAAAAGACAAAGACTAACAGACTGGCTACAAAACACAGGACCCAACATTTTGCTGCTTACACAAACACTACCTCAGAATGAAAGGCTGGAAAACAATTTTCCAAGCAAATGGTCTGAAGAAACAAGCTGGAGTAGCCATTCTAATATCGAATAAAATCAACTTCTAACCCAAAGTTATCAAAAAACACAAGGAGGGGTACTTCATACACATCAAAGGTAAACTCTTCCAAGAGGAACTCTCAATTCTGAATATCTATGCTCCAAATGCAAGGGCAGCCACATTCATTAAAGACACTTTAGTAAAGCTCAAAGCACACATTGCACCTCACACAATAATAGTGGGAGACTTCAACACACCACTTGCATCAATGGACAGATCAGGGAAACAGAAACTAAACAGAGACACATGGAAACTAACAGAAGTTATGAAACAAATTGATTTAATAGATATCTACAGAACATTTTATTCTAAAACAAAAGGATATAACTTCTTTACAGCACCTCATGGTACCTTCTCAAAAACTGACCATATAATTGGTCACAAAACAGGCCTCAACAGATACAAAAATGTTGAAATTGTCCCATGCATCCTATCAGATCACCATGGACTAAGGCTGATCTTCAATAACAACATAAATAATAGAAGGCCAACATTCATGTGGAAACTGAACAACATTCTCCTCAATAATACCTTAGTCAAGGAAGGAATAAAGAAAGAAATTAAAGACTTTTTAGAGTTTAATGAAAATGAAGCCACAATATACCCAAACTTATGGGACACAGTGAAAGCATTTCTAAGAGGAAAACTCATAGCTTTGAGTGCCTCCAAAAAGAAACTAGAGAGAGCACACACTAGCCACTTGATAACACACCTAAAAGCTCTAGAACAAAAGGAAGCAAATTCACCCAAGAGGAGTAGACAGCAGGAAATAATCAAACACAAGGGCAAAATCAACCAAGTGGAAACAAGAAGAACTATTCAAAGAATCAACCAATTGAGGAGCTGGTTCTTTGAGAATAATCAACAAGATAGATAAACCCTTAGCCAGACTCACTAGAGGGCAAAGGGACAAAATCCTAATTAACAAAATCAGAAATGAAAAAAGAGACATAACAACAGATCCTGAAGAAATCCAAAACACCATCAGATCCTTTTACAAAAGGCTATACTCAACAAAACAGGAAAACCTGGATGAAATGGACAAATTTCTAAGCAGATACCACGTAGCAAAGTTAAGTAAGGATCAGGTAAATGGCCTAAACAGTCCTATATCCCCTAAAGAAATAGAAGCAGTCATCAATAGTCTCCCAACCAAAAAAAAAGCTCAGGACCAGATGGGTTTAGTACAGAGTTCTATCAGACCTTCAAAGACAATCTAATTCCAGTTCTTCTCAAACTAATCCACAAAATAGAAACAGAAGGTACTCTACCCAATTCATTCTATGAAGCCACAATTACTCTGATACCTAAACCATAGAACGACCCAACAAAGATAGAGAACATCAGACTAATTGCCCTTATGAATATCGTTGCAAAAATACTCAATAAAATTATCTCTAACCAAATCCAAGAACACATCAAAACAATCATTCATCCTGACCAAGTAGATTTCATCCCAGGGATGCAGGGATGGTTCAATATATGGAAATCCATCAACATAATCCAGTATATAAACAAACTCAAAGACAAAAACCACATGATCATCTCCTTAGATGCTGAGAAAGCATTTGACAAAATCCAACACCCATTCATGATAAAAGTCTTGGAAAGATCAGGAATTCAAGGCCCATACCTAAACATGATAAAAGCAATCTACACCAAACCAGTAGCCAACATCAAAGTAAATGGTGAGAAGCTGGAAGCAATCCCACTAAAATCAGGGACTAGACAAGGCTGTCCACTCTCACCCTACCTATTCAACATTGTACTTGAAGTCCTAGCCAGAGCAATTAGACAAAAAAAGGAGATCAAGGGGATACAAATTGGAAGGGAAGAAGTCAAAATATCACTTTTTGCAGATGATATGATAGTATATATAAGTGACCCTAAAAATTCCACCAGAGAACTCCTAAGCCTGATAAACAGCTTCAATGAAGTAGCTGGATATAAAATTAACTCAAACAAGTCAATGGCCTTTCTGTACACAAAGGATAAACAGGCTGAGAAAGAAATTAGGGAAACAACACCCTTCTCAATAGTCACAAATAATATAAAATACATTGGCGTGACTCTAACTAAGGAAGTGAAAGATCTGTATGATAAGAACTTCAAGTCTCTGAAGAAAGAAATTAAAGAAGATCTCAGAAGATGGAATGATCTCCCATGCTCATGGATTGGCAGGATCAATATAGTAAAAATGGCTATCTTGCCAAAAGCAATCTACAGATTCAAAGTAATTCCCATCAAAATTCCAACTCAATTCTTCAAAGAATTAGAAAGGGCAGTCTGCAAATTCATCTGGAATAACAAAAAACCTAGGATAGCAAAAACTCTTCTCAAGGATAAAAGAACCTCTGGTGGAATCACCATGCCTGACCTAAAGCTGTACTAGAGAGCAATTGTGATAAAAACTGGATTGTACTGGTATAGCGACAGACAAGTAGACCAATGGAATAGAATTGAAGACCCAGAAATGAACCCACACACCTATGGTCACTTGATCTTTGACAAGGGAGCTAAAACCATCCAGTGGAAAAAAGACAGCATTTTCAACAAATGGTGCTGGCACAACTGGCAATTATCATGTAGAAGAATGCAAATTGATCCATTCCTATCTCCATGTACTAAGGTCAAATCTAAGTGGATCAAGGAACTCCACATAAAACCAGACACTGAAACTTATAGAGGAGAAAGTGTGGAAAAGCCTGGAAGATATGGGCACAGGGGAAAAATTCCTGAATAGAACATCAATGGCTCGTGCTGTAAGATCCGAGAATGGACAAATGGGACCTCATAAAATTGCAAAGCCTCTGTAAGGCAAAAGACACTGTCAACAAGACAAAAAGACCACCAACAGATTGGGAAAGGATCTTTAGCAATCCTAAATCAGATAGGGGACTAATATCCAATATATATAAAAAACTCAAGAAGGTGGACTCCAGAAAATCAAATAATCCCATTAAAAAATGGGGCTCAGAGGTAAACAAAGAATTCTCACCTGAGCAATACTGAATGGCTGAGAAGCACCTGAAAAAAATGTTCAGCATCCTTCATCATCAGGGAAATACAAATCAAAACAACCCTGAGATTCCACCTCACACCAGCCAGAATGGCTGAGGTAAAAAATTCAGGTGACAGCAGATGCTGGCAAGGATGTGGAGAAAGAGGAACGCTCCTCCATTGTTGGTGGGATTGCAAGCTTGTATAACCACTCTGGAAATCAGTCTGGCGGTTCCTCAGAAAATTGGACATAGTACTACCGGAGGATCCCGCAATACCTCTCCTGGGCATATATCCAGAAGATGTTCCAACTGGTAAGAAGGACACATGCTCCACTATGTTCATAGCAGCCTTATTTATAATAGCCAGAAGCTGGAAAGAACCCAGATGTCCCTCAACAGAGGAATGGAACCACTGCGGAACTATGACATTGGAATGCAAAGGGCACTTTATCCAAGACACCTGCCTCTATGAGTGTTCCCAGAACTTGAGACCCTGGATACAGTAGGTGGACCAGAACTGGTGCAAAGAGCGGATCCTTGACGTTCCCCTGTGAAAGAGGACTGTCAGCAGTGGTGGGAGGACTGCCAGAGCTCTTTTACCTGCAAGAGCAACTGGCACAAGGGAAGGAACTGGTCCTCGGAGCATAATGAGCTTCCTGTGGGAGCCTCCTGCCTTCCCTTCACAGTCTTACTTCCCCACATTTGCTGCTCTGTGTGAGGAAATCTGGAGCCACTCCTACAAGCTCAGCAACTACAGCAGAGGGAGCAGCTGCTGCATTCAGATGTGGGTAGACCCAGCCCAAGGCAACCCCAAAGAGGAAGTGGCAAGGTTCTATGCCATTAGTGGAGCTGGGCTTCATGGGGCCTGGCCAATTGTGCGCAGCCTGTCCTTATTGCTGCTCTGGGTGTTCAGCTGAGTTCCTTTTTTACCTTCAATTGTCTGGAGTGCCACCCTGCTTGGCTTAGCCTCCCAGCTCCCAGCCTCCTTTGTGGTGGGGCTCTGACAGCCTCTTCAATAAACCAGACATTCAAAAAAAGAAAAAGAAAGAAAGAAAGAGAGTAATTCTCAAATTTATCTGGAATAACCAAAAACCCAGGAGAGTGGAAACTATTATCAACAATAAAAGAACTTCTTGGGGAATCAGTATCCCGGACCTCAAGCTGTACTACAGAGCAAAAACTGCATGGTATTGATACAGTGATAGGCAGATATATACAGTGACAGGCAGATTGATCAATGGAATAGAATTGAAGACCCAGAAATGAACCCACAGTCACTTGATCTTTGACAAAGGGGCTAAAACCATCCAGTGGAAAAAAGGCAGCATTTTCAACAAATGGTGCTGGTTCAACTGGTGATCAACATGTAGAAGAAAGTGAATTGATCCATTCTTATCTCCTTGTTCATAGCTCAAGTTCAAGTGACCTCCACATAAAACCAAATACACTGAAACTAAGAGAAAAGAAAGTGGGGAAGACCCACAAGCACATGGGCACAGGGGAAATTTTCCTGAACAAAACAACAATAGCTTATGCTCTAAGATCAAGAATTGACAAATGGGACCTCATAAAAGTACAAAGCTTCTATAAGGCAAAGGACACTGTCAATAGGACAAAATCACAACCGACAAATTGGGAACAGTTCTTTACCAACCCTACTTCTGAGAGAGGGCTAATATCCAATATATACAAAGAACTCAAGAAGTTAGACTCCAGAGAACCAAATGACACTATTTAAAAAATGGGGTACACAGCTAACCAAAGAATTCTCAAATGAAGAATACTGAATAGCTGAGAATCACCTAAAGAAATGTTCAACATCCTTAGTCATCAGGGAAATGCAAATAAAACAACCCTGAGATTCCACCTCACTCCTGTCAGAATGGCTAAGATCAAAAACTCAAGTTACAACAGATGCTCGCTCTGGGTGGGAACATGGCTTCAATCCTAGCACCCGGGAGGCAGAGGCAGGCTGATTTCTGAGTTTGAGGCCAGCCTGGTCTACAGAGTGAATTCCAGGACAGCCAGACCTACACAGAGAAACCCTATCTCAAAAACAAACAAACAAATAAACAAAACAGATGCACGAAAGGATGTGAAGAAAGAAAAACACTTCTCTACTCATGGTGGGACTGCAAGCTGATACAATCACTCTGGAAATCAGTTTGGTGGTTCCTCAGAAAACTGGACATAGTACTACCGGAAGATCCAGCAATATCACTCCTGGGCATATACCCAGAAGATGTTACAACATGTAATAAGGACATATGCTCCACAATGTTCATAGCAGCCTCATTTATAATAGCCAGAAGCTGGAAATAACCAAGATATTCCTTAACAGAAGAAAGGATGCATAAAATATGGTACATTTACACAAAGGAATACTACTCAGCTATTTAAAACAATGACTTCATGAAATTCTTAGGCAAGTGGATGGAACTACAAAATATCATCCTTAGTGAGGTAACCCAATCACAAAAGAACATACATGGTATACACTCACTGAGAAGTGGATATTAGCCCAAAAGCTCGGAATATCCAAGATATAATTCAGATCAAATGAAACTCAAGAAGGAAGACCAAAGTGTGGGTACTTCAGTCCTTCTTAGAAGGGGGAACAGAATACCATGGGAGGAGATACAGAGAGCAGAGACTGAAGGAAAGACCATCCAGAGACTGCCCCACCTGGGGATCCATCCCATATACAGTCACCAAACCAAGACACTATTGTGGATGCCAACAAGTGCTTGCTAACAGGAGCCTGATATAGCTGTCTCCTGAGAGAATCTGTCAGCGCCTGACAAATACAGAGGTGGAAACTCTTAGCCAACCATTTGACTGAGCACAAGGTCCCCAATAGAGGAGCTAGAGAAAGGACGAAGGAGCTGAAGGAGCTTGTAGCCCCATAGGAGAAACAATGTGAACCAACCAGTAGTATCCCCAGAGCTCCCAGGGACTAAATCACCAAACAAAGAGTACACATGTAGGGACCTATGGCTCCAGCTGCATACGTAACAGAGGGTGGGTGGCCCTGTTGGACATCAATGGGAGGAGAGACTTGGTCTTGTGAAGGTTCAATGCCCCAGTGTAAGGGAATGCCAGGAAAGGGAAACGGGAGCGGTTGGGTTGGTGAGCAGGGGGAGAGGGATGGGATAGGGGATTTTCAGAGGGGAAACCATTAAAGGGGATGACATTTGAAATGTAAATAAAGAAAATATCTAATTAAAAAAAGGAAAAAAACAGAAGTAAAAAATGTTAATACCAATTATCTCTATCCAAAGACCTCACAAAATATTGTAATTATGTGCTATTTTAAAACTTAGTGGGATGTGCATATATACAAATCTCATATCCTAAATTCCTAAGTGTAAATATCATCAAGACTAAAGACACAACAAGAAACACATTTTATGCAAATAAATTGCAATTGCGCACGCGTGTGTGCGCGCGCGCGCGCGCACACACACACACACACACACACACTCACGCAAATTCCTTTGGAAGTATCACAATGATCAGGTAAATAATCTTGAGTTGAGAAACAAATTCTAACTAGATATGCCAATGCCATTCCATGCTTAAAACAATTTACAGGGAACGACAATATGACTTTACATCTTAATCTTCTATTCACACTATTGCTATGAGGATGATTAAAAATTTTAGCCTTAAGGAAACCTGGTGTTATACAGTGTCTCCTGACACTGCTGGAAATTGGGTCACTAGGAAACCACTGTAAATTTATTATATCTAAAAGAGAGAGGGAAAGCTAAGTTGTTGCCTTTTTAGTTCTTGTTGTTGTTGTTGTTGTTATTGTTGTTGTTGCTGTTGCTGCTGCTGCTGCTGCAGTTGCTGCTGCTGCAGTTGCTGCTGCTACTGCTACTGTTGTTTTCCAAGAGAGGATCCCTCTAAGTCCAGGCTAACCACAAACTAACACTGTGTCTCAGGCTTGCCTTTAATCTGTGATACTCCTGCCTCAGCATCCTAAATGCTAGGATTACAATCATATGCCACTGATCACAACTTGATGAAAATATAAGCTATGAAATAAGAAAGGTATGTGGAATAATTGTGCCCTTCCCCCAGCCTTGAATAGGCTAAACAAACTTCAGCTGGTTTAACAATGCAGCTGGAGTCAGGGCCTGGCCTTGCCACATTTGCATTTCCTATGGAGCCTTAAGGAGCTGACCACTTACTGAGTTTACTTTGCAACTCAATCTAGCTGAAACAAAGCAACAGAATCCAGCTGAAACAAAGGGATTGGTTTTTGGCTTTTGCCTATAAAAACTCAGAGCTGAAATTTTGAGCCATGATAAGAAATCTTTGTCTTGGCTTCATTCTTTTCTCGCCCGCAGTGCTATTTCATTCCCAGCCTTCCTTTCAAGTGTACCCAGTTCTCCATGGCTGCTGGACAGCTACAGATAATTAATGGGGGGGTGGGGGAGGGAGGGAGGAGGAGAGAGAGGCAGAGAGAAAGGAAGAGGGAGAGAGAGAGAGAGAGAGAGAGAGAGAGAGAGAGAGAGAGAGAGAGAGAGAACGCGAGAGGAAGCTAAATAGCAAATAAATAGAAATTACTTTTTTAGGACCCGAACACACACAAACCTGCTGTAATAACAAATAAACATATCTTCTTCAGTTCTCTTTACTATTTTCTGACTTTCATGAAGCATTAAAATATTACATCGTTGCTGGGCGTGGTGACGCAGGCCTTTAATCCCAGCACTCGGGTGGCAGAGGCAGGCGGATTTCTGAGTTCGAGGCCAGCCTGGTCTACAAAGTGAGTTCCAGGACAGCCAGGGATACACAGAGAAACCCTGTCTCAAAACAAAACAAAACAAAACAAAAAAAGAAAGGAAAAGAAATTACATCGTTAACATACATAAAGTCTTTCCTTTCTATTCCCTTGTCTAAATTTTTTCAGAACTCTAATTTCAGATTTTAGGCTGTTTTTCTTATATGTGAAACTCAAAGCATTTATTTACAGAAATGGTTTATTGTACACAGGTTAGCTTAGGAACAGGGAGGGGCCCCAGTGGCATGGGCAGAGGAAGACACCCAGAGACCA
This sequence comes from Mus musculus, assembly GCF_000001635.26. Classification (NCBI taxonomy): domain Eukaryota; kingdom Metazoa; phylum Chordata; class Mammalia; order Rodentia; family Muridae; genus Mus; species Mus musculus. The sequence goes on from NC_000082.6 coordinate 16,104,261, forward strand.
GCAACATGGTCTTCCTGCAGTGGGAGCCACTACAAAGTATAAGTATGTGGTAGGCAGATGGGTGAACGGAGCACAAGAGTAGAGCTGTCTCTAGTCCTATGGTTGAAGATGAGCTGTTCAGGGGCATGAGAACCTAAGAGCTTACTCTGCCCCTTGTCATTGGCAGCACTGTGTGAACTCGCTCAAGTAATGCTGGACAGCTCCCCCTAGTGGTACAGATGCAGGAGAGCTGTCAAGCTGAGGAAGTCACCTACCACCAATGCCCAGATCCAGGGCTTTGAGTTAGCCTACTCCAGCATCTACCTCATAGATGAACTGCTAGAGTGTGTGAATAAGCTAGTCCTACTGATCCAAAGCTGCAGGAACTCACAACCCAGGGCAATAACAAGATATCTAAGAGGAGTGCCAGTGAAGATCCAATACTGATAGTGTCCAGTACTGATAGCCTCCAAGCAGACCAATGATTCAATGAAATAAACATCTGCAAGCAAAAACATGTGGACAGAAGTGTATATTGTGGGACACACTGTAACACACTACAGTGTCCATGACAAGATGTTTTCTAAACTTTGTTTTCTTTTGTTTATATTTTATTTTTGTTTTGTTTTTCTTTAGGAGGAGGTGACAAGGGCAGAGGGTAAGTACAAAGGGACTGAGAGATGAGTGGGGTTGGAGTGCATGATGTGAAACTCAGAAAGAACCAATAAAAAGTTTTTTAAAGATCCATTGGATTTTCCTTCTAAAAATGTTCAATAAAAAAAACTAAATATTATACACAAATGAAAGTAAAGGCAGTCTTGTTTCATTGTATAATAATGTAACCCACTACCACAAAAAAATGATAGAAGTAAAAACACAAGACAAGTGAGAAATTTGATTCAAGCAAATATGTTTTTTTCCCCAATCGTCTGACACCCATTACTCTGCTCTCCATGGGCAGAATCTGGCAGGCCTCTCAAGTAAACCAAAGGAAAGATATCCACCAGACAGAATGCTGCATACAGCCTCCCACAAAGGCCAAACAAGTATAGCAAGTTCTAACAGGTACCTTAAAAGTGAGGACACAGTGGAATGATTTTCCCTCCATGAGAGCCAAATACCACAGTGTGCCAAAACCTAGATGTAAGGTTTTCCTACGCAAGTAGATGATGACAAGCAAGCTAGCAAAGTAAGTTATCTGTTCCCTTATAGACCTAAATAGTAAATTCAGACTGCCCTTTATTGCTTTCTCTTAAATATTACTCCTTTAAGAAAATCTTACATGAGTTAGACAGTTAGTAAAACTGTCTAGATGACCACCACAAATGACCCTAACAAGCAAAGTTATTTGGGGCATATTTCTATTATTTGAGATATGGCCAAGTAAATCTCACATGCAAAATAAACACAGTGATATTCATTTCAACAGAGTTACTCTGGAAACTGAATGAGGGAACACTGTGCAAAAGAGTCTATAGTACCCAACATATTATATAACACATTGGGTATATACATACAAATGAAAGCTGTAACTACTGTGTAGTTCCAGACCATAGTCTACACCTACAACTTATATGGAAGGATATAGAGAGTAAAAGATTTACTGGGGGCAGGGGGAGGCTATAGGGGACTTTTGGGATAGCATTTGAATTGTAAATGAAGAAAATATCTAATAAAAAATGTTTAAAAAAAAGATTTAATGGGAAGATAGGTTTCTTCAAATATCACTGACGTCTTGATACCCAGTTTATATAACCCATGTAGAAAAAAATCAAAATCGTTCCAAAGGAAAAGTTCTATATCACTTTTAAACAATGGGTTGGTTTTAAATACTTAATGTATTTATCAAATTATAATATATAAAATACATATTTAGGTTTATTTGCTTCATGTATATGTGCATATATTGTGTGTGTAACAAAAAAAAAATGTTAACAGAAAAAACTCTCCATCATAAAGCATTGAACTCTGCTTTGCAGTCATTAACAAGGTGATAATTCTGGTTAAGAAGAGATGAATTTCTTCCAGAAAGAAATCAATAAATAAAAAATGATAAATTGTAGATATTAACCACACTAGCACACATGCATGCATGTGCCCCCCCCCACACACAAACAAACAAACAAAGCACATATTCCAACTCTAAGGTAAGCCTCTTTTATTTTTATTTTTTTTTTCCACTTTCATTATCAGAAACTTCCTAGTTAGGTTAAAAACTGGCTTAAATAGAAAAAAATAAAAGGTAACCTTCTGAGGATCTGGTGTACTACTTATAATAACCCATATATGCAAAATAAATATTCTTAAAGAACATTTGTGTAACATGTGTCATTTATATGTCTACCCTTGAGCTTTTTTACTTGTGTTTCTAATGTAAAAGAGACAGAATGGTAGAGTGGGGAGGGGGAACAAAGGGAAAACATTTCATTACACTGAAAGAATAAATAAAATACTGAAAGATGGACATAGTATGTTAGACATATACTTCTTACCAAATACTGTTTTTCTTGTTCCTAACTTAATTTTTCAAATTTTGAAATAGAGCAAAACACTTTCTGAGTAGATTTCGTTTAATGTTATAAAATAATACCTCAAATGGCAAGTCAGTATAGTGTGTGGTAGAGTTAATTTACTTTTTATTTTTAATTATGTCTGTTTGTATATGGGTTTTCTGAACATGCAGGCTTGCTAAGACCCTACAGCTGAAATTATAGGTGATTGTGAGCCACCAGACCTGTGTACTAAAGACTAAGCTGGAGTCCTCTGCAAGAGCAGAAAGTGCTCTTAACTCTGAGCATCTTTCTAGCACCTACAGTAAATTGTAATTCAGCAATGGTTAAACCAATTTGAGCATGCTAAGTCACGTAACCAAGAATGTAAGCAACAAGCCCTCTACCAGAGCCATACAAGAAGAAAAAATTGTAATCATGAAAATCAAACATACTAATAAGCTTGTTTTAAAACGATTCATTCCCTAGACTACCTCACATGTAAAAGCAAGAGGAGCATTCCCAACTATATCAGAATAAGTACTGGAACTTATTGGAATAACCCTAATCCTGACTGTGAAGAAGTCAGATGTCTTCACCAATTAACAACTCAGCAGAACACTATGTCACTGGCACAAGTGCACACACATAAAAAGTTGCATGTTGAAGTTTGGTCTGTTGCTGTGTATTGTAATACTAAATATTGGCTCTGGTTGCTTCAAGGACAAGGAGATTCTCATGTATACCACAAGATGATATGCAACCTTGCTCCTTAGTTTAAAACTACTGGTTGAATAAAGATGCCTGTAGCCTGTAGCTGGGCAGAAGAGTGTAAGGCAGAGCTTCGGTTCCCAGACTTGAGTTCTGAGGCAGAGACCCTAGGGAAGGAGAGAGGAGGAAGGAGAGACACCATAAGGTAGGTGGGTGGTGAGAACATGACTATGAGAACAAGCCAATTGGAGTAAGAGCAGTCCAGAAGGAACACAGAAAGTTATATTTCAGGGTTATTGACAGGGAAGTAGACAAAACAGCACAGAGGGCTGATACCTGCCCAGTTCTAGTGCTACAAGACTAATTAAAAATATAAAGGTTTTATGTCTCTTATTTGAGATCGATAAGATTAAGCAATTTTGATCCAACCCTGAGATGGCTCCAGGAAAGGGTGTTAGGCCCCAAGGGAGAGATTTATATTCTCAGGCCCCACAGACAATTTCATAGAAATGACTCTGACTAAACATTTGTCAGAAAAACCATAAAATGTACTGGATGAAGGCCATCTGGGCCCTCTGGGAAACAAAGATACTCTCCCAGGATGATCTGATAAGCAAATAAGCAAAAGGCCAGCCATCACCAATGTAATCTGCCCTCTAAAAAATGTATAAAAGGTGTTTGTAAGTTAGAATGGGGATCACCTCTCATCCCTTGAGAGATTGCTGAAGGTTGATCCCAGTGCGCAGGAAAAATAAACCTCTTGCTTTTGCACCAATCTGAGTCTCAATGTCTCACTCAGGGGTCTCCAAGCAAGTAAAGACCCTCTGGGGCTTTACATCTGGGGGCTCGTCTGGGATCTGACACTCCTCCCACCCCCCAAGAGTGGTACTTGAGACCACCCAGATCAGAGGACCAGGCTCAAGCTCAAGTCTGAGTGTCTTAAGTGTGAAGAGTGAGTGAGTACTGCTGGGGTTGTTTGTTTGTTTGTTTGTTTGTTTGTTTGTTTTTTACTTTCACTTTGGCTCATGAGCAAGAGGGCTACTGAATAGGGCAGCAATTAACAGGGGCACATTGTCGGTCCTGTGGGAAGTCTGGAAGATACTCAAACTCCCTGGAGGGAGTCAGAAGGACTCTCCTCCCTTCTGAGCATGCGGATATAGCAGGCAGCCAATTCCAGCTGAGTCACACTCTAATTCAACTCCTAAAGTCTTGGAGGGTTCGGTTTCTGTGTTTGTTGTTATACCATGGTTTCTATGTTTGTTGGATATTTCATTCTGTGTTCTTGGAGTTGGACTGACAATATTTTTGGACATGGAACAGACTGAGTCTACCCTGCTGAATATCTTAATAGCATATTGTAAGGAAGTTAAGGAAAGAGGAGAGAACCTGTCTGTTGTAGTAAACAAGGGAAAATTAGTCACCCTATGTTCCTCAGAGTGGCCTGCCTTTGGCACCACAGAGCCCTTCGACTTGCTTGTCATCAGGGCAGTTGAAGGAAGCTTTTTAGACAGGAACCATGTGGTCACCCTAACCAGGTACCCTATATAATAACTTGGAAGAATCTAGTGGAGGACCCCTCCAACCCACCCCCCACCCTCCATGGATGAAAGCCTTTCTTTCCCCAAAACACACCTCAAAGGTTCCGGCCATCAGGAAATAGGAACCATGGGAGGAGGGATCCAGATCTGAGAAGTCAATCCTCCAAGACCCTTTGACAGCAGACCTGTTGTTCCTAGACCCTCATCCTCCATAAGTGCCAACACCAGCTCTGGTATCCTTGCTCCATATAGAACTGGGGCTGTTGTACCTCCCCCCACCGCCGCCTTTACCAGAAGGAGGAGCAGGAGGAGACCCCCAACTTCCCGGTCCCACCAGGGGGACCCAAAGCCAGAGAGCTACCTCCCCTGATACCATGGTGGCTTTCCCGCTGAGGACATATAGACCTCTAGATAATGAGGGCAATCAGGCTATGCAATATTGGGTGGTCTCATCTGCTGACCTATGCAAGTGAAAGTCTCAGCATCCCCCTTTCTCAGATAATCCCAAGGGTTTGATTAATCTCTTTGAAACTATCCTATTTACCCATCAGCCTACCTCTTTACCACTACAGAGAGAGAAAGGATCCTCAACGAGGTCCAAAGGAATGTGTCCTCAGACACAGGAGCTCCCTAGGAAAACCCAGCAGTTATTAACACAGAATTCCCTTCAACCTAACCTGATTGGGACTTTAATTCAGTACTTTAAGATCTACCACCAATCTCTATCTACAGGTCTCAAGACAGCTGCCCTGAGGTCCACAAATTTGACCAAGATACATGACGTTAGACAGGGATCAGATGAGTCTCCTGCTGCCTTTCTAGAGCAGCTCATAGAGGCATTCCTTCAATATACACCCTATGATCCCAGCAGCGAGGAGCACAAAGCTACTGTGACTATGGCTTTTATAGACCAGGCTAGTAGAGATATCAGGAAAAAGCTTCTGAGACTAGAGGGACAGGATAAATTGTTGAAGGATTTAGTGAAGGTTGCTGAGAAAGTCTACCATTACAGGGAGACAGAGGAGGAAAAGGAGCAGAGAAAGAGAAAGGAAGAAGATGAAAAAAGAAAAGCGACAAGGAAGGAATTTACAGAGAATCTTGGCTATGGTAATTAGGGAAAGCAGAGAAGAAAAAAGAAAAGCGACAAGGAAGGAATTTACAGAGAATCTTGGCTATGGTAATTAGGGAAAGCAAAGAAGAGAGACCCCCAACCAAAGAAAGACAGAAAGCCCCTTGAAAATAACCAATGTGCATATTGCAAGGAGAGGGGCCACTGAGCCCAAGAGTGCCCCAACAAAAGGAAGCCAGAGGTGGGAAATTCCAGGCCTTGGGAAAAGCATCCCCAAATGGTGAAAGTGTTAGCCCTGGGGAAAGACAGCAACTAGGGAGGACAGGGCTCAGACCCCCTCCCCCAGCCCGGGGTAACCTTGAAAGTAAAAGGGAAATCCACCCAATTCTTGTCGGACAATTGGGCCCAATACTTGGTCCTCCTCCAAGCTGATGTGTCAGTCTCCAGGAAAAAATTGTGGGTCCAAAGGGCCACTGGGACTAAACAATATTCATGGACTACCCAAAGAATTGTAGACCTGGGTGTGGGCCAGGTATCCCACTTTAATGATAGACTAGACCATGAGGCAAATAATGAAGAAAATTTATAACTGAACTGCATTAAGAAGTTGCTGCTGCTTTATTTGTTTACATACATGTGTTCTTACTTATTGTGCAGTAAATTTAACCTATGACATTGCCCTTGTCGGGAGGGCAGCTGTCTTTTTTCTAGCTCAACATTATATTCCCAACTCCTTGAACAGCTTCATGCAACAATAAGACCAAAATATTGGAGGGAAAAAACAGAGAGAAGCAAGAGTAAGACCCAGAGAAAAACCCAACAGGAAGCTACCAGTGATGTCAGCTCTGTTGCGCACCAGGGGACGACTAAGTGGCCACTGTGCTGCCCCACCGAAAGCATGATATCATTGACCAAAACACATTAAACTACAACATAAGTCTCTATACAAGGGGTTCTTACCCTTCCTAATGCTGCAAACTTTAATACAGTTCCTCATGTTGTAGGCACCCAACCATAAAATTACTTTCATTGCTACTTCATAATTGTAATTGTTACTGTTATGAATCATAATGTAAATATCTGATATGCAGGATATTTGATTTGGGACCCTTAAAGGGGTCACAACCCACAGGTTGAGAACCACTGCTCTACACTTCTGTGTAAGATTGAAAGAACACCAAACTAACTTTTGGAACATAAAATTAAGCTAGAAATAAAAGAAGGAAGACTGAAAACTTCATAAACATTAAATAAATTTTTAAACAAGAAACAAAGAAAAGGAGTCTTCCACTAGCAGCCTTTGGATGAAGACACAGAACTCTCATCCCCTTCTGCACCATGCCTGCCTGGATGCTACCATGTTCCCACCTTGATGGTAATAGACTGAACCTCTGAATCTGTAAGCCAGCTCCAATTAAATGTTGTTTTTTATAAGAAAAAAAAAAAAAAGAAACAAACAAACAAAGAAAAGTAGCAAAATACACTTAAACTTATGAAATTCACCACTACTCTATTCAGACAGAAATTAGTATTATAGTAGCTATATATAAAGATCTCTCATTATAACCTAGTTTTATAGTTTATAAACTTATAACAGCAGAGTCTAATTTGTAGGCTCCCCAAGCCTCAAGCAGGCAGATCCAGACTTTGACCTTGCTGCCACTAAGAAGGAGATTACCTAGGGTGGAGCCTTCCGACCTAGATGGCTCTATTGCTCTGTCACCTGCCACTGCTCTCTCCAGGACACTGCTACCTGCTGAGATGCCCCTGAGATATTCCAGAGGAACAACCATTCCTGCCCGTCACCTACAGGCTGGCTCCAGACACCAAGAGTGGACTGGAGGGGGGTGGGCCTTCCCCCTTATAAGCACACTCTCTTAGTAAACTGGCGGGCCTTGAACAAAATCGTGTCTTGGTCTCCATTAATCTCTCTCACCGTCTAAGTCTTTTTCAGCCCCAACCTGCCTCCCAGGTGTACCCTGTTCAAGTAGGCTGCAGGCCGGTTTACAACACAATTGCCCTTTCTGACACTGAGGCTCTGCCCTGCCCAGAGCATGCTCAGCTATATACATGCTGAGCCACTGTCATCCTGGGCTGCAGCAGGTCCAGGATCTGAGCTTCCTGCCCCTGATCTATGTGCCACAGCCATTCTGCCCCCATAGCTATATCATGAAACCTATATACATTGTGGTCCTGGTGCTGGTAAGAAGACCCAGTGTTCACACATCAAGTAAAAGGCAAATTATAGCTAGGCAGTGGTGGCGCATGCCTTTAATCCCAGAACTTGGGAGGCAGAGGCAGGCAGATTTCTGAGTTAGAGGCCAGCCTGGTCTACAAAGTGAGTTCCAGGACAGCCAGGGCTATACAGAGAAACTCTGTCTCAAAAAAACAAAACAAAACAAAACAAAACAAAAGGCAAATTATCAATTTTTTTGTTTGTTTTATTTTTCAAGACAGGTTTTCTCTGTATAGCCCTGGCTGTACTGGAACTCATTCTGTAGACCAGGCTGGCCTCAAACTCAGAAATCCACCTGTCTCTGCCTCCAAAGTGCTGGGTTTAAAGGCGTGTGCCACCACAGCCTGGCTCAGATTAAAAAATTTTAAAGTAGATGATCTAGATGAAATAAGCAAAGAATATGGAAAAAAAAGTAAAGTCAGGAAAGAATGTGGCACATCATGAAAGCAAAAACAAACAAACAAACCAAAACAAAACAAAAAAAAACTAAAAAAAGTTAGAATTATTACAATAAATGTAGACGTATTCAAGTTAATGGCCTAGACCAGATCTTTAACAAAAACATGGAAGAAAACTTCTATAAACTTAAGAAAGACAAGTCCATACAGTTACAAGGAACACATAGAACACCACATAGGCAAGACCAGAAAAGAAAATCCCCATAGCATATCATAGTTAAAACAGCAAAATACAAAACAAAGAAAGAGTATTGAAAGCCTCAAGAAAAGAAACATAAGCCCCATATATAGGAAAACCAATCACAGTAACTGCAGATTTTTCAGTGGAAACTCTTAAAGCCAGCAGAACCTGAAGCAATGCACTCCCAAGTATAAAATACCATGAAAACCAATCTAGATTACTATACCAGGCAAAACTGTCATAGCTGACACACACAGAACTTTCCACAATATAAAGTCTTTTAAAAAGTATCTACAGAGCAATATCTTTATCTCTAACAAAAATACAGGAGGAATTTATCAAACTGAAGAGAGGAATAAACACAGCCCAGTAATAGGAGAAAGAAAAAGGTGTAACTTATTATAAACAAAAAGTACCACTGAGAACACAAGCAACACCACCAAAAATCAAAAATACAATGATTGCCATCAATACACTTTTCAAAAACATCTTTAAATGTAAAAGACCTCAATTCTCCAATCAAAAGACAAGGGTGGTAGACCATTGGAACAAAATCAAAGATCCTGACAATAGTATACATAACTTCAGCAATTTAATATTTTACAAAGATGCCAAAACTATAAGGAAAAAAGCATCTTCTGCAAATGGTGCTGGAAAAACAGGTTGTCTACATGCAAAAGAATGAAATGAGGTCCATACCTACCAAAATTACCCTGCACAAAAACTGACTCCAAATGCATCAAACACCTAAATGTGAACTCTGAAACACTAAAATTTCTAGAAGAAAATACAGTGAGTATCCTACATGATATTGGTGCAAGAAAAGATTTTCTGAATAGGATTCCTTGTATCCAAGAATTAAGTCCAAGAACTGGCAGGTGAGACTTGTCAAAATGGATTCTGTACAACTAAAGAAACAATTAAATGGGTGAAATTTAATCCCACAGAATGGGAGAAAATCTTTGCCAGGTATACATCTGACAAAGGATTAATATCAAATTCTTGATATTATATTATACAAAGAACTAAAAAAAACCAAAGAGGCAAAAAAAAATGTTGTCAGGCCTTGGAGCCCCTCACCCCCTGAGATGGATCCCAAGTCACGGGACTGCCTTTCCCTCAGGCTTTTCTCAATTTTTGTCCCTGCAGTTCTTTTAGACAGGGACATTCTGGGTCAGAGTTTTTGAGTGTGGGTTGGCAACTCCATCTCTCCACTTGATGCCCTGTCTTTCTACTGGAGGTGGAGTATATGAGTTCCCTCTCCCCACTGTTGGCATTTCATCAAAGGTTCCTCCCTTTGAATCCTGAGAGTCTCTCACCTCCCAGGTCTCTGGTACATTCTAGAGGGTCCCCCACCTGCCCCTCCAGAGGTTGCATATTTCTGTCCATTCTGATGGTTCCCAGGGTTTCTCTCCTGTTCCCCCACCCCCAATACCTAATCATGTTCCCCTTTTCCTCTCCCTCTCCCCTAGTTTCATCCATATGCCTGCAAAACTCATGATGTCCTCGTTCTTAATACCTAAGTAGTATTGCATTGTGTAAATGAGCCACATTTTCTATATCCATTCTTCTATTGTGGGACGTCTGGGTTGGTTCCAGCTTCTGGCTATCACAAACAAGGCTGCTATGAACATAGTGTAACACTTGCCCCTGTAGCATGGTGGGGCATCTTCTGGGACTATGCCTAAGAGTGGTATAGCTGGGTCTTCAGGTAGATATATTTCCAATTTTCGGAGGAACCTCCAGATTGATTTCCAGAGTGGTTGTGCCAGTTTGTGATTGTACCCACAAGCAATGGAAGAGTGTTTCTCTTCCTCTACATTCTTGTCAACATGTGTTGTCACCTAAGTTACAATTACCAATGTTATAAGAACAATAATAGATTTTTAAACAATCTGTTCTTACCTCAGAAGGCTCACATAGCCTGTCATCACTTGTCAGACTTGCACAGGAATCACAATCTGAGATGTCCAGGGTACCCTTATCATCTTCACACTCACTAGGCCCACCAGGATCTTCTTTGTCACTGTTAACCTCCCAGTCAATAACCTGTAATTCATCTAAAAAATACATTTTTACCCTTATTAATTCTATATCCCCTTCACATTTATTTTACAAACATATTCTCAGTGGCTGATGTGCCCATAGCATGAGATGATTTCTACAAACACACCTACAGTAAAAAATGTTCTCCAATTCTCTCTCTAGCCACAGTTCTTCCCAACTCTTACCCAACCTCAAACATAAGTGAACAAGTATTTATTCAACTGGTTTCAAGTCCTTGTAGTTTCTGCAGCGTGCTCAAGAAAATAAGATAAATATCATTTCTCCTGTCTTATACATCTTGATGTTTTCTAAATTAAGATCGTGAAGAAATCTCTCCTTACCAATATACAGAAAGCTACCTCATTCTTCTACATAATTCAGTAGTCTAAGCTATCAATGAACCATGACTTATTTATATAGTCCATTGTTAAAAAATAATTTTCAGGGTAGAGAGATGGTTCAGTAGTTAGAAGTACTGACTGCTCTTGCAGAGGACCTAGGTTCCATTCCTGGCACCCACATGGTTCTAAAAAAAAGTCTGTAATTACTACTCCAAAAAAATCCAATGCCCTCTTTTGGCTTCCATAGGTACTGCATGTGTGTGGTGAACAAACATGCATATACATAAAATAAAAATAAAAATAAATAAATTTTTTAAATTAAAAGAAATCACCCAAAATTTTATTCAGGAAATATCTTTCATCAATATGGAAACACACTAATTTAATTTCATTTTATTTCATAAACATAATCTCATTATAACTTTAGAAAATTTTAAGAAAGAAAGCTAAATTATGCACATATATATATATATTGGTTTTTCGAAAGAGGGTTTCTCTGTGTAGCCCTGGCTGTTCTGGAACTCACTTTGTAGACCAGGCTGGCCTCAAACTCAGAAATCCACCTGCCTCTGCCTCCCAAGTGCTGAGACTAAAGGCGTGTGCCACCACCGCCCAGCATATATTTATTTTTAACTAAAATATACTAAATATACTAAATCTAATCTGCTAAGTCTATATAACTGAAAGTGGTTGTCACAGATAGACTAAACTGTAAAGTATGATACATAACATACATCTTTCCTACAGTTCGAAGTACAAGTACTCAGAGAACTAAGATAATGGATCTCACTCAGTGGAAGAGCATCATTTTCTCCCACTGAAAGGAAGTAATAACTCATTATGAGTGTACCAGATTTAGTACCTGACTGGAAGTTAAAATTTTAAAGAAAAAAAATAATAATAGAGTTAAAATATAGTACATGGGGCTGAAGAGATGGCTCAGCAACAATCATATGCCCTTTTATAGTTCCAATCTTCTTTTAATAAATTGAGGTTATTTCTTAGGTCATGAAATAAGAGCATATATAAAAATGGAAATAACATATTTAATTCCCAGCTCCATGTCTTAAACAAAATAAAATCTTGATATCAGCAGTACTGATTATCTATTAAAGATTTTTTAAAAAATTAAAGGAGGAAATAGTGTGAAGGAGAACTGAAAGGCGAGACACTCCAACAGCTGTATGCATGACTTCAGACTCCGAGGATCAGCTTTATAAGAAAGTCAACACATGTTACATAGTATCACAGTTTACATAATCTAATTTTTAATTTATTGGCTAGTGTGTGAGGATGCACATATACATACATGCTTGTACATGTGTGCAGAGGTCAGAAATCAGAGTCAGGTATCATCCTACGTGACTTTCAATCTTATATTTTGAGTTCTCTTCCCAAGCAGGATGACTTGACTAACTAGCTGGTTTGAAAGCACGAGGGATTTTCCCTTCTCTTCCACTTCAGTGTGTCCATTTAAAAAAAAAAAAAATGGCTGCTAGAGATCGAGATCAAGTCCTCACATTGTGCAGCCACACTTTACTGATGCAGGCATTTCCCCAGCCCCTAGATTTTGTTTTATGGAACAAGATCTCAATATAGAACCAAGCATGGGTTGTGTACTGGCTGGTTTTGCATGTCACCTTGACACAGGCTGGAATTATCACAGAGAAAGGAGCTTCACTTGGGGAAGTGCCTCTATGAGATCCAGCTGTAAGGCATTTTCTCAATTAGTGATTAAGGGGAAAGGGCCCCTTGCAGATGGTGCCATGCCTGGGCTGGTAGTCTTGGTTCTATAAGAAGTAAGCTGAGCAAGCCAGGGGAAGCAAGCCAGTAAGAAACATCCCTCCTTGGCCTCCGCACCAGCTTCTGCTTCCTCACCTGTTTGAGTTCCAGTCCTGACTTCCTTTGGTGATAAACAGCAATGTGGAAGTGTAAGCTAAATAAACCCTTTCCTCCCCAACTTGCTTCTTGGTCATGATGTTTGTGCAGGAATAGAAACCCTGACTAAGACAGGCTGGGATGCCATAAGCAGGCCAAGCTGGCTCACCTGAGCATCTTGAGAGCTGATCTTGCAGGCATGAGAGTGGGAGAGCTGACCCCACACCTAGCCAGCTGCAGTACTCAGGAAAGTGAAGCCAGCCCAGAGGGTGTGTCTGGGAGAGCTGGCCCTGCCACTCATCTCCAGTGCAATGGCATGAATGAGAGAGAGAGAGAGAGAGAGAGAGAGAGAGAGAGAGAGAGAGAGGGAGGGAGGGAGGGAGGGAGGGAGGAAGAGAGAGGAAGAGAGAGGAAGAGAAAGAGAGTCTCTCCTGCCCCTCACTACCTGTGGCCCTGGGGTCATAAGAGCAAGAGAGCAGACCCTGCCCCTCACCAAGGTAGCACAGAAGAGCTGACCCTGGTGGTGGGGTTGCAAATGATCTGGCCCTGGAGTCATGAGAGTGAGAGAACTGGTCCTGTCCCTCAACAGCTGCAACACTTGGGAGAGTGGGCCCTATACCTCATGTGGGCAGCAAAGTAGAGCTGGCCCTAGTTTCAGGGGTTATGAGGGACCTAGTAATGAAGGCATGAGATCAGGAAAGCTGACCCTACCTACCCCTTCCTGGGTTAGGCATTTGGATGAGCTAGCCAGAGTAGGGCTAGAGGGCTCACCCTAGTGGTGTAAATGCAGGAGAGCTGGTGGGCTGGCCAGCTCATATACCTCTCAGGCCCAGATTCAGTTCTTTGAGTTGCCTACCCCAACACCTACCCCATCAATGAAATGCTAGACTGTGTGAAGGGGCTGGTCCTACAGATCCAAAACTACAGGATCTCCACAACACCGGGCAACAACAAGATATCCGAGAGGAGTCCCAGTGAAGTTCCAGATAGTGTAGCAGAAGCCAGAGGCCTCCAACGAAATCAACGAGCCATTGCAATGAACATTGTAAGCAAAGAAGTGTAGACAAAAGAGTATACTGTGAGACACACTGTGACACACTACAGCTTCAGCAATGAGATGACTTTTCTTTTGGTGTGGGAGTTCAAAAGGGTAAAAGGCGAGTAAGAGGGGACAGAGAGATGAGTGGAATTGGGGGGCATGATATGAAATTCCCAAAGAGCGAATAAAATATTTTTTAAAAAACAAAATAAGAAGTCACTGTAATATCTATTTCTTAAAGTTGTCATGAGAAATATGTTTCTAAAGGGCTAGATATATATATGAACTCATAATTCATAATAAACAAATTCATAATAAATACATAAAACTACTACCAAGCCAGGTGGTGGTGGTACACGCCTTTAATCCCAGCACTTGGGAGACAGAGGCAGGAGGATTTCTGAATTCAAGGCCAGCCAGGTCTACAAAGTGAGTTCCAGGACAACCAGGGCTATACAGAGAAACCCTGTCTCGAAAAACCAAAACAAAAAAACAAAAAACAAAAAACAAACAAACAAACAAAAAACTACCAAACCCAATATTTAACAGAAACTGAACTTCCTACAAAACCAGCAATTTACCTTCAATGTCTTCGTCTTCGGGACATGAGATAGTCCTGTCACCAAGCCTGTCGGCTCTAGGGCCATGCCTACCATCTCTCTGTAATGCAGGAAGTGTCTTATCTTCATCGGAGAAATCACTTTCACTGGAACTCCATATTATATTTGGAAGCTCACTAGCATTCTTACTTGTAGTTTCTGTTGCAGAAAAAGAAAAGACAAGATCAGCTGGTAATTGTTATTGATCAGAATGAGATTTTATGCTATTTTCCTTTTGTTTTGTGTTTTCTTTTCTTTTTTTTTTTTTTTTTTTAAAGACAGGATTTCTCTGTGTAGCTTTGGCTGTCCTGGAACTCACCCCGTAGACCAGACTGGCCTCAAATTCAGAGAACTGCCTCAAGTGCAGGGCTGAGATTAAAGGCCAGGATTTTAATGCATATTATTTAGACAAAGCCACAAGCACAAAAACACTAAAGACAATAAAAACTATGTAGTGTTAGATCTTCCTACTTAGTGTTCCATGAACAGTCCACAAGGATTCTCTGAATTTAAGCCAAGGACAAAAGCTGGAGTTCAAAAAAATTATAAAACACAACACAGAAAGTTTAAAAAAAAAAAACAAAAACAAAACAACCCAACCATGAACATAGACTCAGACCCTAAGAATTACTTACAAAAATGTGTTTCTTATATTTTCCAGCTCTCATAAAAATATTAGTTCTTCAGCCTACTAAATAAATATGGTTGAGGTTTATTGTTTGTTTGATTGATTGATTTTCATTTTGGAGGATTTTTGTTATTGTTTTTGAAATTTTTATCTTGTTTTTTAGAGTTTAAAAAAAATTATTAGATATTTTCTTTATTGACTTTTCAAATGTTATCCCCTTTCCTGGTTTCCACTCCGAAAACCACTATCGCCTCCCACCTCCCCCTGCTCACCAACCCACCCACTCTGCTTCCTGGCCCTGGCATTCCCCTATACTGGGACTATAGCCTTAACAGAACCAAGGGCTTCTCCTCCCATTGATGGCCAACTAGGCCATGCTCTGCTACACATGCAGCTGGAGCCAAAAGTCTCAACCATGTGTATTTTTTGATTGTTGGTTTACCCCTTGGAAGCTCCGGGGGTACTGGTTAGTTCATATTGTTGTTTCTCCTATGGGGCTACAAACCCCTTCAGCTTTTTGGGTACTTTCTCTGGCTCCCTCATTGGGGACCCTATGCTCAGTCCAATGGATGGCTGTGAGCATCCACTTCTGTATTTGTCAGGCAGTGGCAGAGCCTCTCAAGAGACACCTATATCAAGCTCCTGTCAGCAAGCACTTGTTGGCATCCTCAATAGTGTCTGGGTTTGGTGATTGTATATGGGATGGATCCCCAATGGGGAAGTGTCTGGATGGTCATTCCTGCAGTCTCTGCTCCACACTGTGTCTCTGTAAATCTTTCCATGGGTAGTGTGCTCCCCCTTCTAAGAGGGCTCGAGTATCCACACTTTGGTCTTCCTTCTTGAGTTTGATATGGTTTGTAAATTATATCTTGGGTATTCTGAGCTCCTGGGCTAATATCCACTTATCAGTCAGTACATTTCACGTGTTTTCTTTTGTGATTGGGTTACCTCACTCAGGATAATATATATCCTCCAGATCCATCCATTTGCCTAAGAATTTCATAAATTCATTGTTTTTGATAGTTGTGTGGTACTCCATTGTGTAAATGTACCACATTTTCTGTATCCATTCCTCTGTTGAGGAACATCTAGGTTCTTTCCAGCTTCTATTATAAATAAGGCTGCTATGAACACATTAGAGAATATGGCCTTATCACAAGTTAGAGCATCTTCTGGGTATATTCGAGTAAGTGGTATTGCTGGGTCCTCAGGTAGTACTATGTTCAGTTTTCTGAGGAACCACCAAACTGATTTCCAGAGTGGTTATATCAGCTTGCAATCCCACCAGCAGTGGAGGAGCGTTACTCTTTCTCCACATCCTGGCCAGCATCTCCTGTCACCTGAGTCTTTAATCTTAGCCATTATGACTGGTGTGAGGTAGAATCTCAGAGTTGTTTTGATTTGCATTTTCCTGATGAATAAGGATGTTGAACATTTTTTTAGATTCTTCTCAGCCGTTCAGTATTCCTCAGTTGAGAATTCATTGTTTAGCTCTATACCCATTCTTAATAGTGTTATTTGGTTCTTTGGAGTCTAACTTCTTGTGTTCTTTGTTTATATTGGATATTATCCCTCTATTGGACTTAGGATTGGTAAAGATCTTTTCCCAATCTGTTGGTTGCCTTTTTGTCTTATTGACAGTCTCCTTTGCAATTATATGAGGTCCCATCTGTCAATTCTTGATCTTACAGCACAAGCCATTGCTGTTCTATTCAGGAATTTTTCCCCTGTGCCAATATGTTTGAAACTCTTCCCCACTTTCTCCACTATAAGTTTTAATATATCTGGTTTAATGTGAAGATCCTTGACCCACTTGGACTTGACCTTTGTACTAGGAGATAAGAATGGGTCAATTTACATTCTTCTACTTTCTAAGCACTAGTTGAGCCAGCACCATTTGTTAAAAAAGCTGTCTCTTTTCCATTGGATGGTTTTAGCTCCACGTCAAAGATAAAGTGACTATGGGTATGTGGGTTCATTTCAGGATCTTCAATTCTATCTCATTGATCTACCTATCAATTATTGTACCAGTACCATGAAGTTTTTTTTATCACAATTGCTCTGTAGTAAAGCTTGAGGTAAGGGATAGTGATTCCACCAGAAGTTCTTTTATTGTTGAGAAAAGTGTTTGCTATCCTAGGTTTTCTGTTATTCCAGATGAATTCGCAAATTGCACTTTCTAATTCTGTGAAAAATTGAGCTGGAATTTTGATGGGGATTGCATTGATTCTGTAGATTGCTTTTGGCAAGGTAGCCATTTTACTATATTAATTCTGCCAATCCATGAGCATGGGAGATCTTTCCATCTTCTGAGACTTCTTCAAAGACTTGAAGTTCTTATCATACAGATCTTTCACTTCCTTAGTTAGAATCACACCAAGGTATTTTATATTATTTGTGAATATTTTGAAGGGTGTTATTTCCCTAATTTCTTTCTCTGCCTGTTTATCCTTTGTCTAGAGAAAGGCCACTGATTTGAGTAAATTTTATATCCACATATTTCACTGAAGTTGTTTATCAGGCTTAGAAATTCTCTGGTGGAATTTTAGAAGTCACGTAAGTATACTATCATATCATCCACAAACAGTGATATTTTGACTTCTTCCTTTCCAATTTGTATCCCTCTGATCTCCTTTTGTTGTCTAATTGCTTTGCCTAGGACTTCAAGTACTATAGTGAATAGGTAGGGAGAGAGAGAGGAACCTTCTCTAGTCCCTGATTTTACTGGGATTGCTTGAAGTTTCTCTCCATTTAGTTTGATATTGGCTACTGGTTTGCTGTATATTACTTTTTGTATGTTTATGTGTGGGCCTTGATTTGCTGATTTTTTCAAGACTTTTATCATAAAAGGGTGTTGGCTTTTGTCAAATGCTTTCTCAGCATCTAATGAGATGACCATATGGGTTTTTTCTTTGAGTTTGTTTATGTAGTGGATTACATTGATGGATTTCCGTACATTGAACCATCCCTGCATCCCTTGGATAAAGTCTACTTGATCATGATGGATAATCATTTTGATGTGTTCTTGGATTGGATTTGCTTAATTTTATTGAGTACTTTTGCATCAATATTCATACGGGAAATTGGTCAGTTGTTCTCTTTCTTTGTTGGGTGTTTGTGTGGTTTAGGTATCAGAATAATAGGCTTCATAGAACGAATTGGGTAGAGTACCTTCTGTTTCTATTTTGTGGAATAGTTTGAGGAGTATTGGTATTAGGTCTTCTTTGAAGGTCTGATAGAACTCTGTACTAAACCTATCTGGTCCTGGATTTTTGTGGTTGTTGTTGTTGTTGTTGTTGTTTTTGGCTGGGAGACTATTAATGACTGTTTCTATTTCCTTAAGGGATATGGGACTGTTTAGAATATTTACCTGATCCTGATCTAACCTCAGTATCTGCTCTGTCTAGATACTTGTCTATTTCATCTAGTTATTCCAGTTGTGTTGAGCATAGCCTTCTGTAGTAGAATCTTGTCTTAGTCAGAGTTTCTATTCCTGCACAAACATCATGACCAAGAAGCAAGTTGGGGAGGAAAGGGTTTATTCTGCTTACACTTCAATACTGCTGTTCATCACCAAAGGAAGTCAGTACTGGAACTCAAGCAGGTCAGAAAGCAGGAGCTGATGCAGAAGCCATGGAGGGATGTTTCTTACTGGCTTGCTTCTCCTGGCTTGCTCAGGCTGCTCTCTTATAGAACCCAAGACTACCAGCCCAGAGATGGTCCCACCCACAAGGGGTCTTTCCCCCTTGATCAATAATTGAGGAAATGCCTTATAGTTGGATCTCATGGGGGCATTTCCTCAACTGAAGCTCCTTTCTCTGTGATAACTCCAGCTGTATCAATTTGACACAAAATTAGCCAGTACAATTGACCCCTTGTCAGCTTGACACACAAACACATCACTAGTAAGCCTCAACCTTACATTCTTATTCATCCCCAAGATCTAAATAACTTTACACATCCCACAGTCTTTATATATTCTTAAATTTTCAATCTCTTTAAAATATCCATTTCTTTTAAAATCCAAAGTCTTTTTACAATTAAAAGTCTCTTAACTGTGGGCTCCACTAAATAGTTTTTTTCTTCAAGAGGGAAAATATCAGGGCACAGTCACAATCAAAAGCAAAACTCAATCTCCAACCGTTCAATGTCTGGGATCCAACTCATGATCTTCTGGGCTCCTCCAAGGGCTTGGTCACTTCTCCAGCCATGCCCTTTGTAACACACATGTCGTCCTCTAGGCTCCAGATGCCTGTACTCCACTGCTGCTGCTCTTTTTTTTTTCTTTTTTTTTTTTTGCTGCTGCTCTTGATGGTCATCTCATTGTACTGGCATTTCCAAAACACTGCATGACCCCTTCAGTCATGGGCCATCAATTGCAACTGAGGCTGCACCTTCACCAATGGCCTTCCATGGCCTCTCACAGTGTGGGCCGCAGCTGCTCTGCGTGACCCCTTCATGCCTTCAAAACCAGTACCACCTGGGTGATTCTTACATATTACCAAGTCCAGCCACAATACAAGGTACAAACTTGGCTATCTCTGGAACACAGCCTCTATGCTTTCAGAAAACACTTCCCAGAAGATGTCACCTCAATGATGCTGGTCTCTTCTTAAGCACCGCTAATTTCTTAGCTCCAGCTAACCAGCATCAACAGTCCCAGTAATGCAAAGTTTATGCTTTAGTAGTTCTGGTATCTTGTTAATCACAGCTGATTCTTCAGCCCCAGCTAACCAGAAACACAGAATCTTCACAACCAAAGTAACAATGGCCCTGAAAAGAGTCTTTAATTTTTCCCTCTGAAATTTCACAAGCCAGGCCTCCATCTTTTGCACTGTTTTCAACATTATCTTCCAAGCTCCTACACAACATCTGACAGAGGTCTTAACACCGAATGGGTCTTCTATCCCAAAGTTCCAAAGTCCTTCCACAGTCCTCCCCAAAACATGGCCAGGTTGTCACAGGAATACCTCACTCTGCTGGTATCAATTTGTCTTAGTCAGGGTTTCTATTCCTGCACAAACATCATGACCAAGAAGCAAGTTAGGGAGGAAAGGGTTTATTCTGCTTACACTTCCATACTGCTGTTCATCACCAAAAGAAGTCAGGACTGGAACTCAAGCAGGTCAGAAAGCAGGAGCTGATGCAGAAGCCATGGAGGGATGTTTTTTACTGGCTTGCTTCTCCTGGCTTGTTCAGCCTGCTCCCTTATAGAACCCAAGACTACCAGCCCAGAGATAGTCCCACCCACAAGGGGCCTTTCCCCCTTGATCACTAATTGAGGAAATGCCTTACAGCTGGATCTCATGGAGGCACTTCCTCAACTGAAGCTCCTTTCTCTGTGATAACTCCAGCTGTGTCAAGTTGACACAAAACTAGCCAGTACAGATCTGATGGTATTTTGGATTTCCTCAGTTTCTGTTGTTATGTCTCCCTTTTCATTTCTGATATTGTTAATTAAGATACTGTCTCTGTGCCCTCTAGTTAGTCTGGGTAAGGTTTATCTATTTTGTTGATTTTCTCAAAGAAACCAGCTCCTGCTTTGGTTGATTCTTTGTATAGTTCTTTTTGTTTCCATTTGGTTGATTTCAGCCCTGATTTTGATTATTCTGTGCTGTCTAATCCTCTTGGGTGAATTTGCTTCTTTTTGTTTTAGAGCTTTCAGGTGTGCTGTTAAGCTGCTAGTGTGTGCTCTCTCTAGTTTCTTTTGGGAGGCACTCAGAGCTATGAGTTTTCCTCTTAGCACTGCCTTCATTGTGTCCCATAAGTTTGGTTATGTTGTACCTTCATTTTCAATAAATTCTAAAAAGTCTTTAATGTCTTTCTTTATTTATTCCTTGACCAAGTTATCATTGAGTAGAGTGTTGTTCAGCTTCCACGTGTATGTGGGCTTTCTATTATTTATGTTGTTATTGAAGATTAGGCTTAGTCCGTGGTGATCAGATAAGATGCATCAGATTATTTCAATCTTCTTGTATCTGTTGAGGCCTGTTTTGGGACAGATTTATATGGTCAATTTTGTAGAAGGTACCATGAGGTGCTGAGAAGAAGGTATATCCTTTTGTTTTAGGATACAATGTTCTATAGATATCTGTTAAATCCATTTGTTTCCTAACTTCTGTTAGTTTCACTGTGTCTCTGTTTAGTTTCTGTTACCATGATCTGTCCATTGCTGAGAGTGGGGTGTTGAAGTCTCTCACGATTATCGTATGGGGTGCAATGTGTGCTTTGAGCTTTAGTAAAGTTTCTTTTATGAATGTGAGTGTCCTTGAATTGGAACATAGATATTCAGAATTGAGAGTTCATCTTGGTAGATTTTACCTTTAATGAATATGAAGTGTCCGTCCTTATCTTTTTTGATAACTTTACACTAAAAGTCGATTTTATTCTATATTGGAATGGCTACTCCAGCTTGTTTCTTGAGACCAATTGCTTGAAAATTCTAGCCGTTTATTCTGAGGTAGTGTCTGTCTTTGGACTGAGGTGGGTTTCCTATATGCAGCAAAATGTTGTGTTCTGTTTATATAACCAGTCCATTAGCTTATGTCTTTTTTTTTTAATTTATTTTTTTTATTAGGTATTTTCCTCATTTACATTTTCAATGCTATCCCAAAAGTCCCCCATACCCACCCCCCCCCCAATCCCCTACCGACCCACTCCCCCTATTTGGCCCTGGGGTTCCCCTGTACTGGGGCATATAAAGTTTGCAAGTCCAATGGGCCTCTCTTTGCAGTGATGGCCGACTAGGCCATCTTTTGATACATATGCAGCTAGAGTCAAGAGCTCCGGTGTACTGGTTAGTTCATAATGTTGTTCTACCTATAAGGTTGCAGATCCCTTTAGCTCCTTGGGTAATTTCTCTAGCTCCTCCATTGGGAGCTGTGTGATCCATCCAATAGCTGACTGTGATCATCCACTTCTGTGTTTGCTAAGCCCTAGCATAGTCTCACAAGAGACAGCTATATCTGGGTCCTTTCAGCAAAATCTTGCTAGTGTATGCAATGGTGTCAGCGTTTGGAAGCTGATTATGGGATGGATCCCTGCATATGGCAATCACTAGATGGTCCATCCTTTCGTCACACTTCCAGATTTTGTCTCTGTAACTCCTTCCATGGGTGTTTTGTTCCCATTTCTAAGAAGGGGCAAAGTGTCCACACTTTGGTCTTCGTTCTTCTTGAATTTCATGCGTTTAGCAAATTGTATCTTATATCTTGGGTATCCTAAGTTTCTGGGCTAATATCCACTTATCAATGAGTACATATTGTGCGAGTTCCTTTGTGATTGGGTTACCTCACTCAGGATGATGCCCTCCAGGTCCATCCATTTACCTAGGAATTTCATAAATTCATTCTTTTTAATAGCTGAGTAGTACTCCATTGTGTAAATGTACCACATTCTCTGTATCCATTCCTCTGTTGAGGGGCATCTGGGTTCTTTCCAGCTTCTGGCTATTATAAATAAGGCTGCTATGAACATAGTGGAGCATGTGTCCTTCTTACCGGTTGGGACATCTTCTGGATATATGCCCAGGAGAGGTATTTCGGAATCCTCCGGTAGTACTATGTCCAATTTTCTGAGGAACCACCAGACTGATTTCCAGAGTGGTTGTACAAGCTTGCAATCCCACCAACAATGGAGGAGTGCTCCTCTTTCTCCACATCCTCGCCAGCATCTGCTGTCACCTGAATTTTTGATCTTAGGCATTCTGACTGGAGTGAAGTGGAATCTCAGGGTTGTTTTGATTTGCATTTCCCTGATGATTAAGGATGTTGAACATTTTTTCAGGTGCTTCTCAGCCATTTGGTATTCCTCAGGTGAGAATTCTTTGCTCAACTCTGAGATCTGTATGATAAGAACTTCAAGTCTCTGAAGAAAGAAATTAAAGAAGATCTCAGAAGATGGAAAGATCTCCCATGCTCATGGATTGGCAGGATCAACATTGTAAAAATGGCTATCTTGCCAAAAGCAATCTACAGATTCAATGCAATTCCCATCAAAATTCCAACTCAATTCTTCAACGAATTAGAAAGGGCAATCAGCAGATTCATCTGGAATAAGAAAAAACCTAGGAGAGCAAATTCTTTTCTCAAGGATAAAAGAGCCTCTGGTGGAATCACCATGCTGGACCTAAAGCTGTACTACAGAGCAATTGTGATAAAAACTGCATGGTATTGGTATAGTGACAGACAAGTAGACCAATGGAACAGAATTGAAGACCCAGAGATGAACCCACACACCTATGGTCACTTGATCTTTGACAAGGGAGCTAAAACCATCCAGTGGAAAAAAGACAGCATTTTCAACAAATGGTGCTGGCACAATTGGCTGTTATCATGTAGAAAAATGCGAATTGATCCATTTCTATCTCCTTGTACTAAGGTCAAATCTAAGTGGATTAAGGAACTCCACATAAAACCAGAGACACTGAAACTTATAGAGGAGAAAGTAGGGAAAAGCCTTGAAGATATGGGTACAGGGGAAAAATTCCTGAATAGAACAGCAATGGCTTGTGCTGTAAGATCGAGAATCGATAAATGGGACCTCATAAAATTGCAAAGCTTCTGCAAAGCAAAAGACACCGTCATTAAGACAAAAAGGCCACCAACAGATTGGGAAAGGATCTTTACCTATCCCAAATCGGATAGGGGACTAATATCCAATATATATATAAAGAACTCAAGAAGGTGGACTCCAGAAAATCAAATAACCCCATTAAAAAATGGGGCTCAGAGCTGAGCAAAGTTTATGTCTTTTTAATGAGAAATTGAGTCCATTGATATTGAGAGATATTAAGGAAAAGTA
Source organism: Mus musculus (assembly GCF_000001635.26). Taxonomy (NCBI): domain Eukaryota; kingdom Metazoa; phylum Chordata; class Mammalia; order Rodentia; family Muridae; genus Mus; species Mus musculus. Next base: position 16,128,255 of record NC_000082.6, read on the forward strand.
ATTGTTGCTTCCTGTTATTTTTGTTGTTAGAGATGGAATTCTGTTAATGTTGCTATCTTCTTCTAGGTTTGTTGAAAGATTATTTTCTTGCTTTTTCTAGAATGGTTTTTCCCTCCTTGTGCTGGAGTTTTCCCTTTATTACCTTTTGAAGGGCTGAATTTGCAGAAAGATATTATGTAAATTTGGTTTTGTCATGGAATATTTTGGTTTCTCCACCTATGGTAATTGAGTTTTGCTGGGTATAGTAGTCTGGGCTGGCATTTTGTTCTCTTAGGGTCTGTATGACATCTGCCTCGGATCTTCTGGCTTTCACATTCTCTATTGAGATGTCTTGTGTAATTCTGATAGGTCTGCCTTTATATGTTACTTGACCTTTTTCCCTTACTGCTTTTAATATTCTTTCTTTGTTTTATATATTTGGTGGTTTGATTATTATGCGACAGGAGGAATTTCTTTTCTGGTCCAGGCTATTTGGAGTTATGTAGGCTTCTTGTATGTTAATCGGCATTGCTTTCTTTAGGTTAGGGAAGTTTTCTTCTATAATTTCGTTGAAAATATTTACTGGCCTCTTAAGCTGGAAATCTTCATTCTCTTCTATACCTATTATCCTTAGGTTTGGTCTTCTCATTGTGTCCTAGATTTCCTGGTTGTATTGAGTTTGGATCTTTTTGCATTTTGCATTTTCTTTGACTGTTGTGTCCATGTTTTCTATGGAATCTTCTGCACCTGAGATTCTCTCTTATCTCTTGTATTCTGTTGGTAATGCTTGCATCTATGGCTCCTGACTTCTTTCCTAGGTTTTCTATCTTCAGAGTTGTCTCCCTTTGTTATTTTTTTATTGTTTCTACTTCCATTTTTAGATCCTGGATGGTTTTGTTCAATTCCTTCACCTGTTTGGTTGTATTTTCCTGTAATTCTTTAAGGTATTTTTGTATTTCCTCTTTAAGGGCTTCTACCTCTTTGCCTGTGTTCTCCTGCATTTCTTTAAGGGAGTTATTTATGTCCTTCTTAATATCCTCTATCAGCATCATGAGATATGATTTTCAATCTGAATCTTGCTTTTCCGGTGTGTTGGTGTATCCAAGACTTGCTGTGGTGGGAGTACTGGGTTCTGATGATGCCAAGTAGTCTTTGTTTCTTTTGGTAAGATTGTTGTGTTTGCCTTTCCCCATCTGGTAATCTCTGGTGTTAGATGTTCTTGCTGTCTCAGGCTGGAGCTTGTTCCTCCTGTGAGTCTGTAAGCCTGTGTTGGTACTCTTGGGAGGCAGCTCTCTCTTGGCAAGACCAGTGCACAGAGGGCTGGGGAACAGCTTCACCTCCTGGATGCAGATGGAGGCAGGAAGGACCCTGTCCCAGCTGCTCTGCAGCTTCTGTGGCCTATGCGCTCCTGGCTGGTCCCTCCTTAGATAGTCACAGGAGAGAAAATATTGTTCTCACCTGAGTCCTGGGGTCAGAGTACTCCCTGGATGCAAGCTCTCCCCTGGCAGGAACAACCCCACTTCCTAGGTGCATATGGAGGCAGGAAGGACCCTGTCTCAGTTGCTCTGCCACTTCTGCAGCCTATGCACTCCTGGCTGGTCTGGCCTTAGAGCAAAATTTTATCTTGTAATTCTTACTAATAGGCTACTGTTAACTAATTTTAAAAGCTACCAATTCTAGGAAGTGCTTTACATACCTTTCTCACTGACCTCTATACATAAGCCTTTTATATCTTCATCTTGGTTTAACTATCACCGTGTTATATATAAAGTACATTGGTACAAACTTTGAGCCTTTTAGAATATATTGTATATCATCTAATAACAATATAACAAAATTTTGAGTCAAGTATGTTCTAGCCTAAGGAAATCATCTCAAAAGAATGTTTTGTAGTTAAGTACAAGTAGCAACTTATTTAATATTTAATTTTCTCCCAAAGCTGAATATACTACAACTACAAAAAATATACACGAGGAAATTAGTCTGAACAGGTGAGAGGGTGCGCCAGAGAACCGGACAGCTTCTGGAACAGGCGGAAGCACAGAGCCGCTGAGGCAGCACCCTTTGCGGGCCGCAGACAGCCGGCCACCGGACCAGAGGACAGGTGTCCGCCTGGCTCGGGAGGCAGCCTCAGCCTCAGCAGCAGCGGTCGCCATCTTGGTTCCGGGACTCCGCAGAACTTAGGAATTTAGTCTGCACAAGTGAGAGTCTGCACCACAGAAGCTGACAGCTTCTGGGACCTGCCAAAGCAACACAGCTTCTGAGAAAGGTCCTGTTTTGGGCCTCCTTCTTCGGCCAGGAGGAGGTCCAAACACAAGATATCTGCGCACCTTCCCTGTAAGAGAGCTTGCCAGCAGAGAGTGCTCTGAGCACTGAAATTCAGAGGAGAGAATCTGTCTCCCAGGTCTGCTGATAGACGGTAACAGAATCACCAGAAGAACAATCTCTAAACAGAGTCAACTATAACTACTAACTCCAGAGATTACCAGATGGCGAAAGGTAAAGGTAGGAACCAAGACCACTCACCATCATCAGAACCCAGCACTCCCACTTTGCCCAGTCCAGGGCACCCCAACACACCCGAAAACTTAGACCCAGATTTAAAAGCATATCTCATGATGATGGTAGAGGACATCAAGAAGGACTTTAATAACTCACTTAAAGAAATACAGAACACTGCTAAAGAGTTACAAGTCCTTAAAGAAAAACAGGAAAACACAATCAAACAGGTAGAAGTCCTTACAGAAAAAGAGGAAAAAACATACAAACATGTGATGGAAATGAACAAAACCATACTAGACCTAAAAAGGGAAGTAGACACAATAAAGAAAACTCAAAGTGAGGCAACACTGGAGATAGAAACCCTAGGAAAGAAATCTGAAACCATAGATTTGAGCATCAGCAACAGAATACAAGAGATAGAAGAGAGAATCTCAGGTGCAGAAGATTCCATAGAGAACATCGGCACAACAATCAAAGAAAATGGAAAATGCAAAAAGATCCTAACTCAAAATATCCAGGAAATCCAGGACACAATAAGAAGACCAAACCTACGGATAATAGGAGTGGATGAGAATGAAGATTTTCAACTCAAAGGACCAGCAAACATCTTCAACAAAATTATTGAAGAAAACTTCCCAAATCTAAAGAAAGAGATGCCTATGAACATACAAGAAGCCTACAGAACTCCAAATAGACTGGACCAGAAAAGAAATTCCTCCCGACACATAATAATCAGAACAACAAATGCACTAAATAAAGATAGAATACTAAATGCAGTAAGGGAAAAAGGTCAAGTAACATATAAAGGCAAGCCTATCAGAATTAGACCAGATTTTTCACCAGAGACTATGAAAGCCAGAAGAGCCTGGAGAGATGTTATACAGACACTAAGAGAACATAAATGCCAGCCCAGGCTACTCTCAATTACCCAGCCAAACTCTCAATTACCATAGATGGAGAAACCAAAGTATTCCACGACAAAAACAAATTCACACATTGTCTTTCCACGAATCCAGCCCTTCAAAGGATAATAACAGAAAAAAACCAATAGAAGAACGGGAACCACGCCCTAGAAAAAACAAGAAGGTAATCCCTCAACAAACCTAAAAGAAGACAGCCACAAGAACAGAATGCCAACTTTAACAACAAAAATAACAGGAAGCAACAATTACTTTTCCTTAATATCTCTTAACATCAATGGTCTCAACTCCCCAATAAAAAGACATAGACTAACAAACTGGCTACACAAACAAGACCCAACATTTTGCTGCTTACAGGAAACTCATCTCAGAGAAAAAGATAGACACTACCTCAGAATGAAAGGCTGGAAAACAATTTTCCAAGCAAATGGTATGAAGAAAAAAGCTGGAGTAGCCATCCTACTATCTGATAAGATTGTCTTCCAACCCAAAGTCATCAAAAAAGACAAGGAGGGGCACTTCATTCTCATTAAAGGTAAAATCCTCCAAGAGGAACTCTCAATTCTGAATATCTATGCTCCAAATACAAGGGCAGCCACATTCATTAAAGAAACTTTAGTAAAGCTCAAAGCACACATTGCACCTCACACAATAATAGTGGGAGACTTCAACACACCACTTTCACCAAAGGACAGATCATGGAAACAGAAACTAACCAGGGACACACTGAAACTAACAGAAGTGATGAAACAAATGGATCTGACAGATATCTACAGAACATTTTATCCTAAAACAAAAGGATATACCTTCTTCTCAGCACCTCATGGTACCTTCTCCAAAATTGACCACATAATAGGTCACAAAACAGGCCTCAACAGATTCAAAAATATGGAAATTGTCCCATGTATCCTATCAGATCACCATGCACTAAGGCTGATCTTCAATAACAAAATAAATAACAGAAAACCAACATTCACGTGGAAACTAAACAACACTCTTCTCAATGATACCTTGGTCAAGGAAGGAATAAAGAAAGAAATTAAGGACTTCTTAGAGTTCAATGAAAATGAAGCCACTTCATACCCAAACTCATGGGACACAATGAAAGCATTTCTAAGAGGAAAACTCATAGCTCTGAGTGCCTCCAAAAAGAAACTAGAGAGAGCATATATTAGCAACTTGACAACACACCTAAAAGCTCTAGAAGAAAAGGAAGCAAATTCACCCAAGAGGAGTAGACGGCAGAAAATAATCAAACTCAGGGGCAAAATCAACCAAGTGGAAACAAGAAGAACTATTCAGAGAATCAACCAATTGAGGAGCTGGTTCTTTGAGAAAATCAACAAGACAGACAAACCATTAGCCAGACTCACTAGAGGGCACAGGGAAAGCATTCTAATTAACAAAATCAGAAATGAAAAGGGAGACATAACAACAGATCCCGAAGAAATCCAAAACACCATCAGATCCTTCTACAAAAGGCTATACTCAACAAAACTGGAGAACCTGGATGAAATGGAGAAGTTTCTAGACAGATACCAGGTACCAAAGTTGAATCAAGATCAGGTTAATGATCTAAACAGCCCGATATCCCCCAAAGAAATAGAAACAGTCATTAATAATCTCCCAACCAAAAAAAGCCCAGGACCAGATGGGTTTAGTGCAGAGTTCTATCAGACCTTCAAAGAAGATCTAATCCCAGTTCTTCACAAACTATTCCACAAACTAGAAACAGAAGGTACTCTACCCAACTCATTCTATGAAGCCACAATTACTCTGATACCTAAACCACAAAAAGACCCCACAAAGATAGAGAACTTCAGACCAATATCCCTTATGAATATTGATGCAAAAATCCTCAATAAAGTTCTTGCTTACCGAATCCAAGAACACATCAAAACAATCATCCATCCTGACCAAGTAGGTTTCATCCCAGGGATGCAGGGATGGTTCAATAAACGGAAATCCATCAACGTAATCCAGTATATAAACAAACTCAAAGACAAAAACCACATGATCATCTAGTTAGATGCTGAGAAAGCATTTGACAAAATCCAACACCCATTCATGATAAAAGTCTTGGAAAGATCAGGAATTCAAGGCCCATACCTAACCATGATAAAAGCAATCTACAGCAAACCAGTAGCCAGCATCAAAGTAAATGGAGAGAAACATGAAGCAATCCCACTAAAATCAGGGACCAGACAAGGCTGTCCACTCTCTCCCTACCTATTCAACATTGTACTTGAAGTCCTAGCCAGAGCAATTCGACAACAAAAGGAGATCAAGGGGATACAAATTGGAAAGGAAGAAGTCAAATTATCACCTTTTGCAGATGATATGATAGTATATATAAGTGACCCGAAAAATTCCACCAGAGAACTCCTAAGCCTGGTAAACAGCTTCAGTGAAGTAGCTGGATATAAAATTAACTCAAACAAGTCAATGGCCTTTCTCTACACAAAGGACAAATAGGCTGAGAAAGAAATTAGGGAAAGAACACCCTTCTAAATAGCCACAAATAATATAAAATACCTAGGCGTGACTCTAACTAAGGAAGTGAAAGATCTCTATGACAAGAACTTCAAGTCTCTGAAGAAAGAAATTAAAGAAGATCTCAGAAGATGGAAAGATCTCCCATGCTCATGGATTGGCAGGATCAATATAGTAAAAATGGCTATCTTGCCAAAAGCAATTTACAGATTCAATGCAATCCCCATCAAAATTCCAACTCAATTCTTCAACGAATTAGAAAGGGCAATCGGCAGATCCATCTGGAATAACAAAAAACCTAGGATAGCAAAAACTCTTCTCAAGGATAAAAGAACCTCTGGTGGAATCACCATGCCCGACCTAAAGATGTACTACGGAGCAATTGTGATAAAAACTGCATGGTACTGGTATAATGACAGACAAGTAGACCAATGGAACAGAATTGAAGACCCAGAGATGAACCCACACACCTATGGTCACTTGATCTTTGACAAGGGAGCTAAAACCATCAAGTGGAAAAAAGACAGCATTTTCAACAAATGGTGCTGGCACAATTGGCTTTTATCATGTAGAAGATTTCGAATTGATCCAGTTCTATCTCCTTGTACTAAGGTCAAATCTAAGTGGATTAAGGATCTCCACATAAAACCAGAGACACTGAAACTTATAGAGGAGAAAGTAGGGAAAAGCCTTGAAGATATGGGTACAGGGGAAAAATTCCTGAATAGAACAGCAATGGCTTGTGCTGTAAGATCGAGAATCGATAAATGGGACCTCATAAAATTGCAAAGCTTCTGCAAGGCAAAAGACACTGTCAATAAGACAAAAAGACCACCAACAGATTGGGAAAGGATCTTTACCTATCCCAAATCGGACAGGGGACTAATATCCAATATATATAAAGAACTCAAGAAGGTAGACTCCATAAAATCAAATAACCCCATTAGAAAATGGGGCTCAGAACTGAACAAAGATTTCTCACCAGAGGAATACCGAATGGCAGAGAAGCACCTGAAAAAATGTTCAACATCTTTAATCATCAGGGAAATGCAAATCAAAACAACCCTGAGATTCCACCTCACACCAGTCAGAATGGCTAAGATCAAAAATTCAGGTGACAGCAGATGCTTGCGAGGATGTGGAGAAAGAGGAACACTCCTCCATTGTTGGTAGGATTGCAAGCTTGTACAACCACTCTGGAAATCAGTCTGGCGGTTCCTCAGAAAATTGGACATAATACTACCGGAAGATCCAGCAATACCTCTTCTGGGCATATATCCAGAAGATGCCCCAACCGATAAGAAGGACACATGCTCCACTATGTTCATAGCAGCCTTATTTATAATAGCCAGAAGCTGGAAAGAACCCAGATGCCCCTCAACAGAGGAATGGATACAGAAAACGTGGTACATTTACACAATGGAGTACTACTCAGCTATTAAAAAGAATGAATTTATGAAATTCCTAGGCAAATGGATGGACCTGGAGGGCATCATCCTGAGTGAGGTAACCCAATCACAAAGGAACTCTCACAATATGTACTCACTGATAAGTGGATATTAGCCCAGAAACTTAGGATACCCAAGATATAAGATATAATTTGCTAAAAACATTAAACTCAAGAGAACGAAGACCAAAGTGTGGACACTTTGCCCCTTCTTAGAAATGGGAACAAAACACCCATGGAAGGAGTTACAGAGACAAAATCTGGAAGTGTGACGAAAGGATGGACCATCTAGTGATTGCCATATCCAGAGATCCATCTCATGATCAGCTTCTAAACGCTGACACCATTGTATACACTAGCAAGATTTTGCTGAAAGGACCCAGATATAGCTGTCTCTTGTGAGACTATGCCAGGGCCTAGCAAACACAGAAGTGGATGCTCACAGTCAGCTATTGAATGGACCACGGGGCCCCCAATGGAGGAACTAGAGAAAGCACCCAAGGAACTAAAGGGAACTGTAACCCTATAGGTGGAACAACAATATGAACTAAGCAGTACCCCGGAGCTCTTGTCTCTAGCTGCATATGTATCAAAAGATGGCCTAGTCGGCCATCACTGCAAAGAGAGGCCCATTGGACTTGCAAACTTTATATGCCCCAGTACAGGGGAACGCCAGGGCCAAAAAGGGGGAGTGGTTGGGTAGGGGAGTGGGGGGGGGGGTTATGGGGGACTTTTGGTATAGCATTGGAAATGTAAATGAGCTAAATACCTAATAAAAAATAGAAAAAAAAATATACACAAACCATATTTATTTAAAGATACATACCTTTTTTCTATATGTTATATCTTAAAAATTAAACATAAACTGGTGTAAATATAAGAGCATTGGCACTAGTAGAAATATATAATTCTGAACTAATATCAAAAGGTATTGCAAAATGATTTCTGCCTGTTTATTCTACAAGACAGAGTTTTATAAATTTTAAAGAAATATTTTGGGTATTTTATTTTTCATTCACATAGAAAAAGATCACTGGGTATGGAAGTAACTCAATGTTTAGACAGTCTGTCTAGAAAGCAGGAAACCCTGAGTTTAAATGCTCAGAATCTTCTATTGGAGCATAGTGATGCATGTCTACTATCCTAGCACTCAACAGATGGAGGCATGAGGATCAGAAGTTCAAGGTCAGCCTCAGGTACACATTCAACAACAGCTTGAATTACATGAGACCCTGTCTCAAAAGAGGGGGGAAGAAAATAAACTGTAAAGGAAAATGAAATAACATGTCTTAGAATGTTTAGTCTCTGGACCACAGAAAGTTACTCCAGTATACAGCCCACATACAGCTCTTTATGTCATCAGACACAACAGCAAGTGTTGGCATCAAAAATTCTTATCTTCCTGTCTCACCTAATACAATCACCAAGAAAACCCTCAATCATATACCCATTTCCCAAATGTAGAATCTGAGATGTGATCATTTAGCTTAATTTCCCAAGACCAGTGAAAACAGATCTCTGAAATTACAATATTTCACTCTTCTAATCTACCCCAGGCAGATGAGAGCAACAAAGTCAGTGGTACCTGCTGCATATACCCACTCTTCTCCATTACAATTCACACTAAGTTTACTAGTAGAGTTATATGTGTATAAAAATCCCTAGCTTTGGGCTGGAAAGATGCCTCAATGTTTAAGAACACTGGCTGTTCTTCCAGAGGTCCTGAGTTCAATTCATAGCCACCATGTGGTAGCTCACACCATCTATAATGTAATCTGATGCCCTCTTCTGGCATGCAGATGTACATGCAGGTAGATCACTCATATACATAAAATAAATATATTTTTTTAATTCCCTAACTGCCAGGGACTCCGGTGGAGTCAGCTTGACAGATGAAAGTCTGAAAGCTTTCTCATGAGGAAAGAGTTTCAAGGAAACTTACTCCCGGATCTTTGGCTATTTCCCTAACCCATAAAATTAATTTTCCAAATCCACTTTAGTCTAGTGTATGGATCCATGTGCACTCTATATAGCTTTACCTTATAGTAAATGCCTTTTAAGATTGTATTCTAACATAGCTAAAGCCTTTTCCCAGTGTTCTTAGACTCCAGATAGCAGCAAGGAGTTTTACCCATTCAGTAAACAATTAAGCACTTGCCATTTTACTCAGCTGTTTACAGATAGAGACTAAAATTCTCACTAAGATAGAAATTCTTCTTACAGACTACATTCCATGCCAAGAGCAAATTAGTATACTATACTGAAAATGGACAGTCTTCAGATATAGATAAGAATTAACGAGGCCTAGAGAATTTTGGGGTCAGTGACACTACATTATTCTTGAGGCGTGTCAAGAGTTAACTACCCTGGGGCTATTAACAATTAGTGTAAAACTCTTGCCTGGCAGAAAGTGCTAATCTCTAATGTAAACATTTATCTGGTTCCTTTTGAAGTCACTCCTTTTGCACCTGGAAAAATTCAATGTGCCTTGTTCTGCAATTTATTCTGTATTATAAAAGTCTGATGCTCAACTGGAACATTACATTCAGATCCAACACCATTCTAGCGTGTTTGACTGCTTGTCAATACATCCTAATTTTTGCCCATCTACTCTAGAGACTCTTTTCTACACAGGCACAGGGGACCAGAGGGCCTGTGGCACCTAACTTCATCATACCATCTTTAGTGGAGATAACCCTATGTGACAGGTTCTAGCCAAGGTTCTGTAAAGGTCTATCTTCCCATAGAAGCCAAAGTTCATTGGCTAAAAACCCTCAGCACCAACAGTAGCCTCAAGAATTTAATCTAAGATACCAAGCTGCCACCTTTCACCCAGGAGAACCAACCCCATATTAATATTACAGCACTCAAAATAGCTGGATTCTCTGGATGTATTGTTGTGAAGATAACATCAATCCCTAATTTTTGTGCATAGTTTCCTTGTATTTGTAGTTAGAAAGCATCCATAACTAATTCACCAGTTTGTAGCAGTGGTTCCTATAGTATAAATCATGTTTATTTTCCATATGAAAAATTTTTTGTGACACTAGAATTCAAACCAAAGCATTTGTTTATTTATTGATTCATTATCTCCCTGATGTTCTAAACCTGAGCTACCCCACTAGATCAGTAATTCTCAAACTTCCTAATGCTATGACCCTACAGTTCCTCATATTGTGGTAACCCCTAAATATAAATTTATTTTTGTTGCTACTTTATAACTGTGATTTTGCTAGTTATGAGTTATAAAGTAAATATCTGTCTTTTCCAGTGGTGTTAGGTGACCCTGTGGAGGGGTCATTCACCCAAAAGGAGTCACGACTTTCATGTTGAGAACTGCTGAATTAGATTCTATGACTAAAATAAACCCAGTAAGATGTAATGATGGCACAGAAATTGTGGGATTGAACAAGCAATGACTGGTCTAGCTTGAGACCCAAGCCACAAGAGGGAACCAGGAACCAGAGGCCAGATAGCCCAGAGACAAGAGCTTCATATAACAGTCATCAAAGAGGCTCCATCTAGCAACTGATGGAAACAGATGCAGAGACCTATAGGCAAACATTGGGTAGAGTTCAGTGAATCCTGAAGATGAGGAGAAGGAAAGATTATAGGAGCCAGAGAGGTCAAGGATACCATAAGAAATTCCACAGAATCAACTAACCCCGGGTTCACAGTGGCACATAGAGCCTGAACTGACAGTCGTGGAGCCTGTATGGGTCTGACCTAGACTTTCTGCATATATGCTATGGTGTGTAGCTTGTCTTCTTATGAGACTCCTAACAGTGTAAGCAGGGGTTGACTCTTGACTCTGTTGCCTGCTTTTGGGACCCTTTTCTTCCTACTAGGTGGCCTCTCCCAGGGAGGGAAGGTAGCTAGTATTATTGTAACTTAAAATGCCATGTTTGGTTGATATCCCTGGGAAGCCTGACCTTTTTCTGAAGGAAAATAGAGGAGGAATGCATTGGGATTAGGGGGAGAAACAGGAAGAAGAGAAGAAAGGAAACTATGGTCGGGATATAATATATGAAAGAATAAATTAAAAATTATTTTAAAAAAGTAAACCCAGTAAGGGTACCCAAAATGTAAGTAGTCACCAACAGGACCAGGAAGAACTGGGTAGATTGTGATTGAGATGAATCAGAAATACCTTTTACCTTCATTGATTTTAACCCTGAATATGCAAACTATCCAAACTGTGACATTTTTAAAAGATTTAAAAAAAAAAAATCACTGAAAAATAGCCTTAAGGTCACTGTCAATAAATCAACATTTTAGATTTTGGGAATTTAGTGAGGTGCATACAAGTCTAAGGACTCCAAAGTTTTGATCTCCAAAATGAGAGGTTAAAGAAAGAAAGAAAGAAAGAAAGAAAGAAAGAAAGAAAGAGTTAAAACAAAACATTGTTACCTGTCTTTGGTTTTGGAGATAATTCCAGGTGCTTTTCAGTAATACCTGTCTTTTCACTTGCTAATGACTGCAGGCAAAATAATAATAAAAATAATTTAACTTATATGACTCATGTGGAAAGGCTAAATATCACTAATAATATTTTGTAAAATATTCAGTATTAAATTATACTCTCCTTGATATAGTCCTCTGCATTTTTTTAATATTCACCAAGTGAGTATTTCCCAAAACATGTAGTCCTTAGAGACACACAAATTTGTTTTCATATTTTTCAAGACTCTAAGCTGAACTGCTGAAACATTTTATATAATAGTCAATGTCAATGCCTTCTCATATATATGACTACCACTTATCACTACCTTCAACCACACTATTTTTAGTTTATAAAACCACTCCTTTATAATTTACAACATATACAAAAATTAACTGGACTGACAAGAGAGTCTGAGTATACACATATTTCATAATACTATTCGTTATATAAAATAGTATGCTCAATAATTTCATACCTAACAGCATCCTTAGTATGCATAGATTCTACAGAGACAAAGGAAGGAAACACTAACTTGATAAAATTATTAAAGGAATTCAAAGCATGACAAAGAAAAGTAGTGCTTTGAAAAATAAGAGAATTCCAAAGAAACTGGCTACAATAGGCTAGATACTCAGGATCTTCTCCATTCATGACAATAGCTTTCTTACCAGGATCTCAGAGGTGTCCTGAAATCCTTCTCCACACTTGAGCCATGCTTTAGAGAGAGAGTCAGCTGCTTCCACTGTCTTGAAATTTCCCCGTCTCAACTGCTGTGACCTCTCTTCTCGAAAGGATGGGTGTTCTATATGCCAATTCCTTTTCCTCTGCAGAAGTGATTTTTAAAGAAAAAGAAAACCAACTTTGTTATAATAAATACAATTAGCAATTTAGAACCCAGAAATGGTTGTAGTAAAAGCATAGTCTTTGAATGACTCGGAAACTTGACATGGATATAGATAGCAACCAGATAGTAAAACCAATCATCTTATTAGATGCCGAAAAGGCATTTGACAAAATACAACACGTTAAATGTATTAGACAGATCAGGAATTCAAGGCCCATATCTAAACATAATAAAAGCAATATACAGGAAACTAACAGCCAATATCAAATTAAATGGAGATGTACTTGAAGCAATCCCACTAAAATCAGTGACAAGACAAGGCTGACCACTCTCCCTGTATCTATTCAATATAGTACTCGAAGTTCTAGCTAGAGCAATAAGATAACAAAAGGAAATCAAGGGGATACAAATTGGCAAAGAAGTAGTTAAGGTATCACTATTTGCAGATAATATGACAGTATACATAAGCAACTAAAATAAAATCTACCAGACAACTTCTACAGATGATAAACATCTTCAGCAAAATGGCTGGATATAAAATTAACTCCAACAAATCAGTAGCCTTCTTCTACTCAAAGGATAAATGGGCTGAGAAAGAAATTAGGGAAACAACACTCTTCACAATAGTCACAAAAATATAAAATGTCTGGGGGGTAACTCTAACCAAACAAGTGAAAAATCTGTATGAGAAGAACTTCAAATCTCTCAAGAAAGAAATTGAAGAAGACCTCAGAAAATGGCGAGATCTCCCATGTTCATGGATTGGTGGAATTAACAGTAAAAATGGCCATCCTATCAAAAGCAATCTACAGATTCAATGCAATCCCAATCAAAATTCCAGCACAATTATTCTTCAAAGACATGGAAAAAGCAATTCTCAATTTCACATGGAAAAACAAAAAAACCCAAGATAGCAAAAACAACTCTTAACAATAAAAGAACTTCTAGGGGAATCACCATCCCAGACCACAGGCAATAGTGATAAAAACAACATGGTATTGGTACAGAGACAGACAGGTAGATCAATGGAATAGAACTAAAGACCCATAAATAGAACCACATACTTATGGACATTTGATCTTTGACAAAGCCAAACGTATACATTGGAAAAAAGAAAGTATCTTCAATCAATGGTGCTGGTCTAACTGGCAGTTGGTATATAGAAAAATTAAAATAGATCCATATTTGTCACCTTGCACAAAGCTCAACTCCAAGTGGATCAAGGACCTCAACATAAAACTAGGTACACTGAATCTATCTACTAGAAGAAAAAGTAGGAAAGAGCCCTGAACTCAGTGGCACAGGGAGGCAGGGGGAAGGGGGAGAAATTTCCTAAACATAACTCCAATGGCTTAGGCCCTAAGATCAAGAATTGATAATTGGGACCTCATGAAACTGAAAAGCTTATATAAGGCAAAGGACATAGTCAATAGGACAAATCGGCAACCTACAGATTGGGGGAAAAAAAAAACTTCACTAACCCCACATCCAATACAGGGCTAATATCCAAAATATATACAGAACTTATGAAGCTAACCTCCAAAAAACATGAAACAATCCAATCAAAAAAATGGGATATAGAGCTAAACAGAGAATTCACAACAGACGAATCTCGAATGGATGAGAAGCACTTGCTCAAAGTCCTTAGTGATCAGGGAAATGAAAATTAACATGACCCTGAGATTCTACCTATCAATCAGATTGGCTAAAATCAAAAACTCAGGTGGCAGCACATGTTGACAAGAATGTAGAGAAACACTCCTCCATTGCTGGTGGGATTTCAAACTAGTTCCACTCTGGAAATCAATCTGGAGGTTCCTCTGAAAATTGGAAATATATCTACCTAAAGACCCAATTATACCACTCTTGGGCATATACCCAGAATATGCCCCACAATGCCACAGGGGCACATGTTTCAATATGTTCATAGCAGTCTTATTTGTGATAGCCAGAAGCTGGAAACAACCCAGATGTCCCATAACTGTAGAATGGATACAGAAAATATGGTTCACTTACATGATGGAATACTACTCAGCTATTAAAAACAAGGGCATCATGAGTTTTGCAGGCAAATGGAACTAGAAAATATCCTAAATGAGGTGACTCAGACACAAAAGGACATGAACGGTATGTACTCACTAATAAGTGAATATTAGCCAAAAAAGTACAGAATACTAGGAAAGTGGTACAAAAACCTTGTATAGTGTAAACTTCCTGAAATCTCTGAGGGTGAACCTAATGAAGACTCCTAGGAATGGAAAATAGAGTCTGAACTAGCCATTTTTTGTAGCTAGACAAGGCTTCCACTGGTGGAACTGGGTTGCATTCAGTTGAGTTGTTGGTCAAGGGGTTCCCTTGGAGTTTCCTAAACAACCCAGGATGATAGACGGTTGCTCTCTGAAAACCAACAGTGAGGCCCAATTGCTGAGGACATCTACACAGCTCATTGAACCTGGAGAGGTCCAGCTGGTGCCTGTATGGAGTTTTCGCCCCTATGTTCTAGTCTCTTTGGTATAGGAAGGTACTTTGCAGGCTACCAAAAGAGAAAGCTGGAACCTATCCTGCCCTGCAAGATGCGCAGAATTTGTGGGAGTGGCCAAACAATGTTTGGTTTAACTTGAGACTCATGCCACAAGATAGAGGCCATGACCTAAACTGCCTGAATGGCCAAGAACCAGAGACTGGAGAGCTCTGAGATCTAGGGTAGAACCAAATATAACTGGACAAAAAACAAAACAAAACAAAAAACAAAACAAAACACCTAAATGATCATTAATGATATTCTGCTATATTTACAGATCAATGTCTTACCAGTCATTCTCAGCGAGGCTTCCTCTGGCAGCAGATGTAAGCGGGTGCAGAGACCCAGGACCAGACATTATTCAGAAAGAGTCTAAATTGGAGGTCTCCATCGGGTCCCTCCCATAGGAGATCTGGGAACCCAGTAGAAAAGGGAGAGGAAAGATTGTGGAAGTCAGAGGGGACAGAGGACACCAGGAGAACATGACCCAACTAAGTAAGATTCACATAAACTCACAGAGACTGAAACAGCAAGCATGGGGCCTTCATGGGTCTGCAGCAGGTTCTCTGCATATATGTTATGGCTGTTAGCTTCATGGGTTTGTGGGACTCCTAACAATGGGAGCAGGTGTGTCTCTGACTCTTTTGCCTATGCTTGGAACTCTTTTCTTCCTATTGTTTCCTTGTCCAGCCTCTATACGAGGGCTTTCATCTTGTCTTTTTTAATCCTGTCTTGTCCTGTTTGACTGTTACCTCTTGGAGGCCTGCTCCTTTCTGAAGATGAAATGAAGAGGGAGTGGTTCTGGGAAAGAGCAAAGAGGTAGGGGATATCTGGAAGGAGTCCAAAAAGGGGAAACTACCAATAGCTGGCATTTCAGTACAAGGCAAAACATAGTTATAATACTCAATACTCAGTAATTAAATGCCAGAACCAGAAAGAAAACTGGATTCAATAAGGACACAAAAACATTGTAGGTCCCTCAAACTGAAGTGAAGATAAACTGAAATTTCAATAACATAACTGGAAAACTCAAAGGAAAGCCTAACAAGTAGAAATGAATCAAACAGAGGACAGAAGATCGGGACTGGAAGACAAAGTAGGGACTCTAAACCCCCCAAAAAGCAAAGAGTATGAATTTTTTAACTCACAGGAAAGGAATACACCAAGAAATCTGGGATACAATGAAAAGATCAAGCTTTCAAATAATTGTAATAGATGCGGAAGAAGAATCCCAGGTGAATGCCATAGACCACAAGATCTTCTCCAAACTAAGGAAAAACACACTCAGACAAAAGAAACGAACAGAGCATGAAACACAAGTCCAGTAAAGAAACTATTCCAAGGCATAACGATGTAGTTAAAACACTAAGTATACATAACCTGCCATAAGCCCTGCTCCCTCCACCAAAAGCAAATTAATTAGCCAACCAGTTAATTAATTAAATGAAAGTCAGGTGTGGTGGCATATGCTACTTGTAATCCTAGAAATTGAAATGTAGATCAAAGATGAGTAATTCAGAGTCGGCCTGTGTGACATGAGATCCTGTCTCATTTGCTGTTGACAAAGTTGTGAGCCATCCTATGGAACTAACAAACTGAAACTTACCACAACCACCACCACCCTGGCCCCTACCTCAGTGAATTTGGGAGAAGACTTCTCTGGAGAAGTCTTGGGAGAAGCTACAACCATAAGCTTAAACTACAGTCAGAATCCTGATAGCAATACTTGTGGAAAGCTGCTTCACTTTTGAGACAATCTTTACATAACAGTTAAGTAACACAACTACTGAAAAGAAAAGCTATTGGAAACTAATAAAATGAAGAGGGCAGAAAGAAATAACAAAAACAACAGATTTCTAAGTTAGGAAAAATTGCTAGGGCCCTGATAAGCTAAACAAATGGTTTCATAACACACTGTAATTTCTTTATGCTGTAGTGACAGCTAAAAATCGCAGTCCAGGGCAAACTCTTAAAGTTGTGAAAAGGCGCCGGGCATGGTGGCGCATGCCTTTAATCCCAGCACTTGGGAGGCAGAGGCAGGCGGATTTTTGAGTTCTAGGCCAGCCTGGTCTACAAAGTGAGTTCCAGGTCAGCCAGGGCTATACAGAGAAACCCTGTCTCAAAAAACCAAAAAAAAAAAAAAAAAAAAAAAGAAGAAGAAGAAGAAGAAGAAGAAGAAAGAAAGAAAGAAAAGAAAAGAAAAGAAAAGAAAAGAAAAGAAAAGAAAAGAAAAGAAAAGAAAAGAAAAGAAAAGAAAAGAAAAGAAGCCGGGCGTGGTGGCGCACGCCTTTAATCCCAGAACTCGGGAGGCAGAGGCAGGAGGATTTCTGAGTTCAAGGCCAGCCTGGTCTACACAGAGAAACCTTGTCTCGAAAAAAAAAAAAAAAAAAAAGTTGTTGAGAATAGGCACAAAGTCAAAATTTGGAGCTGGGCAGTTAGGAGAAGTGAATGAGCAGCTATAAGAGTGAATCAGGACTTTAGGGACGCTTAAATAAATGTATACAGTTAGCAAGGGTATCGAGGGCTGCAAGAACTAATTTATGTTAGATGTAGAAATGTTTTAATTCCTTGATTTTTTCATCTTTTAGTCTTCCTGAAATTTAAATTAGTCTTTTAAATCATAAGTTATACGTGCTTTTACTCTCTAAATAAGTTACAAAGTTCACAGTGTCATCTTTCAAGGCTATCTGAGAAATAAGTACGAATGGTAGTGTTAAGGGAGTTTAGCATTTAGTGAAAGGAAGAGCAGGTGAGGGAATGAAGCACCGTTTGCTGTTCTAAATTTTGAGTATTATGAAATAATCATCTGTAAGTGAGGAACTTTGAAAAGGCAAAATATGATCCAAGAGAAACACAATGTCGGAGAAATGTAGAGGATCGCTTAAATTTCATCCATGTAACAGTTCCTACAACAGTGCCTACAGTATACAGGGACTGCGGGAGACACGGGAGAAGCACGCCTCTCAGAAAGTTTAGGCGGGAAAGCAAAGTGTAGCAAAAGATGCCTGGGACAGAAGAGATACTCCAATACCCACTACTGTCTTGGTGTGTTAAGCAACAAAATAAAACGGAGGCAAATGAACTGCCAGACGCCAGCTCACACTCACTCCGAATCAATTCGTCCTCCCTGTCAGCCACCCACCCGCTTGGTTCCCAGGACCATTCAGCAGACCTGGGCAGAGGCAGAGCGAGGGAACCCTGCCTAGACCGACCGCCACCAACGGGCTCGTGCCGGTCAGACTGGGCGCACCAGCTCCCTTCACCGGACCAGGGACAGGCACGAGAAGCCCACAGAGGTTACACGCCCGCCCTCTGCTTTCATAGCAACAGCACAGCGTACCTTGGACGTGCCGGGGCGGCGGGCTCCAGACATCTCCTACGTGCACAGTCTTCCTGCTCGCCGCCCCATCCGGAAGCCGCCCATCACGCGCCCCGCCCCCTTCCCTCTGGCGACGCCCCTTCCCGCGCCCCGCCCCCTTTCCTCCGGAGACGCCCCTTCCCGCGCCCCGCCCCTTGCGAAAGCCGTCGTCTCAAGTTCCACGGGCTCAAACTGAGGGAGCTGCTGTCTAGGCTCTTCCTCTCGCTCTTTAGGGAGCCTGAGAGCTGATCTACAGGTCATCCTCTCTCCTAGCTAAGCAAAGCCTTAGAGCAGTAACCAGTGATGTGTTAGAATAGCGGGTCACCAAGAAGCACACTAGGCCCAGGCAGTTCAACGTGAAGAGGTTTTATTGAGAGGGAGAGATAAGGGAGTGGCAGAGAGAGAAGAGAAGAGAGCGAGGAGGGGGTGTTCTCCTTATTTATATGGAAAATGATGTAACACAAGTAAGGGTGGGAGGTGAGCCAAGTGAGTTCTGGGATATGGTGGTCGTTGGCTTGGCAGCCGTAAACTAGAATTCAATAATTATTGTTAATTAGTAATAAAACATAAGTAAGCCAGGAAAAGGAATAGTACTTCTCTAACTAATGAGGAATTCTTAAATATAAAATTCATAAATATCAAGAGCAAAGATTTCCTATTTAAAAAAAAAAACTATAGGAACACTAGTTGGATTTGTTATAAAGTAGGTTTCACATACTATAGATCTGGGAAAAGCCAGAGAGCTTACATTCTTAAATTTCTAGATGCTGGTTCAGGGAACATTTTAATGTGGAAGATGAAGCCGTTCCTTGGATGTTTTAAAGCGCTAGGACATAGTTGTCTATGTATGTTCAAACCAGCAGGACAGAGAGCTGCTACTTGAGTGGAAACTGGATTAACAGGGTTTCTAGTGTCGAAAAAAACACTAAATAAGTCCTTGTCAAGAATGTGTTTGCATGGGACTTAAGTAGAAACTAGATTAGCGGAGGCATATTCTATAAAGATATATATTGAAGAAAATATTAAATAAACTATATTGTTGAAAACTTGGAGTGGACAATGGAAAGGATTCTCAGAAAGTTGTATTTACAGATGTGTACAGAAGAGGAGCTTAGAGCCTGGGTGGTGACTTTATTCTCTAACTGAAAGATAGGCAGAGTGGGAAACAAGGCCCTTAATGAATTAAAAATACTACTGCAAGTGGAGCAGTTTTTGATATGCCATTCTGCAAAGGGGGACTACAGCATAGGAGAAAAAAGGACAAAATGACTGGCTTACTGACGTAACACAAGACAGTGGGGTTTTCTGTCTGCTTTGGGTTTCTGTTTGTTTCTTCCACTGGTTAGCTTGTTTGTTTGTGTTTGTTGAGACAGGGTCTCTCACTACTTAGCCCTGACTATCCTAGAACTTACAGTGTAGACCAGGCTAGCCTCAACTCAGAGATTTTCCTGTCTCTGCCTCCTGAGTGCTGAGATTACTGCTGTGCACTACCGCACATGGCAAAATAATATTTGTTTTGTTGTTGTTTGTTTGTTTTTAAAGTCCGAGTTGCAAAAAAAAAAAAAAATCCTGCCCTTCTTTTCCCATGGGCTGATATTTTAGAGAATTACAATTTTCCCAAATTCCCAAAAGTAGTGAATTCAAGGCTGTCTTAGGCTACGTGAAAGGAAACACCAAGTTTAGTTTTCTCTTGGAATAGTTTTCTTAGTCTTTCTAGAATATGTGGTTTTGCTATTGGTTTGTAGTCCTTCTGCAGCACTAATACAATGCTAGCTTGTCACTTCCTCTTATAACTCTCACCTTCCCTGAATATTTCTATCCAAACTTTTATAGATATAGATGTGAGGTCTACTGGAGTGTTCCAGGAATGCCTGCTGAAGTATATAGGTTCTTGTGTCCTACTGCAATGAATTGGACCATGGCTCTGTGATTAGAAATACAGATATAGTCTATGTAAAAATTTGAAACACTCCCAAGAATGAGAGTGAGCTACAAACAAACAAACAAACAAGTGTGTTCCAGATACACTGGGTCAGAGGCCTATCACTTTTTATGGGTTATGTACAATATTCATACAAGTTTGGGCTTTCAATGAATATATTCCATTTGTTGAATGAATACCAGGTTGGGGGTGGCTTCTTGCCATTCTCTGCTTATTGATTTCTTTTATATATTAATATTGATATAATTTTCTCTAGTCTGTTCTCTCCTGCCATAATTCCTTCCTGAGAGCTGGGATCCCAAATGTCTTTTTGGCAAGCACAATTATGATCAATGAATCCTCTACAGCCAATTCCAGGCTGAGAGGCGCAGACCTACCTAAAAAGGACCACAAAACTCCCAACCTTATCTGTTGATTGGGAAAGAGACTATGTATTTTCTATAGAAGGAAATAGTTGGAATCCTGCACCACAGAGAGTTTAGTTTGAAATGGTTGCATGTCCTAGGTGACACAAATTTTACAAGATTGAAATGCTAGGCTTAAGCAAGAATAAGATGATTATGTAAATTGATAATCCAATCAAGGAGAGATCCATGAAAGCCATGGCTGTGTGCATTTCAGGATAGTCATTCTTTATAGTTTGTTCTCAGGGCTATGGTTGTGTGTGTGTGTGTGTGTGTTTTTTTTTTTAATGCTGATAGCTATATATTAAGAATATGGCAAATGGGGCTAGAGAGATGACTTAGAGGTTAAGAGCAATTGTTGCTCTTGCAGAAGACCCAGGTTTGGTTGCCAATAACTTCAATTTCAGTTCCATGTGATCCACTGCCCTCTTCTGGACTCTGTGAACAATGAATGCATATGGTTGGTACACAGACATAGAAGCAGGAAAAACAACCATAAATATAAAATAAAAATAAATTAAATCTTTTTTCAACACAATTTAGTGAGATAGAAAAGAACAACTTCAAGAAAAATGATGATGGTGAAATGCATTAAAAGGAAGAGAGTGTAAAGCTTAGTCGTTTGAGTGCCAACAGTATCAGATGAAAAATAATGCAACAAACCAAAGCATGATTGAAGGTTATCAATACTGATGAGTTTAGATGAATCTATCTGAATGCATTTACATACATAGAACTTGGAGCCTGAATATGACATAGACTTTCCTACATTATCCTCCTTATGAATTCTTCTCCTTTAGATTTTTGTATACTCTTCAGGGAGCAATGCCTCCCTCCACTTGCCCAAGTAATGCCATGGCAAGATGAGGTTTTCCCCCTAGCTTATCACATTTAAGGACATTATGCATACAGTTTCCATTTGGCCATGAGACTTGTGAGCACATCTGGAGAAAGTGTATGTTTATCATTGCTGCTTTGTCCCTGCATAAGCTATTTGGAATAGAAAACCAGTAAAGGGAGCAACACCCCTCACCTGGAGTGCCTGGTTCTGCTGACTCTAGAATCAGCACTTCCTATTTGCACAATATATGCTGGCTAACATTTAGCCTCGGAGGTATCCATGGTCTATATGGTCAAGAAGATAAGTATCTCATCTAAGCTGTAGAATGCTTTGAGAGCTGTTCCATCATTCCCTAGAACTAAGCCTAAAAACAAGGGTGAAAATATTGGCTGTCCTTTGAGTGATTGTACCCTCACTGGCTTTAGTCTCTAATTATGGTTGTTGAATGTCAGTTTAAAAAGTATTGAAGCATAAATTGTGCTTTAAAATCTAGATGTTGCCGGGCAGTGGTGGCGCATGCCTTTAATCCCAGCACTTGAGAGGCAGAGGCAGGTGGATTTCTGAATTCATGGCGAGCCTGGTCTACAGAGTGAGTTCCAGGACAGCCAGGGCTATACAGAGAAAACCTGTCTTGAAAAAAAAAAAAAAAAAAAAGATCTAGATGTTATACAAAACTTAGACACATTGACATAGATAATTTTTAAATAAACTTTTAATGTCTTTTAAGACTATTTTTTCTAATTAGAAACCAGACACAGAGAAAAACAATAAACAACTGTCATAATAAAACACACACAAAAAAAAAATCTTTATTTTTAACAGCACATTGTGGTGGCCTGAATGAGATATTCACCACAGTCTAAGGCATTTGAATACTTGGCCTCTGGTTGGTGGTACATTCTGTTGGGGAGTTTTAAGAGATGTTGCTTTGTTAGTAGAGGTATGCCCCCTGGGGGCAGACTTTAAAACTTTAAAGACCCATGCCATTTTGAGCCACTCTTTCTACTTTCTGCTTAGGATTTAAAATGTGAGTTCTTGAACTCTCATCAAAGAAGTTTGACTTCATATATGTTAATTAACACAGAGAATGGATAATGTCCAGAGAGTGAGAGACTTTGGAGCACTCAACCCTATATAGAATGCTTTTATCAAACTCATCCCCTCAAGGCTCCTGGACATAGGTAAAAGAGACAGAAAGACTTTAAAAGCAAAAGGTAGAAGATGACTCCAAAGAAACAGGACTGATGCACATATGAATACAGAGAATGTTAGTAATATCACACTGCACAAGTAAAAGCCAGACAGAATCCCAGCAGAGAATGGTAGTAATGTACTACAGGGGGACACCAGAGAGTGCATATAAGGAAACACCAGAGAGCAGTGGTAACATACTATAGGGAATACCAGAGATTGGTGGGAATATACTATATGGTGGGGACACCAGAGAATGGTGATAATACACTAGAGAGAGACATCAGAGAATGAGGGTAGTATGCTATAGAGGAATTCCAGAAATTAGTGGTAATATATTATGGGGGGGGGGCTAGAGAGTGGTAGCAATATACTATAGATGGATGCCATAAAGTGGTGGTAATAGGGGAATACCAGAAAATGGCCAAAAACCACCACAGTGGGCACCAGAGTGGTGGTAATACACAACACCATGGGGGACGGCAGAGAATGTTAGTGATGCACCCCAGGGAACACCAGGGAGATAACTTTATAATTATACTTGTGCAACTCCAAAAGTTAGCAGATTTCTATAACACCACTTGTCCTACAGCTAAACATAATCCCAACTTATACTGAAACAAAAAGGAAACACAACCCAGTGAAGAGATAAAGGATTTGAAAATGGCTGATACACACCAGGGGAACATAAAATTTGGTTCCCCCAAACAGACCAATGAGAAACTATTAAGGAATGCCTCTCAAGAAAAAAGGCAGTAACTGCTCTAGTCACTCAAACCTTTGGTAGGAAAGGACTAAAATCCTCAAGCAAGTAACCAGGACCTGTTATCTTTGCCTTTGTTGTGACCCAGAGATAGTGTCAAAGAACTACCCTTACTAAAATTCATGCAAAGGAGATGCACATTCCCTGGGGAAATATTGACAAATAGATTTTATTCAGATGCCTTTCTGAGGTAGAAACAATACATTTGGACAGAAAAAGCAAAAGAAGTGGTTGAGTCCTCATCAAAAAGAGTCAGTCCTCATGTTGGATTCCCAAAACCTCTTCAAAATAACAATGGGCTTTATTTATCTCAAAAATATTTTCACGCTTGAATATAGCATTCTGTGGGTAAAAAAATGCTTGCTGCACAAGCATGAGGGTAAAGATGTTGGATCCCTGGAACTCCTGTGGATTCCAGGTGGGCTTTGTGGCCATCTGTAATTTCATCACTCAGAACATAGATATAGAGGAAGCTGACATAGGGCAGCTAGCTAAATTAGCCATTTTCACAAGGTCTGGCTACAAATGAGAGACCCTGCCTTAATGAAAAAGTTGGAGAGTGAATAATAATGACTTCGGAAGTCAGCTTTGGCCCTCCATTCATATGCATATGTGCACACATAGAGACACACACGGAAAGTGTACCTAAATACATTTAACCATATATGCATGTACATACATTACACACATGCACATACTAAATATTTGGTTAAGAAAGGGAAAAGAAAAGGTGACCTAGGAGAGCTTCCTGTTCCTACTGATTCCTAAAGGACAATGCACTATTATATTTGACTTAAAAGACTGCCTTTTAGCCGGGCGGTGGTGGCGCACGCCTTTAATCCCAGCACTTGGGGAGGCAGAGGCAGGTGGATTTCTGAGTTCGAGGCCAGCCTGGTCTACAAAGTGAGTTCCAGGACAGCCAGGGCTACACAGAGAAACCCTGTCTCGAAAAAAAAAAAAAAAAAAGACTGCCTTTTCTCTATTCCCTTACATCCTAATGGTAAGAAACAATTTTCATTTTATGTTTCTACTTTAAACAATCAACACCCAATGACTTGATATCAATGGAAGGTTTTCCCACAAAAGATGAAAAATAGCTTCTATCTATGCCAATATAATGTACATAAAGCATTTTAGCCAGTACTGAATAAATTTCTGAAAGTACTCATTATTCATTATGTGGATGGCATTATACTCTCCAGCTCATCTAATCTTAATGATGACTTAAATGACTGTTTAATTTTTATAGTAAACAAACAGAAAAAGGAAAATTTGAACATAGCTCTGGATAAAGTACAAAGCATTTAACTTATAATTATAAGTTACACTATTCAGGATACACTATTACTAAACAACAAATATGCCATCATCATCTCCACTTAGAATTTCCCAAACAATGAACCTTCAATTATTTACCAAAAATATTTGAACTATGTCAATTATGTACATCTTTATCTGCCTATTACTACTAAAGATTTAACTCTGATCTTTCATTTCTTTCTGGAGACTCTTGATTAAATACCATAAGAAACATAACACTCAAAGCATAGAGTTTTAGTTTATTAAATAATTCTGCTGCTGAAGTGGTAGCTCATAAAATTAATACCTTATTTTATTATTAATTACTTATCCTTTCTTCCTCCTCATCACCTACTGAAATTATATACCAACAAGGTGATGATATTATAAACATGTATGCATGTCATAATTCTTTACAATATGTAACTATTTATAAGAAATTATAGATTTATAATATTATAGATTTATAATATAATAATGTCTTAGCTTACTGCTAAAGAGCTGCAGAAATCATTGTGCTATTAATGTTAAATAATTGCAGACTTATTATTTTTCTACACCAGTAATAATTGGTAGGTAGCATTAACATAGTACTCAAGATGTATAAATTATCCTAAAGATCTCCTTTTAATACTTTTTGACAATACCCCACATATATTACCTAAAACTACATCTAAAAATTCTATAGATATTGTTCTTAATGCTTTTATAGATGGCTCTTCAAAAGGACAAGGAGCTTATACTTTGTATACAAATTCTATGTTCTCCCCATGAGATACAGGCAGGCAGGCTGGCAGACAGACAGACAGACAGAAATTTGTACCCACTCCTTGTTATACAGCTCAATACTGACCTCACTGTAATCACTCAGCTTTTGTTAGATGTTTCTCGTTCTTTGAATATTTTAACTGAATCTGTATACTGTGCTCAAACTGTTTCACTTTTAGAAACTTCGAGACCTAACCCAACTCCCTGTTCACATTATCTCACAGTCATTTCTCTCCCTTCAGCTGTTTATATAACCAGGAGTTCAATATTTTTTCATAACTCATTTTCATGTTTATTCTTATTTCCCAGGATCATTAACATTTACTAATGCTTTCTTTGTGGGCCTATCAAAAGTCTCATGACCTTCTTCACTTTCTTATTATTCTCTCACACCACTACCATCTACTTACAGAATTAATGCTCAGGTTTTAAATGATAATGCCATTCAACAGATATTACTCATATCTCAGAATTTGAATATTTGAGATATGTTCATGTAACAATTTCTAATATGATTATTTCTTCTGCTCACAGGGGTGGAACAAGATCAGATGCCATTAATAATTCACTGGCATCTTTTCCTTTCATAATTCCTTTACAGAATTTTGCAATTTATAGAAATTAATCATGTTACTGGAATCCTTTAGAATCCACAGGGTCAAGCTATTGTGGAACAACTCCATGAAATCCTTAAGTGGCCAATTTTAAAAGGGAGGTGGTTATATACCCCCACTTAAATCCCCACATACTATGTTACATTTAGCAATTCTAACTTTATTTTTTCCACTTTAAAAGATAAATTTTTTGGTTGCCCAACAGCATTTTACCCTAAAGGAGACACAGCCTAAAATATATTTTAAGAGGAAAGATCTAGAAACTAATCCATGGAAATGGTCCAGTATTCTAACATTAGGAGAAGTTATGCTTGTGTCTTCCCAGAAAATGAATGAAGTCCCAGATGGCTCCTACTCTGACGCATCTGACTAGGACAGCATTCCAGAGACACACACACCCCCACACAAATAAAGTGTCTGAATGGAGACAACAAACCCATCAAGAGGAGATGTTCCAAGAGGAAGAGGAAGCAGACATCAAGGAACCTTGGGGAGACAACAGGGACTTAATTCTACTGACCCCAAAATGATGCTGTTATATTTACTAACTATATTACATGTTAATTCTCAGTTTGCCAATGTATAATACAAATTCATTTTAACAGCTGAGTAGTACTCCATTGTGTAAATGTACCATATTTTCTGTATCCATTCCTCTGTTGAGGGGCATCTGGGTTCTTTCCAGCTTCTGGCTATTATAAATAAGGCTGCTATGAACATAGTGGAGCATGTGTCCTTCTTACCAGTTTGAACATCTTCTGGATATATGCCCAGGAGAGGTATTGCGGGATCCTCCAGTAGTACTATGTCCAATTTTCTGAGGAACCGCCAGACTGATTTCCAGAGTGGTTGTACAAGCTTGTAATCCCACCAACAATGGAGGAGTGTTCCTCTTTCTCCACATCCTTGCCAGCATCTGCTGTCACCTGAATTTTTGTTCTTAGCCATTCTGACTGGTGTGAGGGGGAATCTCAGGGTTGTTTTGATTTGCATTTCCCTGATGATTAAGGATGTTGAACATTTTTTCAGGTGCTTCTCTGCCATTCTGTATTCCTCAGGTGAGAATTCTTTGTTCAGTTCTGAGCCCCATTTTTTAATGGGGTTATTTGATTTTCTGGAGTCCACCTTCTTGAGTTCTATATATATATTGGATATTAGTCCCCTATCTGATTTAGGATAGGTAAATATCCTTTCCCAATCTGTTGGTGGTCTTTTTGTCTTATTGACAGTGTCTTTTGCCTTGCAGAAGCTTTGCAGTTTCATGAGGTCCCATTTGTCAATTCTCGATCTTACATCACAAGCCATTGCTGTTCTATTCAGGAATTTTTCCCCTATGCCCATATCCTCCAGGCTTTTCCCCACTTTCTCCTCTATAAGTTTCAGTGTCTCTGGTTTTATGTGAAGTTCCTTGATCCACTTAGATTTGACCTTAGTACAAGGAGATAGGAATGGATCGATTCGCATTCTTCTACATGATAACAACCAGTTGTGCCAGCACCAATTGTTGAAAATGCTGTCTTTCTTCCACTGGATGGTTTTAGCTCCCTTCTCGAAGATCAAGTGACCATAGGTGTGTGGGTTCATTTCTGGGTCTTCAATTCTATTCCATTGGTCTACTTGTCTGTCATTATACCAGTACCATGCAGTTTTTATCACAATTTCTCTGAAGTAAAGCTTTAGGTCAGGGATGGTGATTCCACCAGAGGTTCTTTTATCCTTGAGAAGAGTTTTTGCTATCCTAGGTTTTTTGTTATTCCAGATAAATTTGCAGATTGCTCTTTCTAATTGGTTGAAGAATTGAGTTGGAATTTTGATGGGGATTGCATTGAATCTGTAGATTGCTTTTGGCAAGATAGCCATTTTTACAATGTTGATCCTGCCAATCAATGAGCATGGGAGATCTTTCCATCTTCTGAGAGCTTCTTTAATTTCTTTCTTCAGAGACTTGAAGTTCTTATCATACAGATCTTTCACTTCCTTAGTTAGAGTCACGCCAAGATATTTTATATTATTTGTGACTATTGAGAAGGGTGTTGTTCCCCTAATTTCTTTCTCAGCCTGTTTATTCTTTGTGTAGAGAAAGGCCATTGACTTGAGTTAATTTTATATCTTGCTACCTCACCGAAGCAGTTTATCAGTTTTAGGAGTTCTCTGGTGGAATTTTTAGGGTCACTTATATATACTATCATATCATCTGCAAAAAGTGATATTTTGACTTCCTCTTTTCCAATTTGTATCCCCTTGATCTCCTTTTGTTGTCGAATTGCTCTGGCTAGGACTTCAAGTACAATGTTGAATAGGTATGGAGAGAGTGGACAGCCTTGTCTAGTCCCTGATTTTAGTGGGATTGCTTCCAGCTTCTCACCATTTACTTTGATGTTGGCTACTGGTTTGCTGTTGATTGCTTTTATCATGGTTAGGTATGGGCCTTGAATTCCTGATCTTTCCAAGACTTTTATCATGGATGGGTGTTGGATCTTGTCGAATGCTTTTTCCGCATCTACAAGATGATCATGTGGTTTTTGTCTTTGAGTTTGTTTATATAATGGATTACGTTGATGGATTTCCGTATATTAAACTATCCCTGCATCCCTGGAATAAAACCTACTTGGTCAGGATGGATGATTGCTTTAATGTGTTCTTGGATTCGGTTAGCGAGAATTTTATTGAGGATTTTTGCATCTATATTCATAAGGGAAATTGGTCTGAAGTTCAGTCCAGCTCTTATCCCCTAGTCTATGTCCCTCATCTATATCCCCACCACCACTTAAATGTTTCATCCTCAGTATTTTCCCACAACATCTTTCATATAAGTGTATACTACTATCCCCTCCAATTATATTGTTTAATTGTGCTTCAAGAGCAAATTTCCACATGAATTTTTCATATGTTCCTCTCTCATGTGTTACCTTCATATTTCCCCTATCTTCCCAAATGCCTCCTTGCCTAAGCATTTCCACCCCCTTGTATTCTACCTCTCAACTTTGGTTTTACCTTTATTCTACTATTTCCTATCCTGCAGACTGTTACACTGCTGGCCATGATGGTCACAGAAATTACATTGCATATACAGATAAACATATACATGTACATACACAAATAATAAGCACATGTGCATAGATAAATATGTGCATGAACACACACAAGAGTTTCATGTACAAAATACAAATGTACAAATACACACACAAGCAAAAATATACAAGAAGCCCACACAAATATAAAATACTTATGTACATACACAGAAATATATACTTGTGTACACATATACGTACACATAAAATATACACATATACCACACATATTAGTATATGCACATTTTCTTAGTTAGGATTACTATTGATATGATAAAACACGCTGAACAAAATCAACTTGGCAAGGAAACAGTATATTTACCTGCAGTCCCATTTAACATTTCATCATCAAAAGCAGTGAGGACAGGAATTCACACAGGGTAGAAACCTGGAGGCAGAAGCTGAAGTAGAGACTATTAAGGGGTGCTGCTTACTGACTTGCTCCTCCTCCTCATAGTTTGCTCAGCCTACTTTCTTATAAACCCAGGACTACCAGACCAGGGATAGCACCATCTACAATGGGCTGGGCCCTTTCCTATCAATAACTAATTAAGAAAATTTCTGCTCTTTCAGTCCCAGGTGTTGGGGAACCTGCAGGGGAACCATGGGGAACCATGCAGACATGGCCAAGGTCAAGAACCACACCTCTCACAACCAGTTCTACAAATGGCACAGCAGTTGCATCAAGAAACCCCAGACACAAAGATACGAATCTCCTAAGAGGGTTGACCCCAAGTTCCTAAAGAACATGCACTTTGCCAAGCACAGCAAGAAAGACCTGAAGAAGATGCAGGCCAGCAATGCAGAGGAAATGAGGGCATGTGCAGAGGCCATCAAGGCCCTTATGAAGCCTAAGGCCATCAAGCCCAAGATGCCAAAGGGCCCCAACTGCAAACTCAGCCATCTATCTTCCATTGCTCACCTCAAGCTTGGGAAGCAGATTCAAAGCTACATGACCATGGGTTGTAGGCTCTGCCAACCAAAGCCCAAGATTCAAACCAAGACAGAGGCCACAGCTCCAACTAAGGTCTAGGCTCTAGCTCCAGCTCAGACTCCCAAAGGTGCCCAGGCCCCTGTGAAGGCCCCATAGAAAAGGCTCCTGCCCATGTGAAGACAGATAGACTGCTGGGACACACCTACATACATACTATTTGCAGATGGCCAGTGTCTTATGCTGTTTTTTACAAATAAACTTAAGGTAAAATCTGTTTTAAAAAATTCCCTACAGGATTGCCTACAGCCTGATCTTCTGGAGACATTCACTCAGTTGAGGTTCCCCCCTCAGCTGACTCTAGTTTGTATCAAATTGACATAAACTAGCTAATAAATTGACTGCTGGAATGTAGACTTTGGGACTTTAGGTTGGGAAAACTGTTGAAATGCTTTTAGTGGGGCTTCATGGGTCATACTAGTAGAAGCATGGAAGATAGTGGTGCTGAGAGCAATGTAGCTTATGATGGCCCTGCTAAAGAGGCTTCAGAGGAGAATATTAATAAGTTGCCTAGATATCATACTTATAGGTTATCAATTTGCCCTTGTCTAAAAACTCTATCTGAGGCTAGACTGAATAGTTTGGAATTCATGGTATTGGCAGTGAAGATTTCAAGACAGCCTAGTATTAACTGAGTCATGTGATTACTAGTGGTTACTCTTATGCAGAGCTATAATCTACAGGAGCAAAATGAGGAAGGAAAAAATACAACATGTACAGTTTAAAGAGAAAGGGATCACCAGGAAGTATAGTAGAGCTAAGTCCAGTGCTCAGAAACATAAAATGTTTAAAGAAAAGCCTATGTTAAATGGAACAAAGAGAGTGGTAACCTCAGGCAAGACCTCATCCACTAAGCTTCCAACATGTGGAAAGGAATAAAAAAAATAGCTTAAATAATGAAGGAACCCATCAACAACAGAAACCTAATGCAGAGGTAATTGAACAAAGGGCCTATGTCCCAGCCCCAGCAATCAGAAGAACTGAGAATCTTTAGCCACATTATTCTGGCTTTATAATCAATGACACAAGAAAGGGGTTAATATTTCTTGGTGGCTACAAAAAGCTGCTGAGGCCAGGCATGTATCAGGTATGTCCCCGCATGGAGTCCCAGAGAGGTATATGAAGCTGTGGAGGTGAAGCCTGGATTGCTTTGGAGACCCTAAAGTCTCCAAAGTGTTGGAGATGACAGAGTCACAGGTTACCTGTCAAGAAGAACCTCTAACAGAATTTGGAACCAGCCCAAGAAAGAGAAGTGTGTTGTAGTCAACAAAGCTGAAAGGAGTTGGAGATCTGAAGAGCATTTTGAAATCAGACATGGAGATGCAGAGTTTGTAGCTTTCCCAGCTGTTTTTTTGTGAGGAGCGGGTGTGGCAGCAGTCCCAAGATGGCGCCTGGGACTGCAGCTAAGTCTTATGACTTGCACCTGACTTCCTCATACACCTGAAAATAAGCCAGGACCATCGTGAGAGCTGCGCAGGTGCACCATGATGCTGGCGGTGTAAACATGTCCAAATTTGGTGGAGACATGCCCCTGCCACCCTGATTGGCTGAAGCTGCGTGCCTGGTGAGGTGGTGTGGCTTGCTGTGAGTGGATGTGGGCTGAGAGTATATAAGCAGACCTCCCTGGGTTCCCGGGGTCCTAGTAGCAGCATCGAGGCGTTCCTGCAATAAAGGCTGTTGAGAAGAATCCGACCGTGTTGTGTCTTCCTTGCCGGCCGAGGTGGGCACGACAGTTTTTGGTCTTGCTTTGGTGCAGTATTTCCTCACTATGCTCTCTTTCCTCCCTTTTCGAATGGTCATGGGTATTTTGTGTCATTGTATATTGGAAGTATGTGATCTGCTTTTTAATTTTGATTTTACAGAGGTTACAGTTAATAGATTGATTGAGTTTCAGAAGAGGTTTTGGACTTTGGACTTTTAAATTCTTGAAACTGTGATAGACTATGGGGACTTTGGAGTTTGACTGAATGCATTTTCTATTATGATATGACTATAAGCCTATGGGGTCCAGGGAACGGAATATAGTGGCTTGAAGATGGCCTCCTTAGGCTCATAGATTTAAATACTTGGTCTTGACTAAAACACATAGGTACATATATAAGCAAAATTATATTCATGTAGACACACATGAATATATACATGTACACACACATAAATATATATGCACACAAATAAACATTATGTACATATGCATAAGCATTCACCAACACATATATACAAGTACACACAAATAAATATACATGTCTAAACACATACCCATACACACGCATATAAATATACACATGGACACCCCCATAGAAACATGCACAACTTCCCAAATATATAATATGCAGATGTACACACACATTTAAACATATATCTGTGCACACAAATAATTATACAGATGAATGCACATATGCTCATATACATGCACACATATAAACAAATATTCATGTGTACCCATAAGTATACATGTACACAAATACATAAGCATTCACATGTATATATACAAACATAAATAGACACATGTGTACACACATAAACATAATGCATGTCTGTCAAAACTCAGGTTTGTATGTGTGTTTGGATTGAAAGAAAATAAAACTTGAGACCTGTGATTCATGTAATTTATGTCAAATAGCCCAAAGAGTTGTTTGTGAGCTTTGAAACCTGGGGCTGAGAACATAGCAGAACAGGCCAGGACATGCCCGGGCAGGCCAGACATGTTGTTAAGACATTCCTGAGGCTGCTTGGCCATAAAGATAAAGAGAATGACATGCTGGACTGGCCCGGCACCTCCCTATCTCCTGCTCTTCTGACCTAAGTTAAATGTTATCTGAATGTATAGTCTGCTGATGTTTAAATGGACCAATCATGTGAAACTGCGTCAATTCCTCCCCCAGCCCCAGCCCCTTTTCTATAAAAACCCCTAGCTTCCAAGCCTCATTGTCAAATCCACTGTCTCCTGCATGAGATACGTTTAGACCCAGAGCTCCGCCATTAAACTACCTCATGTTTTTACATCAAGATGGTCTGTTTGTTTGTGATTCTTGGGTGCACGCTGAATCGGGAGTTAAGTGGGGGTTTCCCCCACTAGGTTCTTTCAGGATATATGTTGGATCTTCTATTAGACTGCTGTGGTAGTTTGAGTAGGAATATCCCCTGCATTAGTCAGGGTTCTCTAGAAAAACAGAACTTGTAGAATGAAAATATATATATATGAATGACTTACAGACTATTGTCTAACTAATCCAGAAATGGCTGGCTATGAATGGAAAGTCCAAGACTGTTAGTTGCTCAGCTGAAGTAGGCTCTAATCCCAGTGAAGCAATGGACTTGCTAGCAAGATGAAAGCAATCAGACAAAGGGAAAAATCAGACATTTCCTCTTTCATCTTCTTATGTAGGTTTCCAGAAGAAGGTATGAGCCAGATTAAAGGTATGTGGCTTCCCTCTGCAAGATCCAGATTAAAGAGGTGTTCTTTAGAAATGTGTCTTCCTACTTCAAATTAAGCAAAAATCCTTCACAGGTGTTTAACCAGGACATGCCTAATATGATATAATTATTCCTCATAAAACCACAAATGCTATAAATTTAGAAAAGGTGGCAATGTCCATTGAGAGACATTCTTTTATTATCTCACATTTAAATGTGATAATCACTTATATTTTAATTGATATCATATCACATGATAAGGAAATTGAGGAAAGAAAACACAGATATCTGTACAAAAGTATTCTTAACATAAGTATTGCAGAAATACTCATGTCAACTGTAACCTCCCCCAGCCTGAAGCAGGCTAGGCCAGACCTTGACCTTGCTGCCATTAAGGAGATTACCTAGGGTAGAGCTTTCCACCCTAGATCACTCTATTGTTCAGCCACTGCTGTTCCCCTTCAAGATACTGCAAAAGCTGGGAGGCTGCTGAGCTATTCCGGAGACTACACCCTATCCTGCAGCTGGTTCCAGGCTCCAAGGATGAATTGGCAGGAATGGGCCTCCCCCCTACCCCTTTTATAAGCGCATTTGCCATTAAACATTTGAGCTTTGATCAGGAAACTTGATTTAGCTCCATTCTTTCTCTTGACCACCTAGTTTCCCCTCTCTTTTCAGCCCCAGCTTGCTTCCCAGGTGTACCCTGTTTCTTGTGAGCTGCAGGCCGGCTTCCAACAGTCAACTATAATCCTTATTTCTGTAATTGCTCATACAGCTGGTATTTATAAGTACCTTCTACTACTACCCATTCTGCATTTCCTCCACCCTTGGCAAGAACTTGGCAGGTTTTGGCTCTTTTCCTGTAGGAGTGACCTATATTCTTCTTCCTGATGAGCCTGTGCCCTTTGTCATTCTGCCTGGATTAGGCTATTATAGTTTCCCATTGATTTTAATCACAGGACATGGGAGCACCAAGTGATGCACAGAAGGACTCCAGACATAATCTTTCTTCTTCCATTGTGTAGAAGCAGCCCTACTTCTCCGATGGTAATCTGGAACAATCACTCCTCCTAACACTGCCGCTCCTTTCTTAGCCTGTTGTATTAAGGGCATCAGATGCCCAAAATAACCATGGACATGTCTAAGCTTCCAGTTCAATGTAAAGTTTGTTATGGATCCTGGAAGAAACACTCCCCACTCTGGAACAAAAACTTCTAAGTCAGCAGAATTTAAGGTCATGGAAACAGGAAACACTTTTCCTAGTGGGTCATTAGAGGTTATATTGAATGGAACTATTCCCCTTTCTACCCCTTGATTCCAGGACCCATAGACTCTGGCTATGGAAGAAACAAAACCCTATATTAGACACTGATTCAAGTCATATACTGCCTTCTGGGGAATCAAGTCCCAGTCCTCTAGGCTTCTGCCACTTAATTGGCATTGTAACTACATCTTCAAAAGGCCATTCCATCTTTCTATCAAGCCACTTGCTTCAGGAGTGGGGAACATGGTAAAACCAGTGGAGTTCATAATTGTGGCTCCACTATTGTACTTCTCTGGCTATGAAGTTAAGCAATATTGTGTGGAATAGCATGAGGGTGGATAAGGTATTTTGTTAGTCACAGGAAAATCCACAACCAAAATAAATATCTACTCCATAAAAGAAGCCATTGTCCTTTCCACAGAGAAGTGGTCCAATACAATCAACCTGCCACCAGGTCGCTGGGTAGTCACCCTAGGGTAATGGTGCCATATCTTGGGCTCAGTGTTAGACTCTGCTGTATGCAGATTTGAAATTCAGCAGAAGCTGTAGCCAGGGCAGCTTTGGTGAATGGAAGTTCATTTTTTTCAAGTTCATGCAAAACCTTCACCTCTGCCAACATGGCCACTTTGTTCATGGGCCCACTGGGCAAAGATAGGGATTGCTGGGAAAAGAGGCTGACTGTCCACAGAATGGGTCCTATCTACTTGATTATTATCTTCCTCAATTGATGACCTTTTCACGAGCATTTAAATGGAACACAAAGATCTTTACATCCTTCCCCCATTTGGAGAGATCTATCCAAATACTTCTTCCTCAGATGTCTTTCTCACCAATTTTCCAACCATAGGGATTTGGGCAACTTAAGGTAACTTGCTTGTGGCTGCAGGAGCATGTAGCCAACCCACTGACTTCAGCCCACAAATCAGCGAATAACCTCATATCTGGCCACCTCTTGTTCCAAACAAAATTTATGACAATATGCACTGCTGAAGTTCTGTCCACTGCAAAGATCTCCTCTCACTGGTGTCTTTCAGAGTTGTCCCAGAAAGGGGTCATAATGCTGCAGCAGTCCACTTCTGGGTGGTGGCTGCATAGATAGTATGGAGATCTTTCAGTAAACCAGGTGCTAATCTTCTGTTCCTCACTCAACTGATCATAGGGCACACTCATGAGGCTATAGGTTCATGTTTGGCAGCAGATAGCATTGTAATGGGAGTAGAAGCCATAGGCATTTGGGCAACTTCTTTGTGTAACTTCTTGTGCCTTCAGACCTGCTCCGGTCCCAATCACACATATACCACTTCCATTTGACAATAGATTGCTGCTGTGTATGTTCTACTTTATGACTTGGTGAGTCATATAACAGTAAGCACATGAAGGGTAGCTCAAGTCACATGGCATTTTGGTGGCCCATTGTCAAACATTTCAGTTTTCATTAAGACCCAATAGCAGGCCAAGAGATGTCTTTCAAAGAGAGAATAGTTTCTGCAGATGACAGTAGAGCCTTGCTCCAAAATCTCAATATACTCTCCTGTGATTCACCTATGGGTCCCTTCCAAAGGCTCCAAATAGCAACCCTATCTATTGCTGAGATTTTCATTACCATTGGTTCTGCTCAGTCATATGGTTCAGTTGGTAGATCAGGCTGCAAAGCAGCCTGGAACCACTGAAAAGCCTTCTGTTCCAAGCCCTGAATAAAGCCAGCAGCTTTCTGAGTCACTTTGTTTATGGCCTGGAGTAAAACACTCAAGTGAGGAATGTGCTGCCTCCAGAATCCAAATGGGCCCACTAAATATTGTGTGTTTCTTACTTGGTAGTAGGAGGGGCCAAGTGCAATAAGTTATCCTTCACCTTAGAAGGAATACCTCTGCATGCCCTACACCATTGAACTCCTAAGAATTTCACTAAGATATAAGTTAATAACCTTGAACTTTGGTTGGATTTATTTTTCTATCCTATGATGCACATAAGTGTTACCAATGAGTCCAAAGTAGTTACTACCTCCTGTTTACTTGGTTCAATCAGCATAATGTTGTCAATATAGTGAACCAATGCGGTAATTTGTGGAAACAATTGAGATCCCTTCTAATAG
The DNA here is from genome assembly GCF_000001635.26 of Mus musculus. Lineage (NCBI taxonomy): Eukaryota > Metazoa > Chordata > Mammalia > Rodentia > Muridae > Mus > Mus musculus. The sequence goes on from NC_000082.6 coordinate 16,165,417, forward strand.
AGATTGAGAGTTAATACATTCTTGAGGTAAAACAGTTGGCCTTGTCAATTGAAAGCAAATTCCTTCTAGTGGTCCTTATAGAAAGGTACCAAGAAAAAAGTATTTGCTAGAATTGACTTGCTAGCAGAGTAAGGGCAAGCAAACAAAAAGTAAAAGCTTCTTTCTTCCATATCCTTATACAGGCTTCCAGCAGAAGTGTTGAGCCAGATTAAATGCATGTGTCTTCCCTCCTCAAGATCTGGATCAGAAGTGGACTTTCCTACTCCAGAGTAAGCAAAATTCCCTCAAACTGTGCCCTCCAGTTTGGGATTTAGTTAGTTGCAGATATAATCATGTTGTCAACCAAGAATAGTTATCACAGCTGTAATAGGCTCATATATTTGAATGCTTAATCATTACAAAGTGGTACTACTTGAGAAGGATTAGTAGGTGTTACCTGTTAGAATAAGTGTGTCACTAGGTGGGCTTTGAGGTTTCAAAACCCCAAGCCAGGCCCAGTGACTCACTTTTTCTGCATCTTGTGGATCCTGATAAAGAACTCTCAGTTCTTTCTCTAGCACCATGTCTGCTTTTACACTGCCATACACCCTACCACAATGATAATGCACTAAATCTCTGAAACTTTTATCAAGATCCAATTAAATGCTTTATTTTAGAAGAGTTACATGTTATGATGTCTCTTCACAACACTAGAATAGTGACTAAGATAATTCCTTTGGTCAATGTGTCTGTATTTATGCCAATACCATGCTGTTCTTTATCACTATAGCTCTGTAGTAAAACTTCAAATCTGGAGTGGTGACATTCCAGCCATTCTATTATTATGAAAGATTATTTAAGCTATACAAAGCTTTTTGTGTTTTCATATAAAGTGTAAAGTTGTCTTTCAATTTGTGTGAAGAATTAATTGTGTTGGGATTTCTATGGGAACTGTGTTGGATCTGTAGACTGTTTCTGGTAGAACAGCCATTTTCACAGTACTAACTTTACTGATTAATGAGCCTGGAATATCCTTCGTGTGTGTGTGTGTGTGTGTGTGTGTGTGTGTGTGTGTGTGTCTTATTCAATCTCTTTCTTCAATGCCTTAAAAGTTTTTAGTCAACCCGTCCACAGGAAGATCCTGCCTGCCTCCCAAAAGGTCTACAAAAATCAAAGACACAGGTGAGAATTTCACCCAAATACCCATGTCAGCTGGAACCACAGAGACCAGCTAACACAGGGCCCACATGCACTGCCAAGCTCCACCTTCCTACTGATCCACTTCTCTACTTGGACCAGATCAGTAGGCTCAATACCCTCTCAAACCCCACAGCCTGTCTGCCTCCCAGGAGGCCTAAAGTAACCAGGGGCATGGCCTGACTGCCTCCCAAGAGGTCCACAGTAACCAAAGACACAGGAGGTCTGCTCTAAACAAAGACACAAGTGGCCCACCCTAATCAGAGATAGCACTGCCTACCTCCAAGGAAGCTGGCTCTGGTCAGAGATACCCAGGTCAGTTAACACCAGAAATAACCAAATGGCCAGAGGCAAGCACAGAATCATAAATGACAGAACCCAATGCAATTGAGCACCACCAGAATTCAGTTCATTCACTACAGCAATCCCTGGAAACCCCAACATGCCTGAAAAGCAAGATAGTAACGTAAAATCCCATCTCATGAAGATTATAGAGGCTTTTGAGGAGGGTATAAATAACTCCATTGAAGAAATACAGATAGAAGCCCTTAAAGAGGAAAAAAAATAATCACTTAAGGAAATGCAGGAAAATATAATCAAGCAGGTGAATTGAATAAAATGGTCCAAGAACTAAAACTGGAAATAGAAACAGTAAAGAAAACACAAAGGGAGGCAATACTGGAGATGGACAACTTAGGAAAGATATCAGGAGCTACAGAAGCAAGCATCATCAACAGAATACAAGAGTTAGAAGAGAGAATTTCAGTAGTAGAAAATATCATTAAAAATATTGACACATCAGTCAAAGAAAATACAAAATGTAAAAAGCTCCTAACTCAAATATCCAGAAAATTCAAGACACAATAAAAAGATAAAACCTAAGAAAAATAGGAGTAGAAAAGGGTGAAGAATCCCTGCTCAAAGGGCCAGAAAACATCTTGAACAAAATCATAGAAGAAAACTTTCCTAACCTAAAGAAAAATTTGGCCATAAATGTACTGGACCAGAAAAAAAATCCTCTCATCACATAATAATCAAAACACTAAATGTACAGAACAAAGAAGGAATATTAAAAGCTGTAAGAAAAAGAAAAAAAAAGCCAAGTAACCTATAAAGACAGACCTATAAAACTTACACCAGACATCTCAACAAAGAAAAAATCCAGAAGATTCTGGACAAGTGTCATTCAGACACTAAGAGAACACAAATGCCAGCCCAGGATACTAGAACCAGCAAACTTCTTAATCATCATAGATGGAGAAACCAAGATATTCCATGTAAAAAAAACCAAATGTAAACAATATCTTTCTCCTAATGCATCCCTACAAGACACTGGAACGAAATTTCTAATATGAGGAGGGAAAATACTGGCAGTAAACTCTGGAGCCAGATCCACCTAGAGGAGGCTCCACTCCCAGGTGTTCTAGCACTTCCAGGATCTTAGGATCAGAGGTGAGTATGACACAACATCTGTTCCAGCACCACCAGGAGTAACCATGACCAGCAGGATCCAGGGACACAGGAACCTGGCTATACCAGTGGCTCAGGTTCCTTCCGGTCTGCACCTGTTTACCTTGGGCGCAAACTCTACTGCGATTCCCACAGCACGCAGATGAGGCTAAAATCCCAGGCACTCTAACACAGCAAGGATCACAGGATCCCGGGATACCAGGAGATTGGTCACACTAGGATCTCAGGGTCTTAGGAAGCTTGAATCTCAGGAACTCTGACACGCCCTGAATCTCAGGATCCCAGGATCACAGAGACAGGTGGACTATGAGGAGTTCTGACATAACCAGGATTACAGAAAGGACAGGCTCCAGTCAGATAGCGAGGGCAGGTAGCACAAGAGATATTCATATGGTGGGAGGCAAGCATAAGAACATAAGCAACAGAAACTGAGGTTACTTGGCATCATCAGAACCCAATTCTCCCACCATAGCAAGTCCTGGATACACCATCACACCGGAAAAGCAAGACTTGGATCTAAAATCACTTCTCATGACGATGATAGAGGACTTTAAGAAGGACATAAATAACTCCCTTAAATACAGGAGAACACAGGGAAACAGGTAGAAGCCCTTAAAGAATAAACACAATAATCCCTTAAAGAATTACAGGAAAACACAATCAAACAGGCAAAGGATATGAACAAAGACATCCATGACCTAACAATGGAAATAGAAACAATAAAGAAATCACAAAGGGAGTCAAGGCTGGAGTTAGAAAATCCAGGAAAGAAATCAGGAGTCATATATACAAGAATCACCAGCAGAATACAAGAGATAGAAGAAAGAATCTTGGGGGCAGAAGATACCACAGAAAACATTGACACACCGTCAGAGAAAATGCAAAAAGCTCCTAAACCAAAACATCCTGGAAAAATAGGACACAATGAGAAGACCAAACCTAAGGATAATTGGTATAGATGAGAATGAAAATTTCCAACTTAAAGGGCCAGTAAATATCTTCAACAAAATTATAGGATAAATCTTCCCTAACCTAAAGAAAGAGATGCCCATGAACATACAAGGAGCCTACAGAACTCTAAATAGACTCAACCATAAAAGAAATTCCTCCCATCACATAATAATCAAAGCACCAAATGCATTAAACAAAGAAAGAATACTAAAAGCAGTAAGGGAAAAAGGTCAAGTAACATATAAAGGCAGACCCACCAGAATTACACAATACTTCTCACCAGAGACTATGAAAGCTAGAAGATCCTGGGCAGATCTCATATAGACCCTAAGAGAACATAAATGCCAGCCCACACTACTATACCCAGCAAAACTCTCAATTACCATAGATGGAGAAACCAAGATATTCCATGACACAACCAAATTTACACAGTATCTTTCCACAAACCCAGACCTACAAAGGAAAATAGATGGAAAACACCAACACAAGAAGGAAAGCTATACCCTAGAAAAAGCAAGAAAGGAATCTTTTAACAAACCTAAAAGAATATAGCCATATAAACATAATTCCTCCCCTAACAACAAAAATAACAGGAAATAACAATTACTTTTTCTTAATGTCTGTTTATATTAATGGACTCAATCCCACAATAAAAAGACATAGACTATCAGACTGGATATTTAAACAGAACACAACATTTTGCTGCATACATGAAACCCACCTCAGTGACAAAGACAGACACTACCTCAGAGTAAAATAGTGGAAAACAATTTTCCAAGCAAATAGTCACAAGGAACAAGCTGGAGTAGGCATTCTAATATCGAATGATATTGACTTTCAACCAAAAGTTATCAAAAAGGATAAGGAAGAACACTTCATACTGGTCAAAGGAAAAAATCCACCAAGATGAACTCACAATTCTGAACATCTATGGTCCAAATGTAAGGGCATTTGAAATATTATTAAAGCTCAAAGCACACATCCTACCCCACATGATAATAGTGGGAGACTTCACCCCACTCTCAGAATTGGACAGATCATGAAAATAGAAACCAAACAGACACAGTGAAACTAACAGAAGTTATGAACCAAATGGATCTAACAGGTATTTATACAACATTTCATCCTAAATCAAAAGACTATGCCTTCTTCTCAGCATCTCATGGTACTTTCTCCAAAATTGACCATATAATTGGTCACAAAAGAGGCCTCAAGAGGTACAAGAAGATTGAAATAATCCCATGCACCCTATCAGATCACCATGGAGTAAGGCAGGGCTTAAATTCCAACAAAAACAATGGTAGACACAAATAAACATGGAAGATGAACTCTAATCAGTGATAACTTAGTCAATGAAGAAATAAAGGAAGAAATTAAAAACTTTTTAGAATTTAATGACAATGAAGACACATCATACCAAAACCTATGGGACACAATTAAAGCAGTAGTAAGAGGAAAACTCAAAGCTCAAAGAACCTCCAAAAAGAAACTGGATAGAGTTTACACTAGAAGCTTGACAACACACCTGAAAGCTCTAGAACAAAAAAAAGATACACCCAAGAGGAGTAGATGGCAGGAAATAATCAAACTCAGGGCTGATATCAACCAAGTAGAAACAAAAAGAACTATAAAAAGAATCAACAAAATCAGGATCTGGTTCTTCAAGAAAATCAACAAGATAGATAAACCCTTAGCCAGACTAACCAGGAGCCACAGAGACAGTATTCAAATTAATAAAATCAGGAATGAAAAGGGACACATAAAAACAGGAACCATGGAAATCCAAACAATCATCAGATCCTACTACAAAAGCCTAAACTCAACACAACTGGAATACCAGAATGAAATGGACAAATTTCTAGACAAATAGCAGATACCAAGGTTAGATCAGGTAAATGCTATAAACTGTCCCCTATCCCCTAAAAAAATAGAAATACTCATTAATAGTCTCCCAGCCAAAAAAAGCCCAGGACCAGATGTGTTTAGTGCAGAGTTCTAGCAAACTTTCAAAGAACACCTAATACTCCTCAAACTATTCCACAAAATAGAAACAGAAAGTACTCTACCCAATTCATTCTATAAAGCCACAATTACTCTGATACCTAAACCACACAAAGACCCAACAAAGAAAGAGAACTTCAGACCAATTTCCCTTATGAATATCGATGCAAAAATATTCAATAAAACTCTCACAAACCCAATCCAAGAACACATCAAAACGATCATCCATAATGATCAAGTAGGCTTCATCCAAGGGATGCAGTGATGGTTCAATATATGGAAATCCATCAACATAATCCACTATATAAACAAACTCAAAGAAAAAACCCATATGATCATCTCATTAGATGCTGAGAAAGCATTTGACAAGATCCAACACCCATTCATAATAAAAGTCTTGGAAAGATCAGGAATTCAAGGCTCATACAGAAACAATATACAGCAATAATCAGTAAAAGCAATATACAGCAAACCAGTAGTCAATATCAAACTAAATGGAGAGAAACTTGACGCAATCCCACTAAAATCAGGGACTAGACAAGGCTGCCCACTCTCTCCCTACCTATTCAATATGGTATTTGAAGTCCTAGCCAGAACAATTAGATGACAAAAGGAGATCAAGGGGATACAAATTGGAAAGGAAGAAGTCAAAATATCACTATTTGCAGATGATATGATAGTATACATAAGTGACCCCAAAAATTCCACCAGTGAACTCCTAAACCTGATAAACAACTTCAGCAATCTAGCTGGATATAAAATTAACTCAAACAAATCAGTGGCCTTTCTCTACACAAAGGATTAACAGGCTGAGAAAGAAATTAGGGAAACAACACCCTTCACAATAGTCACAAATAATATAAAATACCTTGGTGTGTCTCTAACTAAGCAAGTGAAAAATCTGTATGATAAGATCTTCAAGTCTCTGAAGAAAGAATTCAAAGAAGATCGCAGAAGATGGAAAGATCTCCCATGCCCATGGATTGGCAGGATTAATATAATAAAAATGGCCATCTTGCCAAAAGCAATCTACAGATTCAATGCAATCCCCATCAAAATTCCAACTCAATTCTTCACTGAGCTAGAAAGGGCAATTTACAAATTCATCTGGAATAACAAAAAACCTAAGATAGTGAAAACTATTCTCAACAATAAAAGAACTTCTGGTGGAATCACCATCCCTGACCTCAAGCTGTGCTATAGAGTAATTGTGATTAAAAACTGCATGGTATTAGTACTGTGACAGGCAGGTAGATCAATGGAATAGAATTGAAGACTCAGAAATGAATCCACACACCTATGGTCACTTGATCTTTGACAAAGGAGTTAAAAACATCCAGTGGAAAAAAAGACAGCATTTTCTTTTCTTTTCTTTTCTTTTCTTTTTTCTTTTACTTTTTTTGGTTTTTTGAGACAGGGTTTCTCTGTATAGCCCTGGCTGTCCTGGAACTCACTTTGTAGACCAGGCTGGCCTCGAACTCAGAAATCTGCCTGCCTCTGTCTCCTGAGTGCTGGGATTAAAGGCGTGCATCCCACGCCCGGCTCAACATTTTCAACAAATGCTGCTGCACCATCTATCTGTTAGCCTGTAGAAGAATGTGACATGATCCATTTCTATCTCCTTCTACAAAGCTCAAGTCCAGTTGAATCAAGAACCTCCACATAAAACCAGATAGACTGAAAGTAATAGAAAAGAAAGTGGGAAAGAGCCTCAAGGACATGAACACGGGGGAAAATTTCCTGAACAGAACACCAACAGCTTATGCTCTAAGATCAAGAATTGACAAATGGGACCTCATAAAATTGCAAAGCTTCTGTAAGACAAAGGACACTATCAATAGGACAAAATGTCAACCAACAGATTGGGAAAAGATCTTTACCAACCCTGCATCAGTTAGAGGGTTAATATCCAATATACACAAAAAACTTAAGAAGTTAGACTCCAGAGAACCAAATAAACCTGTTAAAAAATGGGACACAGAGCTAAACAAAGAATTCTCAACTGAAGAATACTGAATATCTGAGGAGCACCTAAAGAAATGTTCAACATCCTTAGTCATCAGGGAAATGCACATCAAAACAACCCTGAGATTCCAACTCACACCAGTCAGAATGACCAAAATCAAAAACTCAGGTGACAGGAGATGCTAGCCAGGATGTGGAGAAAGAGGCATACTCCTCCATTGATGATGGGATTGCAAGCTGGTAAAATCACTCTGAAAATCAGTTTGGTGGTTCCTTAGAAAATTGAACATAGTACTGGCTGAGGACCCAGCAATACCTCTTATGCACATATACCCAGAAGATGCTTCAACATGTAATAAGGACACATGCTCCACTATGTTCATAGCTGCCTTATTTATAATAACCAGAAGCCGGAAAGAACCCAGATGTCCTTACACAGAGGAATGGATACAGAAAATGTGATACATTTACACAATGAAGTACTACTCAGCTATTACAAATGATGAATTCATGAAAATCTTAGGTACTTGGATGGATCTGGAAGATATCATCCTGAGTGAGGTAATCTAATCACAAAAGAACACACATTGTATTCGCTCACTGTCTTAGTTAGGGTTCTACTGCTGTGAACAGACACCATGACCAAGGCAAGTCTTATAAAACACAACATTTGCTTGGGGCTGGCTTACAGGTTCAGAAGTTCAGTCCATTATCATCAAGGTGGGAGCATGGCAGCATCCAGGCAGGCATGGCACAGGCAGAGCTAAGAATTGTATGTCTTCATCTAAAGTCGGCTAGTGGAAGACTGACTTCCAGGCAACTGGGGTGAGAGTCTTAAGCCCACCCCCACAGTGACATACCTATTCCAACCAGGTCACACCTCCAGATGGTGCCACTCCCTGGTCCAAGAATATACAAACCATCACACTCACTGATAAGTGGATATTAGCCCAGAAGTTTGGAATACCCAAGATACAATTCACAGACCACAGGAAGCTCAAGAAAAACTCTGGTCCTCCTTAGAAGGGAGAACAAAAATACCCATTGGAAGAGTAAAAACTGAACGGAAAGCCATCCAGAGACTGCCCCACCTGAGGTTCCATCCCATATACAATCACCAAACCCAGACACTACTATGGATGCAAACAAGTGCTTGCTGACAGGTCCCTGATATAGTCTCTTTTTTTTTTTTCCATTTTTTATTATGTATTTAGCTCATTTACATTTCCAATGCTATACCAAAAGTCCCTCATACCCACCCACCCCCACTCCCCTACCCACCCACTCCCCCTTTTTGGCCCTGGCGTTCCTCTCTACTGGGGCATATAAAATTCGCGTGTCCAATGGGCCTCTCTTTCCAGTGATGGCCGACTAGGACATCTTTTGATACATATGCAGTTAGAGTCAAGAGCTCCGGGTTACTGGTTAGTTCATAATGTTGTTCCACCTATAGGGTTGCAGATCCCTTTAGCTCCTTGGGTAATTTCTCGAGCTCCTCCATTAGGAGCCCTGTCGATGCTGACTGTGAGCATCCACTTCTGTGTTTGCTAGGCCCCGGCATAGTCTCACAAGAGACAGCTACATCTGGGTCCTTTCGATAAAATCTTGCTAGTGTATGCAATGGTGTCAGCGTTTGGATGCTGATTATGGGGTGGATCCCTGGATATGGCAGTTTCTCCATGGTCCATCCTTTCGTCTCAGCTCCAAACTTTGTCTCTGTAACTCCTTCCATGGGTGTTTTGTTCCCACTTCTAAGGAGGGAAATAGTGTCCACACTTCAGTCTTCATTTTTCTTGAGTTTCATGTGTTTAGCAAATTGTATCTTATATCTTGGGTATCCTAGGTTTTGGGCTAATATCCACTTATCAGTGAGTACATATTGTGTGAGTTCCTTTGTGAATGTGTTACCTCACTCAGGATGATGCCCTCCAGGTCCATCCATTTGGCTAGGAATTTCATAAATTCATTCTTTTTAATAGCTGAGTAGTACTCCATTGTGTAGATGTACCATATTTTCTGTATCCATTCCTCTGTTGAGGGGCATCTGGGTTCTTTCCAGCTTCTGGCTATTATAAATAAGGCTGCTATGAACATAGTGGAGCATGTGTCCTTCTTACCAGTTGGGGCATCTTCTGGATATATGCCCAGGAGAGGTATTGCTGGATCCTCCGGTAGTACTATGTCCAATTTTCTGAGGAACCGCCAGACTGATTTCCAGAGTGGTTGTACAAGCCTGCAATCCCACCAACAATGGAGGAGTGTTCCTCTTTCTCCACATCCACGCCAGCATCTGCTGTCACCTGAATTTTTGATCTTAGCCATTCTGACTGGTGTGAGGTGGAATCTCAGGGTTGTTTTGATTTGCATTTCCCTGATGATTAAGGATGTTGAACATTTTTTCAGGTGCTTCTCTGCCATTCGGTATTCCTCAGGTGAGAATTCTTTGTTCAGTTCTGAGCCCCATTTTTAATGGGGTTATTTGATTCTCTGAAGTCCACCTTCTTGAGTTCTTTATATATGTTGGATATTAGTCCCCTATCTGATTTAGGATAGGTAAAGATCCTTTCCCAATCTGTTGGTGGTCTTTTTGTCTTATTGACTGTGTCTTTTGTCTTGCAGAAACTTTGGAGTTTCATTAGGTCCCATTTGTCAATTCTCGATCTTACATCACAAGCCATTGCTGTTCTGTTCAGGAATTTTTCCCCTGTGCCCATATCTTCAAGGCTTTTCCCCACTTTCTCCTCTATAAGTTTCAGTGTCTCAGGTTTTATGTGAAGTTCCTTGATCCACTTAGATTTGACCTTAGTACAAGGAGATAAGTATGGATCAATTCACATTCTTCTACATGATAACAACCAGTTGTGCCAGCACCAATTGTTGAAAATGCTGTCTTTCTTCCACTGGATGGTTTTAGCTCCCTTGTCAAAGATCAAGTGACCATAGGTGTGTGGGTTCATTTCTGGGTCTTCAATTCTATTCCATTGGTCTACTTGTCTGTCTCTATACCAGTACCATGCAGTTTTTATCACAATTGCTCTGTAGTAAAGCTTTAGGTCAGGCATGGTGATTCCACCAGAGGTTCTTTTATCCTTGAGAAGAGTTTTTGCTATCCTAGATTTTTTGTTATTCCAGATGAATTTGCAAATTGCTCCTTCTAATTCATTGAAGAATTGAGTTGGAATTTTGATGAGGATTGCATTGAATCTGTAGATTGCTTTTGGCAAGATAGCCATTTTTACAATGTTGATCCTGCCAATCCATGAGCATGGGAGATCTTTCCATCTTCTGAGATCCTCTTTAATTTCTTTCTTCAGAGACTTGAAGTTTTTATCATACTGATCTTTCACTTCCTTAGTTAGAGTCACGCCGAGATATTTTATATTATTTGTGACTATTGAGAAGGGTGTTGTTTCCCTAATTTCTTTCTCAGCCTGTTTATTCTTTGTATAGAAAAAGGCCATTGACTTGTTTGAGTTTATTTTATATCCAGCTACTTCACCAAAGCTGTTTATCAGGTTTAGGAGTTCTCTGGTAGAATTTTTAGGGTCACTTATATATACTATCATATCATCTGCAAAAAGTGATATTTTGACTTCCTCTTTTCCAATTTGTATCTCCTTGATCTCCTTTTGTTGTCGAATTGCTCTGGCTAATACTTCAAGTACTATGTTGAAAAGGTAGGGTGAAAGTGGGCAGCCTTGTCTAGTCCCTGATTTTAGTGGGATTGCTTCCAGCTTCTCTCCATTTACTTTGATGTTGGCTACTGGTTTGCTGTAGATTGCTTTTATCATGTTTAGGTATGGGCCTTGAATTCCTGATCTTTCCAAGACTTTTATCATGAGTGGGTGTTGGATCTTGTCAAATGCTTTTTCTGCATCTAACGAGATGATCATGTGGTTTTTGTCTTTGAGTTTGTTTATATAATGGATTACATTGATGGATTTTCATATATTAAACCATCCCTGCATCCCTGGAATAAAACCTACTTGGTCAGGATGGATGATTGCTTTAATGTGTTCTCGGATTCGGTTATCGAGAATTTTATTGAGGATTTTTGCATCGATATTCATAAGCGAAATTGGTTTCAAATTCTCTCTTTTTTGGATCTTTCTGTGGTTTAGGTATCAGAGTAATAGTGGCTTCATAAAATAAGTTGGGTAGAGTACCTTCTACTTCTATTTTGTGAAATAGTTTGTGCAGAACTGGAATTAGATCTTCTTTGAAGGTCTGATAGAACTCTGCACTAAACCCATCTGGTCCTGGGCTTTTTTTGGCTGGGAGACTATTAATAACTGCTTCTATTTCTTTAGGGGATATGGGACTGTTTAGATGGCCAACTTGATCCTGATTTAACTTTGGTACCTGGTATCTGTCCAGAAATTTGTCCATTTCGTCCAGGTTTTCCAGTTTTGTTGAGTATAGCCTTTTTTAGAAGGATCTGATGGTGTTTTGGATTTCTTCAGGATCTGTTGTTATGTCTCCCTTTTCATTTCTGATTTTGTTAATTAGGATTTTGTCCCTGTGCCCTCTAGTGAGTCTAGCTAAGGGTTTATCTATCTGGTTGATTTTCTCAAAGAACCAACTCCTTGTTTGGTTAATTCTTTGAATAGTTCTTCTTGTTTCCACTTGGTTGATTTCACCCCTGAGTTTGATTATTTCCTGTCGTCTACTCCTCTTGGGTGAATTTGCTTCCTTTTTTTTTTTTTTTTTTTTTTTTTTTCAGGTGCTTCTCTGCCATTCGGTATTCCTCAGGTGAGAATTCTTTGTTCAGTTCTGAGCCCCATTTTTTTTTCCATTTTTTATTAGGTATTTAGCTCATTTACATTTCCAATGCTATACCAAAAGTCCCCCTTACCCACCCACCCCCACTCCCCTACCCACCCACTCCCCCCCTTTGGCCCTGGCGTTCCCCTGTACCGGGGCACACAAAGTCTGCGTGTCCAATGGGCCTCTCTTTCCAGTGATGGCCGACTAGGCCATCTTTTGATACATATGCAGCTAGAGTCAAGAGCTCAGGGGTACTGGTTAGTTCATAATGTTGTTCCACCTATAGGGTTGAAGATCCCTTTAGCTCCTTGGGTACTTTCTCTAGCTCCTCCATTGGGAGCCCTGTGATCCATCCATTAGCTGACTGTGAGCATCCACTTCTGTGTTTGCTAGGCCCCGGCATAGTCTCACAAGAGACAGCTACGTCTGGGTCCTTTCAGTAAAATCTTGCTAGTGTATGCAATGGTGTCAGCATTTGGAAGCTGATTATGGGGTGGATCCCTGGATATGGCAGTCTCTACATGGTCCATCCTTTCATCTCAGCTCCATACTTTGTTTCTGTAACTCCTTCCATGGGTGTTTTGTTCCCACTTCTAAGGAGGGGCCTAGTGTCCACACTTCAGTCTTCATTTTTCTTGAGTTTCATGTGTTTAGGAAATTGTATCTTATATCGTGGGTATCCTAGGTTTTGGGCTAGTATCCACTTATCAGTGAGTACATATTGTGTGAGTTCCTTTGTGATTGTGTTACCTCACTCAGGATGATGCTCTCCAGGTCCATCCATTTGGCTAGGAATTTCATAAATTCATTCATTTTAATAGCTGAGTAGTACTCCATTGTGTAGATGTACCACATTTTCTGTATCCATTCCTCTGTTGAGGGGCATCTGGGTTCTTTCCAGTTTCTGGCTATTATAAATAAGGCTGCTATGAACATAGTGGAGCATGTGTCCTTCTTACCAGTTGGGGCTTCTTCTGGATATATGCCCAGGAGAGGTATTGCTGGATCCTCCGGTAGTACTATGTCCAATTTTCTGAGGAACCGCCAGACTGATTTCCAGAGTGGTTGTACAAGCCTGCAATCCCACCAACAATGGAGGAGTGTTCCTCTTTCTCCACATCCTCGCCAGCATCTGCTGTCACCTGAATTTTTGATCTTAGCCATTCTCACTGGTGTGAGGTGGAATCTCAGGGTTGTTTTGATTTGCATTTCCCTGATGATTAAGGATGTTGAACATTTTTTCAGGTGCTTCTCTGCCATTCGGTATTCCTCAGGTGAGAATTCTTTGTTCAGTTCTGAGCCCCATTTTTTAATGGGGTTATTTGATTTTCTGAAGTCCACCTTCTTGAGTTCTTGATATATGTTGGATATTAGTCCCCTATCTGATTTAGGATAGGTAAAGATCCTTTCCCAATCTGTTGGTGGTCTTTTTGTCTTATAGACAGTGTCTTTTGTCCTTGCAGAAACTTTGGAGTTTCATTAGGTCCCATTTGTCAATTCTCGATCTTACAGCACAAGCCATTGCTGTTCTGTTCAGGAATTTTTCCCCTGTGCCCATATCTTCAAGGCTTTTCCCCACTTTCTCCTCTATAAGTTTCAGTGTCTCTGGTTTTATGTGAAGTTCCTTGATCCACTTAGATTTGACCTTAGTACAAGGAGATAAGTATGGATCGATTCGCATTCTTCTACATGATAACAACCAGTTGTGCCAGCACCAATTGTTGAAAATGCTGTCTTTCTTCCACTGGATGGTTTTGGCTCCCTTGTCGAAGATCAAGTGACCATAGGTGTGTGGGTTCATTTCTGGGTCTTCAATTCTATTCCATTGGTCCACTTGTCTGTCTCTATACCAGTACCATGCAGTTTTTATCACAATTGCTCTGTAGTAAAGCTTTAGGTCAGGCATGGTGATTCCACCAGAGGTTCTTTTATCCTTGAGAAGAGTTTTTGCTATCCTCGGTTTTTTGTTATTCCAGATGAATTTGCAAATTGCTCCTTCTAATTCTTTGAAGAATTGAGTTGGAATTTTAATGGGGATTGCATTGAATCTGTAGATTGCTTTTGGCAAGATAGCCATTTTTACAATGTTGGTCCTGCCAATCCATGAGCATGGGAGATCTTTCCATCTTCTGAGATCTTCTTTAATTTCTTTCTTCAGGGACTTGAAGTTTTTATCATACAGATCTTTCACTTCCTTCGTTAGAGTCACACCGAGATATTTTATATTATTTGTGACTATTGAGAAGGGTGTTGTTTCCCTAATTTCTTTCTCAGCCTGTTTATTCTTTGTGTAGAGAAAGGCCATTGACTTGTTTGAGTTAATTTTATATCCAGCTACTTCACCGAAGCTGTTTATCAGGTTTAGGAGTTCTCTGTTGGAATTTTTAGGGTCACTTATATATACTATCATATCATCTGCAAAAAGTGATATTTTGACTTCCTCTTTTCCAATTTGTATCCCCTTGATCTCCTTTTGTTGTCGAATTGCTCTGGCTAATACTTCAAGTACTATGTTGAAAAGGTAGGGAGAAAGTGGGCAGCCTTGTCTAGTCCCTGATTTTAGTGGGATTGCTTCCAGCTTCTCTCCATTTACTTTGATGTTGGCTACTGGTTTGCTGTAGATTGCTTTTATCATGTTTAGGTATTGGCCTTGAATTCCTGATCTTTCCAGAACTTTTATCATGAATGGGTGTTCGATCTTGTCAAATGCTTTTTCTGCATCTAACGAGATGATCATGTGGTTTTTGTCTTTGAGTTTGTTTATATAATGGATTACATTGATGGATTTTCGTATATTAAACCATCCCTGTATCCCTGGAATAAAACCTACTTGGTCAGGATGGATGATTGCTTTAATGTGTTCTTGGATTCGGTTAGCGAGAATTTTATTAAGAATTTTTGCATCGATGTTCATAAGAGAAATTGGTCTGAAGTTCTCTATCTTTGTTGGATCTTTCTGTGGTTTAGGTATCAGAGTAATAGTGGCTTCATAAAATGAGTTGGGTAGAATACCTTCTACTTCTATCTTGTGAAAAAGTTTGTGCAGAACTGGAGTTAGATCTTCTTTGAAGGTCTGATAGAACTCTGCACTAAACCCGTCTGGTCCTGGGCTTTTTTTGGCTGGGAGACTATTAATAACTGCTTCTATTTCTTTAGGGGATATGGGACTGTTTAGAAGGTCAACTTGATCCTGATTCAACTTTGGTACCTGGTATCTGTCCAGAAATTTGTCCATTTCGTCCAGGTTTTCCAGTTTTGTTGAGTATAGCCTTTTGTAGAAGGATCTGATGGTGTTTTGGATTTCTTCAGGATCTGTTGTTATGTCTCCCTTTTCATTTCTGATTTTGTTAATTAGGATTTTGTCCCTGTGCCCTTTAGTGAGTCTAGCTAAGGGTTTATCTATCTTGTTGATTTTCTCAAAGAACCAACTCCTCGTTTGGTTAATTCTTTGAATAGTTCTTCTTGTTTCCACTTGGTTGATTTCACCCCTGAGTTTGATTATTTCCTGCCGTCTACTCCTCTTGGGTGAATTTGCTTCCTTTTTTTCTAGGGCTTTTAGATGTGTTGTCAAGCTGCTAGTATGTGCTGTCTCCCGTTTCTTCTTGGAGGCACTCAGAGCTATGAGTTTCCCTCTTAGAAATGCTTTCATTGTGTCCCATAGGTTTGGGTACGTTGTGGCTTCATTTTCATTAAACTCTAAAAAGTCTTTAATTTCTTTCTTTATTCCTTCCTTGACCAAAGTATCATTGAGAAGAGTGTTGTTCAGTTTCCACGTGAATGTTGGATTTCCATTATTTATGTTGTTATTGAAGATCAGTCTTAGGCCATGGTGGTCTGATAGGATACATGGGACAATTTCAATATTTTTGTATCTGTTGAGGCCTGTTTTGTGACCAATTATATGGTCAATTTTGGAGAAGGTCCCGTGAGGTGCTGAGAAGAAGGTATATCCTTATGTTTTAGGATAAAATGTTCTGTAGATATCTGTCAGGTCCATTTGTTTCATAACTTCTGTTAGTTTCACTGTGTCCGTGTTTAGTTTCTGTTTCCATGATCTGTCCATTGATGAAAGTGGTGTGTTGAAGTCTCCCACTATTATTGTGTGAGGTGCAATGTGTGCTTTGAGCTTTACTAAAGTGTCTTTAATGAATGTGGCTGCCCTTGCATTTGGAGTGTAGATATTCAGAATTGAGAGTTCCTCTTGGAGGATTTTACCTTTGATGAGTATGAAGTGTCCCTCCTTGTCTTTTTTGATAACTTTGGGTTGGAAGTCGATTTTATCGGATATTAGAATGGCTACTCCAGCTTGTTTCTTCAGACCATTTGCTTGGAAAATTGTTTTCCAGCCTTTCACTCTGAGGTAGTGTCTGTCTTTTTCCCTGAGATGGGTTTCCTGTAAGCAGCAGAATGTTTGGTCCTGTTTGTATAGCCAGTCTGTTAGTCTATGTCTTTTTATTGGGGAATTGAATCCATTGATAGTAAGAGATATTAAGGAAAAGTAATTGTTGCTTTCTTTTATTTTTGTTGTTAGAGTTGGCATTCTGTTCTTGTGGCTGTCTTCTTTTTGGTTTGTTGAGGGATTACTTTCTTGCTTGTTCTAGGGCATGATTTCCGTCCTTGTATTGCTTCTTTTCTGTTATTATCCTTTGAAGGGCTGGATTCATGGAAAGATATTGTATGAATTTGGTTTTGTCGTGGAATACTTTGGTTTCTCCATCTATGGTAATTGAGAGTTTGGCCGGGTATAGTAGCCTGGGCTGGCATTTGTGTTCTCTTAGTGTCTGTATAACATCTGTTCAGGCTCTTCTGGCTTTCATAGTCTCTGGTGAAAAGTCTGGTGTAATTCTGATAGGCCTTCCTTTATATGTTACTTGACCTTTCTCCCTTACTGCTTTTAATATTCTATCTTTATTTAGTGCATTTGTTGTTCTGATTATTATGTGTCGGTAGGAATTTCTTTTCTGGTCCAGTCTATTTGGAGTTCTGTAGGCTTCTTGTATGATCATGGGCATCACTTTCTTTATGTTTGGGAAGTTTTCTTCTATTCTTTTGTTGAAGATATTAGCTGGCCCTTTAAGTTGAAAATCTTCATTCTCATCAACTCCTATTATCCGTAGGTTTGGTCTTCTCATTGTGTCCTGGATTTCCTGGATGTTTTGAGTTAGGATCTTTTTGCATTTTGTATTTTCTTTGACTGTTGTGTCGATGTTCTCTATGGAATCTTCTGCACCTGAGATTCTCTCTTCCATTTTTTGTATTCTGTTGCTGATGCTCACATCTATGTTTCCAGATCTCTTTCCTAGGGTTTCTATCTCCAGCGTTGCCTCGCTTTGGGTTTTCTTTATTGTGTCTACTTCCCTTTTTAGTTCTAGTATGGTTTTGTTCATTTCCATCACCTGTTTGGATGTGTTTTCCTGTTTTTCTTTAAGGACTTCTACCTGTTTGGTTGTGTTTTCCTGCTTTTCTTTAAGGGCCTGTAACTCTTTAGCAGTGCTCTCCTGTAATTCTTTAAGTGACTTATGAAAGTCCTTCTTGATGTCCTCTATCATCATCATGAGAAATGTTTTTAAATCTGGGTCTAGATTTTCGGTTGTGTTGGGGTGCCCAAGACTAGGTGGGGTGAGAGTGCTGCGTTCTGATGATGGTGAGTGGTCTTGATTTCTGTTAGTAGGATTCTTAAGTTTGCCTTTCGCCATCTGGTAATCTCTGAAGCTAGCTGTTATACTTGTCTCTGGTAAGAGCTTGTTCTTCAGGTGACTCTGTTAGCCTCTATAAGCAGACCTGGGAGGCTAGCTCTCTCCTTAGTTTCAGTGGGCAGAGTATTCTCTGCAGGCAAGCTCTCTTCTTGCAGGGAAGGTACCCAGATATCTGGTGTTCGAACCTGCCTCCTGGCAGAAGTTGTGTTCCACTCACTAGAGGTCTTAGGATCCTGTGGGGAATCCTGTGTGGGCCCTTGCGGGTGTCGGGCGACTCCGCTGGCAAGGTACCCCGGTGCTCTAGTGGGGCAGAAGGGACTTGTGCCCCAGGTCAGGCCCGGGTAGTCTGCTTCCCTATTTACCGCAGTCTCAGGTTCAGCGCGATTGGATTGGGGCAGGGGCTGTGTTCCACTCACTAGAGGTCTTAGGATCCCGTGGGGAATCCTGTGTGGGCCCTTGCAGGTGTCAGGCGACTCCGCTGGCAAGGTACCCCGGTGCTCGAGTGGAGCGGAAGGGACTTGTGCCCCAGGTCAGGCCTGGGTAGTCTGCTTCCCTATTTACCGCAGTCTCAGGTTCCGTGCGATTGGATTGGGGCTCCACCACTATCTGACAAATACAGAGGTGAATACTCTCAGCCAACCTTTGGACTGAGCACAGGGTCCCCAATAAAGAAACTAGAGAAACAATCCAAGGAGCTGAAGGAGTTTGTAGACCCATAGGAAGAACAACAATATGGACCAACCAGTATCCCCAGAGCTCCCAGGAACTAAACCACCAACCAAAGAATACACATGGAGGGACACATGGCTCCAACAGCATATGTAACAGAGGATGGCCTTGTTGGTCATCAATGGGAGGGGAGGCCCCTGTTCCTGTGAAGGATCTATGCTCCAGTGTAGGGAAATGCCAGGCCCAGGCAACAGGAGTGGGTGGGTTGATATGAGGGGGAATGGGGAGGGGATAGCTGGTTTTCGGAGGGGAAACCAGGAAATGGGTTAACATTTGAAATGTAAATCAAGAAAATATCCAATAAAAAAGGAAGTAAAGGAGGGAAACTACCCCTAAGAAAACACAAGAAATTAAACATTTCACAACAAACCCAAAAGAAGACAATTATATACACGATACCACCTCCAGTAACAAAGATAACAGGAACTAACAATCATTTGTCTTTAATATCTCTCAACATCAATGGACTGAATTCTCCAATATGAAGGCACAGGCTAACAGACTGGATATATAAATAGGATCCAACCTTTTGCTGCATACAAGAAACACACCTCAGTGACAAAGACATATACTATCTCAAAGTAAAAGGCTGGAAAATTTTTCTAAGCAAATGTTCCCAAGGAACAAGCTGGAGTTACCATTCTAATATCCAATAAAATATACTTTCAACCAAAAGTTACCAAACAAGATGTGGGAGAACATTTCATATTCATCAAAGGAAAACTCCAACAAAAGAAAGTCTCAATTCTGAACATCTATGTTCCAAATGCAAGGGAACCCACATCTGTAAAAGAAACATTACTAAAGCTCAAAACATTGAACCTTATATAATAATAGTGGGAGACTTCATGACCCCACTCTCACCAGTGGACCGGTCATTGAAGCAGAAACTAAACAGAGACACAGTGAAACTAATAAAGGTTATGAACCAAATGGACTTAACATATATATACAGATCATTTCACTCTAAAACAAAACACCTTCCTCTCAACACCTCATGGTACCTTCTCCAACAGTGACCATATAATCTGACATAAAACAAGCCTTAACAAATACAAGTAGATTGAAATAATCCCATGCATCCTATCAGACTACCACAGACTAAAGCTAGACTTCAATAACAACAAAAACAACAAAAAACCCACATACCCATGGATACTGGACAACTCTCTACTCAATGATAACTTGGTCAGGAAAGAAAGAAATGTAAAACTACCTGAAATTCAATGAAAATAATGACACAGCATACTTAAACTTATGGGACACAATTAAAGCAGTGCTAAGAGGAAAATTCATAGCACTAAGCGCCCTCATAAAAAAATTAGAAAAATCCTACACTAGCTACGTAACAGCACACCTGAAAACCCTAGAACAAAAAAAAGCAAACACACCCAAGAAGAGTAGATGGCAGAAAATAGTCAAACTCAGGGCCAAAATCAACCCAATAGAAACAAAGGGAATGGTACACAGAATCAACAAAACCAAAAGCTGTTGTTTTTTTTTTTTTTTTGAGAAAATCAATAAGATAGATAAACCCCTACTTAGCCAAACTAACTAAAGTGTACAGAGACAGTATCCACATTACCAAAATCAGAAATGAAAAGGGAGACATGAGAACAGAAACTTAAGAAATTCAAAAAATCATCAGATCCTATTTCATAAGCCTATACTCAACAAAACTAGAAAACCTGGAGGAAATGGATGATTTTCTAGACAAACAACACGTACCAACGTTAAATAAAGTTCAGGTAAACTATATAAGCTGACCCATTTCCCCTAAAGAATTAGAAGAAGTTATTAAAAACCTCCCAACCAAAAAAAGTCCAGGATCAGATGGCTTTAGTACAGAATGCTAGTAGACCTTTAAAGAAGAGCTAATACCAATACTTCCCAAACTATTCCATAAAATAGAAATAGAAGGAACACTACCTAATTCATTCTATGATGCCACAGTTACTCTGACACCTAAACCATACAAGGACCCAACCAAAAAAGAGAACTTCAAACCAATCTCACTTATGAATATCAATGCAAAAATACTCAATAAAATTCTAGCAAATCAATCCAAGAAAACATCAAAATCATCATTCACCTCAATCAAGCAGGCTTCATTCCAGGGATACAAGGTTGGTTCAATATACAAAAATCCAGTAATGTAATCCACTACATAAACAAACTAATAGAAAAAAATCACAAATCATCTCCTTAGATGTAGAAAAAGCATTTGACAAATGCCTCATGTTAAAAGTATTGAAGAGATAAGGAATTCAAGGCACATATCTAAACATAGTAAAAGGAATATATAGCAGGCCAACAGCCAATATCAAATTAAATGGAATTATACTTGAAGCAATCCCACTAAGATCAGGGACAATACAAGGCAGTCCCTATATCTATTCAATATAGTACTCAAAGTACTAGCTAAAGCAATAGGACAACAAAAGGTGGTCAAGGGGATACAAATTGGCAAAAAAGAAGTCAAGGTATCACTATTTGTAGATGATATGATAGTATACAGAAATGACCCCCAAAATTCTACCAAACAACTTTTACAGACGATAAACAATTTCAGCAAAGTGGCTAGATATCAACTAATCTGGACCCCCAAGAGCTCCCAGACACTAAGACACCAAGCAGGAAGCACACAGTAGCTGGTACCAGGACTGCCTGCTCTGGCCTCAGTGAGAGAAGATATACCCAACCTTGGAGAGACTCCAGGGAATGGGGAGGCCAGTTGGGGTGGGTGGGTGTGGGGACATCCTCTTGGAGATGGGAGAGGAGGAATGGGATGAGGAATTTGGGAGGGCTGATCGGGAGGGACATAGGGACTGAACTGTAAAGAAAAGATTAAAGATAATTTTTAAAAAGAAGGAAAGAAAGAAACAGAATCAGTAATGAAAAGGGAGAGATAACAACAGAATCTGAGAAAATTCAAAAAACTATCAGAATCTACTACAAATGCCTGTACTCTACAAAACTGTGGAATCTAGATGAAATGGATGATTTTCTAGATAAATATCACATACCAAAGTTAAATCAAGATCAGGTAAACTATCTAAACAGTCCCATAGGAAGTAGAAGTAGTCATCAAAAACCTCTCAACCAAAACACAAAAGCAAAAACAAAAACAAGACCAAAACAGAGTGTGGGGCCTGTTTTCTGGTTGATCTAGGTTTAAACCCTGGAGACCCAGCAGATAACTCTGCAACGGTCAGAAGGCCTGTTTGCCATGCTCCCAGATTCTAGACTCCTGACTCGAGGCCCCAGATCTATAATTCTGTGGCCATCAGTCACATAGGGCAATGCTCCAAGCTCCTGGTATTCTGTCTGGACTCTACCCCAACAATTACCTGGCAAAAGCCAGGAAGGCCTGACCCACTATAAAAGGGCTGCTTGCTCCCTACTCCCTCTCTTTCTCTTTCTCTCTTGATTATGAAAAGCTTAAACCCTAAAGAAAGAGGTAGAGAAAGGCACTAGAAAATGGAAAGGCATCCTATAATCATGGATTCATAGAATTAACATTGCAGAAAGGATCATTCTACAAAAAAGATCTATTTGTAGATTCAGTGTAATTCCTATCAAAATCACCATCTCATTTTTCATAAAAATAGAAAATCTATCCCAAAGGAGGTGCCTATTAAGGTACAAGAGGCATACAGAATACAGACAGGACCAGAAAAGAAATTCCCTGTAACACATAATAATCAAAACACTAAACATGCAAAAGAAAGGATACTAAAAGCTATAGGGGAAAGGCAGACCCATTAGACTAACACCTGACTTCTCAACAGAAATTCTGAAAGTCAGAAGGGTTAGGACAGATGTTTTACAAACTCTGAGAAACCACAGATGTCAGCCTAGATTATTATATCCTGCAAAACTTTTAAGCACAATAGACAGAGAAAGTAAAGCATTCCATGAGAGAACTAAACTTAAGGCTACCACTCCATCTCCACAAGAGGCACTAGAAGGGAAACTTCAGTCTGGAGAGTTGGTGTATACCCAAGAAGACAAAAGAAGTAAGTAATCATAGAGCAGTGAATCAAGGGTAGACCTACATCATAAAACCAAAATAACAGGAATCAATGAATACTACTCACTGGTAATTCTTGTTATTAATGGTCCCAATTCCCCAATAGAAAAGATACAGAGTAATAGACTGGATTAGAAAAGAGGATCTGTCTTCCTGCTGCATCCAGAAAATATACTTCAACATTAAAGATAGACATCACCTTGGGATAAAAGTATAGAGAAAGGTATTCTAAGCAAATGGATACAAGAAGCAAGCAGATGCAGCCATCATAATATCTGACAAAATAGACTTCACACCAAAAGTGTTCAGGCGATAGGAAAGGTCACTCACCAAAGAAAGAATCCCTCCAGAGGATATTGCAATTCCATACATCTGTGTACCAAATAAAAGGGCAACCAAGTTCATAAAAGAAACACTAATATAAAATCTCATTTTGATCCTGAGACAGTGGTAGTAGGCGATTTTAATGGCTCACTCTTATCAATAGACAGGTCATCGAGACAAAAATAAACAGAAATGCTGTAGATAAATAATGCCATAAATCAAATGAATCTAGTAGACATCTATAAAACATTTCAGACATACACAAAAGAATACATTTTCTTCTCAGAAGGTCATGGAAATGTCTCCAAAATTGAACATATCAAAGAAAAATTTCAACTGATACTAGAAAATTGAAATAGCACACTGCATCCTGCTTGAGCATGGATATCACCAACAACAGAAAGCTTACAAACTCACTACTGAATGAAAAATGAGTTAACTCAGAAATAGGAAGGAAATTAAAACCTTTTTAGATCTGAATGAAAATGAAAATACAACATACCTAACTTATGGGACACAATGAAGGCAGTTCTAAGAGGCAATTCATATCATTAAGTGCCTACATCAAATTATTTGAGAGATCTCAGATTAGCCACACCTAAAATCTCTAGAACAACAGAAGAAAGAAGATCCAAAAAGGAATAGAAAAC
Organism: Mus musculus; assembly: GCF_000001635.26. NCBI lineage: Eukaryota > Metazoa > Chordata > Mammalia > Rodentia > Muridae > Mus > Mus musculus. The sequence goes on from NC_000082.6 coordinate 16,189,179, forward strand.
AAGGAATAATTGAACTCAGGATTCAAATCAATGAAATAGAAAAAAGAAAAAGTTATCACCATGAAAAACAATAAGATGAAGCAGTGAAAGTGTTTGTTCCTCAAGAAATCAGTAAAACTGACTGATTCTTAGGCAAACTAACTAAAGCATAGTAAGAGAAAATCCAAATTAATACAATTAGAGGTTAAAGGAGTGACATAATATTTGCTGAAGAAACCCAGAGATTAATAAGGACATCATTTAAAAATCTGTATGCCATAAAGTTGAAAAACCTAAACAAACAAAAAAAAGGATGAATTTCTTAATCTATACAACCTACGAAAGTTAATCAAGATCAGATGAGCAATTTAAATAGATCCATAGTCCCTCATGAAATAGAAGCAGTAATTAAAATCTCCTAAACAAAAACAAAACAAAACAAAACAAACAAACAAACAAAAAAAACCCTACAGCAAGATGGATTCTGTGCAGAATTCTCCCAGAACTTCAAAGAAGAGTTAACATCAATATTACTCAAATTAATATGTAAAATAAAAACCATTATCTAGAACAATAAACACATCCTAATTTCTACCAAGGTATTGTTACTCTGATATGAAAGCCATGCAAAGACCCAGCAATTAAAAAAATTATAAACTAGTGTCCTTTTTACACAATGTTCAAAAATTCCCAACAAAATACTCGAATTCTGAAATCCAAGAGTACATCAAAATAATCATCTATCATGATCAGTTAACCTCATTTCAGAGATGGAAGGGATAGTTCCACATATGTAAAAGAATAAACATTACCTGAAAGACAAGGCATATGACAGACTGAAAGACAAAATTATATGATCATCTCATTAGATGGAAAAAAGGTCTTTGAAAAAAATTGTGGGGAGCGAGTGTGGTGGTAGTCCCAAGATGGCGCCCAGGACTGCAGCCAAGTCTTATGACTTGCACCTGACTTCCTCATACACCTGAAAATAAGCCACGTCCATCGTGAGAGCTGCGCAGGCGCACCATGACACAAGATCAGGCCATTTGACTAAGGCCAATGAACTGAGATTACGCGGACTGGGCTGATGGGGCATGGTTGAGGGGTTATATAAGGGATTGCGATTGGGAGCTAAGAGAGATTCCTATTTGCATGTTGAAAGGTTCCTGAATAATCTGCTTTGAGAAGAACGCTGTGTCGTCGCTCTTTTCTGCTGGTTGGAGACAGAAGCAACAAAAAATACAACCCTTCTTGATAAAAATCATGTTCTGTTGCTTTCATGCTCTGTATTATATACTGAATTTTTGTTTTGTATTTAATTTCTACTTTATTTCCTTATTTTTTGACAATTTCATATATAGTGCTATGATTATTGTCACCCTCAACTAACTTTTGTTACTTCTTCCTCTTCCTCTATTTCTTCCCAGTAAGTTTTCAAGTGGCTACACATCATAGACAGTGAAGAAAAGGACCCCACCCACAACAATTGGTTCCTCTTTTTTCCATGATGTAAAAGTGAAAAATCCAATATGACAACCCCATAGCCAGCATCATGCTAACACAGAAAATCTTGACATAAATTGACTAAGATTAGGAACAAGACAAAAGTGTCCATTCTCTCTACTCTATTTAATAAAGAGCTTGATCCTGGAGCAATAGAAGAAATTAAAGAAAATAAAGAGCTACATAAAGGAAAGGAAGAAGTGGAAATATCCTTTACTTGTAGATAGTATCCGTCTATATATAAGAGACCTAAAAGAATCTACCAGAAAACTCTTAGAGCTGATGAATTCTTTCAGCAAATCGGAGGACACAAAATTAACACATGAACATCAGTTGCTTTCCTGAAACTTTGATAGACATCCTAGAAAGAAACAGGATAAACAATTCCATTTACAATTGCCTCAAAAATAATAAAACACCTTAGAAAAACCTAACAGAGAAAGTGGAAGAATCTTACTATACAAACCTTAAAACACTGAAGAAAGAAATTGAGGGAGGCAAGAAAAGATAGAAATATGTTTGTGGATTAGAAGAATTAGTACTGTGAAGATGGCCACTGGCCAAAAGCAATGTACAGATTCAATGTTTATCAATATTCTAGGACCATTCTTCATAGAATCAGAGAAAAATCTATTTTACATTTTATGTATGAAATATATGAAAGGCTACATATTGACCAAAAAAAAAAAGACTCCTGAGCAATAAGAATTCTTGAGGTGTTGTGCCGTGGTGGTACATGTCTTTAATCCCAGCACTCAGGAGGTGATAAGTTTGAGACCAGTCTGGTCTACAAAGCAAGTTCTAGACAAAGAAATCATTTCTACACAAAGAAATCATTTCTCAAAAACACCAATTAAAAGAAAGAATTCTTGAGATATATCCATTTCTAATTTCAAGTTATATTATATAGCTATAGTGAAAGAGAAAAGAAAGATAAACAAGAAAGAAAGAAAGAAAGGAAGAAAGAAAGAAAGAGGGAGGGAGGGAAGGAGAGAGAGGGAGAGAGGGAGAGAGAGGGAGGGAGAGGGAGGGAGGGAGAGAGCAAGTAAGCCGGCATAGAGGACCTACATGTAAGCCCACACATATAAAACTACCTGATTTTATTTTACAAAGATCACACATCTTCAACAAATAGTGCTGGGAAAACTGGACATCTACATTTAGAAAGATCCATATCGTACACCTTGTACAAAAATCATTCAAATAAAAAAAAGACTTTAGTGAAACTCTGAGCCAGCTAGAGAAAAAAAGAAGGGTACACTTCAAGACACAAGCATAGGTAAGAACTCCACTCAGGATTAGGATAGTAGTTGACAAATGAGACTTTGTTAGACCTTCCAGCCCCAAAATAAAACAGCCTATTGCCATGGCTCTGAGTTTCCCACCAGAACTAAATGAAAAGATCCTATTTCTCAAGACCCAAATACTTTTATGCTTGGATATAAATAAATCAGTTGGTTAGCTTCCATGGTACTGAAAGAAAGATAAAATTTCAAGACCTGTAAGTCATATAAAGTACTCAGAAATTGCTGGTTGTTTGTGAGCCGAGAGGCTGCCTGGGGCTGAGAAAAAGGAAAAACAAACCCGGTATGCCCCATAGTTAAAGCATTCCTGGGAACATCTTGACCATTAAGATAAAGGGGAATGTGAGGACATAACAGGACTATCTGAACTGAGTCAACAACTCACAGAACTCTGACACCCTGCACGTACACGTAATTGTTCTGCTGATGTTTGAATAACCCAATAGTGTGTCGTTATGCTGAATTTCACACCCCTAAGCCCCTTACCCCATAAACCCCCCTAACTTTTGAGCCTCATGGCCGACATCTGTTATCTCCTGTGTGGGATGCATGTTGGTCTGGAGCTCCGTCATTAAACTGCCTCATGTGATTACAGCAAGATAGATTCTTGTGTTTCTTTGGATGCTCTCTCACTCCCGAGACTAGAGTGGGGGCTCCCAAAAGGGGGTCTTACACCAAGGTGAAAAATCACCAATGGTCTTAACTGGTTGTAAACCTATGAACTATAAGACCAACATGCTAAGCACGATGTGCCCATTGGTGCAATAGTCATTGTTATTATGGAGGTAACCAAGCATGCTCCCATTGGATTTGTGGCCCTCACTACAGAAGGAATTGATGTCTCATAATAGTAGAAACTTACTCCTATTGACATGGTGTCAAAATGTAAATATTTATGTTTATATGTGTGTATGAGTGTTACTCTCAATATTCATCAGAGAAGCATCTTTTTACAGTGAGCAAAACCTGAATATGGAGAATCAAAATAGGCCAAATGCCTAGAATAGTGATATTAGGTACTCAGTCCTAAGTTGGACAACAACAAACCCCAAGGATATTGTATAAGAGGAGCCATAAAGAATGTAATAGCTGGAATATAGAGAGGGGTGCTGTAAAATGTTGTCTTCTATCCATGGCCTGACTACTGTGCCAATTAAATCACAGTATCAGTAGAAACCTACACAAGACTAGGTCTATAAACATTCTTTCTTGAATGGAAGGCAGGAATAAATGATAAAACCCCTTATCATTCCCTGGGGTGATACAGTGATCAGGTTTTGCTCACTGTAAAAAGATGATACATTTACTAAGAAGAGGGTATCCTAAACATCAGTAGTATAGCCAGTGGTAACTTGCCTTTGCACAAGAAAACAATTCCATGCGTGCTCATGCAGACAACACTAATTAAACTCAGTGGGCTACAAGAATATATGAAGATTGACCTGACAGAAGAAAAAGCTAAGAGCGAGGATGATGGGGATGGGAGGGGAAGGAATAAGGGATGCTGTGATCAAGGTGCATTGCTTATTGTGAAACTGTAAAAGAATAACTGTAAAGGAACTGCTGGAATTAAAGAGTTACAACAAAACATCTGTGAATCAATAAATAGGTCAATGAACAAAACAGTTCCGAATGGAAAATGACGCAAATGACCCAACAAGTAAAAGAAAAAGTTCACCATTCCCAATCACTACTAAAATGCAGAGTAAAATGGTTAGTCTGGTTTGGTTTTACCTTATTTTATTTTATTATTTATTCTTTAGATGCTTGTTTGTTTTCTAAGAAGAGATGGAAATGTGTGGAGACTACAACCAGAATATATTATATGAAAAATCAATTTTCAATAAAAGAATAGGGGAAAAGAAAGATCTACTTTGAAAGGCTGGAGAGAGAACTCAGAAGTTAAGAGTACTGGCTGTTCTTCCAAAGGAGTAGGTTTGATTCCAAGCACCCATGTGACATCTTAAAACTATCTGTGACTACAATTCCAGAGTCTCTGACATACTCTGATGGCTTCTACAGGCACCAGACATGCCTATGTTGCACAGCTATACTTGAGGTTAAAATATTAATACACATAAAATAAAATAAAATAATAAAAAAATAACTACTTTGTCTATCCTCACTCTGTCTCAGGGTTTATATTTGCTGTGACCAAAAGCAACTTAAGGAGGAAAGTTTTTTTCTTTTCTGTAACTGTGGGCTTCTTTATGCCTGCCCTTGCTCACAAATAAAGTCATGAAGACTATATTTATTTATAAGCTTTTGGCCTTGTACTTGGGCTTATTCACAATTAGCTCATAACTCAATTATCCCACTAATGCTAATACTATTCTGCCAAACTAGTTACCTCTCCTCAGTTTCATACATCCAATTTCTTCTGGGTCTCAGTGGTAAATCCCACCCAGTACTGGACTGTCTCCTTCCCAGAGTTCCCCTCTCTGGCCAGAAGCCCCACCTTAGTACTGTACCTTTTGCTATATGCCATAGTTTTCTTTTATTTTAATTGATTAGAAGGTGCCTTAGGCAGGCAGAGACACATCTTCACAGAATACGCAATAACTATCACTCCAATATATCTCCCTTTTAATCTGATAAAAGGCTTTTGCTCATATTAATAAATCATATACAATAAAAGCAATTATGAGAACTATCATGTAAAACTACACTCACAATGTCCAGTCCATTTGTATTTGGCAATTCTATTATCTATCCTATCTTGGAGAGTTCAAAATTTTATACTTAAATCACTTTCTATCATAAATAACTTGCATTTATTGACCTATCAATATCTTTTAGACCTTAAATCCTTTTCTTTTTGTTTTTAATTGAATATTTTCTTTATTTACATTTCAAATGTTATCCCCTTTCCAAGTCCCCTTCCAGAAACCCCCTATCCCATCTATCCTCCCCTTGTTTCTATGAGTGTGTTCCTCCACCCATCCACCCACTCCCACCTCCTCACCCTCAGTTTCCCTACACTGGGGCATCTATTGAGCCTTCATAGAACCAAGGACCTCTCCTCCCATTGATGCATGAGAAGGCTGTCCTCTCTACATATGCAGCTGGAGCCATGTGTACTACTTGGTTGGTGGCTTAGTCCATGGGAACTCTGGAGGGTCTGGTTGGTTGATATTGCTGTTCTTCCTGTGGGGTTGCAATCCCCTTCAATGCCTTTGGTCCTTTCTCTAACTCCTCTATTGGGGACCACGCGCTCAGTCCAATGGTTGGCTGTGAGCATCCATCTCTGCATTTGTAAGGCTCTGGCAGAGCCTCTCAGAATATAGCCATATCAGGCTTCTTTCAGCATGCACTGCTTGGCATCCATAATAGTGTCTGGGTTTGATAATTGTATATAGGATGAATCCCCAAGTGGGATAGTCTCTGGATGGCCTTTCCTTCAGTCTCTTCTCTACACTTTATCTCCATATTTGCTCCGGTGAGTATTTTGTTCTCCTTCTAAGAAGGACCAACGCACACACTCTTTGGTCTTCCTTCTTCTCGAGCTTCATATGGTCTGTGAATTGTATCTTGGTTATTTGGAACTTTTGGGCTAATACCCACTTATCAGTGAGTGCATACCATGTGTGTTCTTTTGTGATTGGGTTACCCCACTCAGGATGATATTTTTTAGTTCTATCCATTTGCCTAAGAGTTTCATGAATTCATCATTTTTAATAGCTGAATACTCTGTTGAAGGAGATCTGGGTTCTTTCCAGCTCCTGGCTATTATAAATAAGGCTGTTATGAACATAGTGGAACATGTGTCCTTATTACATGTTGGAGCATCTTCTGGGTATATGCCCAGGTGTGGTATTGCTGAGACCTTAGGTAGTACTATGTTCAATTTTCTGCAGAACCACCAAATTGATTTGCAGAGTAGTTGTACCAAATTGCAATCCCGCCAGCAATAGAGGAGTGTTCCTCTTTTTCCACATCCTTGTCAGCATCTGCTGTCCCCTGAGTTTTTGATCTTAGCCATTCTGACTGGTGTGAGGTGGAATCTCAGGGTTGTTTTGATTTGCATTTCCTTGATGACTAAGGATGTTGAACATTTCTTTAGGTGCTTATCAGCCATTTGATATTCAGTTGAATAGTTTATATTCCTCAGTTTGTTTAGCTCTGTACCCCATTTTTAATAGGGTTATTTGACTTTCTGGAGTCTAACTTCTTGAGTTTTTTGTATATATTGGATATTAGCCATCTATTGGATGTAGAGTTGGTAAAGATCTTTTCCCAATCTGTTGGTTGTTGTTTTGTTCTATTGACAGTGTCCTTTGCCTTACAGAAGCTTTGCAATTTTATGAGGTCCCATTTGTCAATTCTTTTTTTTTTTTAGAACAAAATGTTTTATTATTAAAATAAAAACCTTTGTATAAAAGCATTACAGAGCAAAAAGCTGTATTTACACTGAATGATTCAAGATCCAACTGAGCACCACAGAGTACAGAGTAGGCACAGCTGACAGGCTACACAGGTGAGGGACTCAGTCAGTCACCAATACTGAATGACCTACCTGTAGGGAAAGGGGAGGCAGGGTGACTTCAGGCACCGACTGAACTACACTGGTAGAGAGGTTCAAAGCTACCCATCTCTAATAGGTCACTTCCCATCATTCCAAAAGTGTTTAAAACCTAAATATATAGAAACCCTGGACACAACCCCCAGGGTTACCTCTTTAGGAAACTGCCAGGATCTAAAGTGACATTATTAAGGTTAAGTTCCTGAAGCAGAACACCAAGGTTTCAGATCAACCTGCTGCAGAGCTATCATCTTTAATTTCCCAGAACTCCTTTTCTACAGCAATTTCAACAATTATGGTACCAAGTTCCCACAAACCTTTGGGTGACTGGGTAGGCCAGATGACAGCAGCAACGGTGTCAGCTGTGACAAGACGTACACTGAGCACAGCACCCAGAGATGTATTCCTCCAGAAAGCCATCCAATGTGGTCATACTCCAGTTTACAACAACTACCTAATTCTTCCTCATGGTTTTCGGCCCTTTGTGCCTTGGCCCTTTCCATTTAAAACATCAGCCAATATAAACACTAGACACTAAACTATGTGCGTTGATTCTGTGTAAACAAGTTAAGGGGCTCTTCTCTGCGATTCATCACAACCGTTGCTTCACAATACTACTGTACCCCAAAGTGCTTGGGTATGTCCTGATCACACAAATTCTCGAGCTGCCGGTTAAAGATAGCTCAGAATCTAAGTGGTGGCAAAAGACCAGAGAGGCTACAAGGTGGGGTCGGGGCAAGCTCTGAGACACTACATATCACTGAAATGTAAGGAGCAGCATGCCTTTCATGATGCTTCAGAAATAAGTGTGAGCTACGAGATCAACGCGACCAAGTTCTAAGGCAGACCGAGATTCTTACTCGGGTTCCCATCAACACAACGTCAAGAACAAGAGAGCCTTCAGAGGCTGAAGGCGGGCAGATAATCTTCAGGCTCTACGCTTGCATTTCAAATTCCTGCTTCAAACTTTTCAAGTAAGCATGGACGTTTCCGAAGCCGTGATACTTTGCTAGATACACCAGGACTCCAGTGGTGCACCGCCCATCACGCTGGCGGCAGAAGCTGCAGTTGCAAATTCCTCCACAAGGTGGGCAGTGCCAGTTCGGATCCAGCAGAGCATCCTTGACCTCCTCGCCATAGCGGTTTCGAAGGCAGGGACCACAGAATTGGCCCCGGATGCCCCAGCAGTCTAGGTTTCGGCAGTTGGTTTTGGTGTCAGTGGTTTTCTGGCGACACTGATGACATGTAGAACCCAGAGAGCGGTTATAAATCTTCTCTCTCGAGTTGCTGCTGATGTTCCTAATCTCTTCCTCTGTGACTTCTTCTACGGGTCGGATTATATGCGGAAGGGTCATGGATCCATGCCTCCGACTTCTGGGCACATCATCGTTGTTCATGTAGCTGTCCATGGACTTCCTCTGTCTCACCAGCATGTACTTATCCTCTTCCTCCTCCTCTTCCTCGGTGGGCAGGGCACCCAAGGAGCCCAGGATCCCGGACCTTGACCTGGTAAGAGGTCAAGTTCTCCGTTCTGGGTTCCTTCTGGCAACCACACCTGGGAATGTGCGTTGTCTAGGCGACTTTGAATCTTTGGTTCTGTGGCCTGGGAGGGAATGTCTTCCAGAGAACAAGCCAGGGAAGCTTTCTAATTCTGACATGAGTTTTGCAAGCATTGCTTTGTTCTGCTTTATATTTAAGGCCCTCTTCTCCAGAAAGTCCATGCCATCTTCTTCTTCAGAATCAGAGTGGGAATCGTTTGCAGAGCTCTCAGAGGGCTTTGGGGGCGCTGCTTTTTTGCCTCAGAGGGCTTTGGGGGCATTGCTTTTTTGCTGGCCGCCCTCCGGGTATTTCGTGCCGGAAACTTCATTGCTACCCTGAGAGGCCCGGAGTGCCAGCACTGACTTCGGGTCCTGCAGCCTTCCCTGTTGAACTGCAGTCTCATTCCATCTTGTATCTCACTCTCTGAAAAACCGCAAAATGATTCCCCATCAGAGTCGGCATGAAAAATGCTGGCCAATTCCTTAGTGGCATCTGGCCTTGGTTTTGTGTTTGCAAAATTATTAGAAGCAAAGCTGTCACAACTGTCATTGGAGGAGGACGATGTCTCCATGGAAATCAACTTCATATATCTGACATTTCTTTAAGGTCTTTACTTTGAGAGCCTTTTGCCGCGCGCGGCGAGCCTCCATGCTGGCGGCGGGTACCCAGGCACTCGGAACGGGGACAGTTCGTCGGAACACACCAGCACTCAGAGCCCGAACAACCTGAGCTCTGGGACAGAGACGGGGCGCGCACTCCGCCGCCGGAGGGCCCATTTGTCAATTCTTGATCTTAGAGCATAACACATTGGTGTTCTATTCAGTAATTTTCCCTCTGTGCCCATGTCCTCAAGGTTCTTCCCCACTGTCTCTTCTATAACTTTCAGTGTCTCTGGTTTTATGCAGAGGTCCTACTAGGAGATAGGAATGGGTTGATTTGCATTTTTCTACATGCTGACCACCAGTTGAGCCAGCACCATTTGCTGAAAATGCTCTTTTTTCCACTGGATGGTTTTAGCTCCTTTCTCAAAGATCAAGTGACCATATGTATGTGGGTTCATTTCTGGGTCTTCAATTCTATTCCATTGATCTACCAGCCTGTCTCTGTACCAGTACCATACAGTTTTTATCTCTATTGCTCTGTAAAACAGCTTGAGGTCAGAGATGGTGATTCCCTCAAAAGTTCTTTTATTATTGAGAATAGTTTTTGCTATTCTAGGTTTTTTGTTATTCCAAATTTGCAAATTGCTTTTTCTAACTCTATGAAGAATTGATTTGGAATTTTGATGGGGATTGCATTAAGTCTGTAGATTGCCTTTGGCAAGATGGCCATTTTTACTATATTAATCCTACCAGTAATCTATTATTTATCCTATCTTGGTGAGTTCAAAGTTTTGTACTTAAATCACTTTCTATCATAACTTGAATTTATTGACCTATCAGTATCTTTTAGACCTTAAATCTTTTCTCAAATCCTGAACAACTTAAGCTTAATTGTGACACTATAACTATCTAGTCTTCAAACCTATTAGAGATATAAAAAGATAAATATTACCTGAGTAAACAGGAAGTGCAGGCACGAAGCTTCCAAAACTACAGAAATGACAGAGGCAGCTGGCTGCCTGGACAGTCCCCCAAGGTTCCTCTGCAGTGTTGGAGCATTTGTCTTTGGCCTTCTGGCCCAGCATGTGACAAACTTTTCTCTGAAGCAGGAATGAAGAACTTGTCTACCTCGTTCTTGCCAAGTCTGGCAGTCAACTCTTCCATGTCCATTTTTTTGCCCAGTGGCTAGCTTTGCCATATTTGGAGTAAACTCCATATGGAATTTCTTTGATGCCCATCATCGTTTTTGAAGTAGATTATGGATGTTACCAGGAGCAGTCGTGTCTCGCTGTTATGACAGACTTTTATTAATAAAAACATTTTTAAATGTCATATTCTGAAGACTTCTGATGTTTTTGAAGACAACTATTTATCTACAGTATATCTGATAGGCAAATGTTGCTTGCTTCTAGCTATCTGCTATCTGCTTAACTTTGAAAACACTTACAGGATGGTAAATAAAGCTTATTTATGAAATTAACTAAGTTAGTATCTATCATGACCATAAGTTTAAATGACTATTAGCTTGCATTTCTTAATTATCCCAAACAGTCTATAATAATAGCCTTCAAGGACTAGAACTTCATATTGCATTTTTAAATGAGTTAAATAGATACAATACCTTAAACAAGAGTTGGAACATATATACATTATGTTGTAACAAAAATATAACCTTAAATTTGTATCAATATACAAAATTCCATAGCAATGTAAAAAATATTCTTGGGTGTTGTTGCTTTCTAGCCTAAAAATAGATTAAATAATCTATCCTTTTACCCTACCGTTCCTATATTCTTCTTTTTTTCTTTGTATCCCTTCTCCCCCTTTTCCACCAAATTCTAGATAGGAGAGAAAGAAGGATAGAGAAAAGCAAAAAGAACAAGAAAAAGAGATTCCTGGATTTAACCTCCTTTAAGTTGCTTCCACCTTGACCAAGACCATTAACAACTTGTAACCAACATTCATCACCTGCAAAATGACCAAAAACCACCCACACTATCTCTTGAGAACGGGGCATCACTCTCCTAAAATTGTTTCCTGCTGTCTTGGGGGCAATGTTCTCTTTGGATGGCTCTAAGAAAATTGGGATATTGCCAAGTCTCAGGAAAGCTAGCTGTATAGTTTGCTGACCAGTCTGTGTGATGGGAAAGCATGGGGCTTAACTGAAGTCTTAGCTGGAACAGTCTGTGGGGCTGGACCATCTTACCTAGGTGTTTTGCAGTTGTTCTGAATGCACATTTTTGAGGAAACAGCTGTTGAGACAGTCTGTGAGGCTGGATTGCCTGAGCTGATGTCATGTCTTTATTGATGTCTGGCCCTTTTGCTCTGTAAACATATAAACTTTTAAAGTAACACAGATTTTGCATTAACACACATATGGAATGTGCAGTGTGCACAAATCAGATCATTGTTTGAGCAGGTGAAGGCATCTTTCTTTCACTTTAAGTCTGTTTGGACTGTATGATCAATCTGTAATATAAGCTATCACCTGTGCCACTTGAAAGGATGGATTATAATAATAAGTCCTAAGGGTTGTGTAGCCATCCTGATTTATGGGCTACACATAGGCACTTTCATGTCTCAGCTGTCACAGAGCTGTTCCCAAGTAGAGGGATCAGCATTCAGGTCCCCTCTACTGTTTTGTCATCCTTCTGGGTCTTTTCCTTTGTGTCTGCCAGCAAGATTTTCTTGGTCAAATCTAATCTTTATTGATTTTGAAGGAATCCATAGATGTCTTCTCCTGTTGAGACAAAGACAAAACCTCTTCCTCAATGCATCACATTTCCTGCCTTCCATTTTGAGGTTATCACATATACAGGCTGGTTAAACTCAGCCGTCCTTTCTAAAAATCTAGTGAATTTCAGCACCTGCATTATTTGTCTTATTGGTACTTATAAAATTCAAAGTCAATAAAGCATTTTTAAATCTATCTCTGGGTATCTTTATATCCCACTTTCCCTTTATGAGCATTTCCTATAAAGGCCTGTTAGATCTTTCTGCAATTGATTACCCTACAGAACTGTGGGATATGCCCATAGCATGGGACATACCACAATGCCTAAAATATCGTTGTATTCTAATGGATACATGTACGAAAGCATCATCACTTTCAGTCTGGAAAGGCATCTCTAAGGTAGCCATCACTTCTAATACATGGGCAATCTCAGAATCAGCCTTTTCAGAGCTCAAGGCAGAAACATATTAAAATCTTGAATATCAATTGTATGATATACTAACATATGTACATATCTTAGTTGTACAAACTCTACAAAATATAATACATAATCTATTGTATGACATTGCTCTAAGGTAGCATCATTAAACAGAATCTGTATTCTTAATTCAGCCTATGCTTGTTTGTTTTGGTTATTTTTGAGACAGGGTTTCTCTGTGTATCCCTGGTTGTCCTGGAACTCACTCTGTAGACCAGGCTGGCCTCGAACTCAGAAATCCGCCTGCCTCTGCCTCCGGAGTGCTGGGATTAAAGGCATGTGCCACCATGCCTGGCTCTGTTTGTTCCTTTATCTAGGAGTTTAATAGGCTGCCATTCTGCAATCTGGTCACAAGGTGGGGACGTCGGCTGTAGACTGGGCTCCTCGGATGTGCCTTTATTCTGAATCAGTTTTCAATCTTTTCTATCCCCACTACTCTAGCATCTACGTAGCATATTTTAATCATTACAATTATGATGATTTGTATGCTTATAATTGTAACAAAACAATATAGAGTCCAAATACTCTCTTCTACGGTGTTTTTAACATGGAAAATGCTTTCTTTTAAAATATCTCCCACTCTTTCCTTTCTATAGTTTACTTTATTGTGAACATTTATAGAACATTTTTTCTTACTTTTTCTTTCTCCTTCCTTTGGAGACTTATTTTTCTTCTTTCTTTGAAGATGTTATTTCTATTTCTCTATCTTTCCTTTGGAGACTTTATTTCTCTTTCTGCTTCTAAACTTAATATTTATCTCTGTATCTAAGTTTATATAAACTCTTACTTTTAGTTATTGTACTGGCTCAGAGGCTGCTCTGTGTTCAGGACTTCGGGATCTTGGCTTCCAGGACTCCATGACCACACAGTCCCATCCTCTGATTTGGAGATAGAGATCAGCAGCAGCTTCTGCTGTCCACTCTAGCCTCAGGCTCCACCTGGCAATGAGGCCTCACTTCCGCTTGCTCCATTTTGCCTGCAGGTAGCAGTTGGAAGCTCTAAGAAACTGTGGTTGCTTAGGAAACTTTTTTTTCCTCCGTCCACCTAGGACTTTTCCTAATACCTGAATCTTTTGTCTAAGCTTGGATTCTGTGCCGGACACTAGATGCCAAATGTAGACGTATGAGCTTTATGACAGAGACCTGGTATATTTATTAAGAGCTTCAGGCACTAAGCTGGGCCAGTTCTGAGCTATTCTAATGCAACTCTGCTGGCCTGGCCTACTTCCCAGCCACATGGCCCTTCACCTGCCATCTTAGTCTCGCTCTGGCTCCTCTGTTTTCATTCATGTCCTGATGGCGATTCCTCTCCTTCTACCTGAGCGCATCTCTCACTCTCAGGGCATGAAGTCTTGCCTTATCCTCTCCTGCTCAGCTTAGGTTATTCAGCTCTTTATTTAATTAATCAGAAGGTGCCTTAGGCAGGCAAGGAAGAACAGAGACACCTCTTCACGAAGTGCATAAACAACACTCCAACACTTTTTCTTGTTTGTTTGGTTTTGCTTTATAACTTATAATTCCATCACTGAGGGAAGCCAGGACAGAAACTTGGAGGTAGGAATTGAGGCAGAGGCCATAGAAGAGCGCAGTTTACTGGCTTGCTTTTTCTTCATGGCTTTCTCTGTCTATTTTCTTATAGCATCCAGGACTACCAGCTGAGGGATTCCACTGCCCAAAGTCACCTGAGCCTTCCCAAACATCAATCAAGAAAATGGCTCACAGGCTTACTAGCAGATCAGTTAGTTAGGGACACTCTCTTAACTGAGGTTTTTCACTCCAAATTATGATGGTTTGAATAAATATGGCCCCTATAGACTTGTTTGTGAATGTTTGGCCCATAGGAAATGGCATTATTAGGAGGTATGGCCTTGTTGGAGGAAGTGTGGCACTGTGGGGGTGGTCTTTGAGGTCTCCTATGCTTAAGCTATACCCAGTGTGGCACACAGTCTCCATCTGTTGGCTGCCCCAAGATATAGAACTCTCAGCTACTCCTCCAGCACCATGTCTTGTACATCTGCCATGCTTCCCACCATAATAATAATAATGGATTAAGGCTTTGAAACTGTAAGCTAGCCTCAATTAAACAGTTTTCTTTGTAAGAGTTTCCATGGCCATGGCGTCTCTTCACAGTAATAAAACACAAGCTAAGATATAAATGATTCTAGCTAGTGTCAAATGAACCAAAACTAGTCCACATGGCCACCACTGAGAGGGTCTCCACAAGTGTCCAGGCAGCAAACAGCAAAGATATGAGACTGAAACTCAGTTCAGATTGGCTTCATCAACCTGGATCAAGACTTTTAAAGAGTCTGATCTCAGGCAGTTTATTCCCAACACATTTAAACATGGTACAATTTGGGAAAAAATTTCCTGGTGTAATACAATCACTGGTATACAAACAAGCATAACAACATCAAAACCTGACTCAGGGTCCATGTAATTTCCTCCAAGAAAAGCATTCTAGAAATAGGCTACCTGTGTAGCTTAAGGGCCCAGGGAAGGCTCTGGTCTGGTTTCCGTCATACAGACAGCACAGAGGTTATTGGGCTATTAGCCCCCGCTGGTCCTGGTTGTGGGAGCTTAGGGGAACCTCTGGCTATACATGTAAGGGTCATTTAGACTATTAGGTATCTCTAGTTCTGGTTGGGGGAGCTTGGGGAGACCATGGCTGTAAATGTCATTTAGATTACAGACCATCTCCAGTTCTGCTTGTAGAAGCTTGATATGGCCTGGCTCAACAGATAATGGGGGTCACCAGGCTGTTCATTACTTCCAAGTCCCAGCGCTCTTACATCTTCCTATTGGAACGACAATCCTCTGTGCTTAACATTCCTGATTTCTCTGAAGATCTGTGGGCACAGGACCTTTGTGCTATGCTCCCAACACACCATCAGAAAAAAAAAAAGAAAAGAAAGAAAGAAAAAAGAAAAAGAAAGAAAAGAAAGAAAGACAGCAAATGATGAGAGGATATAGGGAAGTAGAGCCTTATCTACTGCGGGGGGGTGTAGACTTGTAGAACCACTGTAGAAATCTTTATTGTACTTCCTCAAAAACTAACAATAGAACTACCATATGATCCAGTGTCTTGGTTGGTTTTCCTGTCAGGTTGACAGGACTTGGGATTGCCTTGAAAGTTAGAATTATCATGGAAGAGAAATATCAATGGAGAAAATGCCTCCAACAAAGATTGCTCATGGCAAGTCTAGGGCATTTTCTTGATTAAGATTGATGAGTGATTGATGTGGGCAGGCCCAGCACACTGTAACGAATTGTTTAATCCCTGGACAGGTGGTCATCGTGGCATAAGAAAAGGGGTGGAGTAGGACATGAGGAGCAAGCCACTAAGCAGCATGTACAGCCTTCAGGTTTCTGCATTGAGTTCATGCTTTTGCTTCCCTCAGTGATAGGTGTATAAGATGAAATAAAGCTTTTCCTCGACAAATGGCTTTTGGTCATGGTCTTTATCACAGGAATAGAACCCCTAACTAAGACATCCACTTATACCACTCTTGGGTTAATACCAAAAGGAGTCTACATGCTGCTTCGTAGATTCCTGGACACCACTGTCTATTGCTGTTCTTTTCACAACAGCAAGGAAATGGAATAAGCTGTGATAGTATGAATAAGAATGGCCCCACAGGACCTAGTTGACAGAATTGTTTGGGAAGGATTAAGAGTTGTGGCCTTGTTGGAGGTGTGTCCCTGGAGGCAGGCTTCAATGTTTCAAAAGTGTGATAGTTTGAATAGGCATGGATGGCCCTCACAGATTCATGACTTTGTATGCTTGGCCATAGGGAGTGGCACTATTAGGAGCTGTGGCCTTTTTCGAGGAGGTGTGCCTTGTTAGAAGAAGTGTATTACTGTGGAGGCAGTGCATTGAGATCATATATGCTCAAGGTATACCAATGTGGTAGACAGTCTCCTATAAAACTCTCAGTTCCTGGTCCTGCACATGTCTGTCTGCATGCTTCTTGCCCTGATGATAATGAACTAAACCTCTTAAACCTTAAGCTTGCTCTAACTAAATGTTTCCCTTCATAAGAGATGCCACGCTCGTGGTGCCTCTTCACAGTCCTAAAACCTGAACTAAGAGAAAACGATTCATTCCATTCCTGGTATGTTCTCTGCCTCCTGGTTGTGATTTGAGATGTGAACTCAGGTTTTCCTGGTGCCACCATGGACTCTAACCCTCTGGAACCATGAGTCCAATTAAATGCTTTCTTATATAAGTGGTTTTGGTTGGTATTTTATCACAGCAATAGAAAAGTAACTAATGCATGGCTCATCTACCAATGAACTGATAATGAGAATGTGCATGTATGTAAGTGCAGTGGGATTTTATTTACTTGTTAAAATAATGAAATTTGAAGGAAAATGATTGGAAATATGAACACTATATTAGAAATTAGGCTGGTCTCAAAATGATACATACCATATCTTCTCTGTCCTATATACATCTTAGATTCTAATTGTTAGGTAAGTGTTTATAAGTAAAAGTATATGTCATTAGAGGCCAAGTCACTGCAAAAGTGCCCATGAGAAGAAAAAAATTAAGGGAGGAACTGGAGAAGACAACAGAACTCATGAGTGATTAAAGTGGAAGTGGGGAAAATTAGAGACCTTTGCATACAGCAGGTACATTTGCATACAATAGAGATAGTTGCATAAGCAAGGAAATGGGGAAGAGTGGTGTTTTTGACAGATGTGTAAAACTGAAATGGTCACACATTTTGTTACTCAGTTTTTTCTTAAGATACAAATTGACACAAAACCACAATTACATGAAAATAATACAATGAATAGAGGTGACTCAATTAAGCTAGATCAAGGTGCAACCAGATTATAAAGACCCATGAAATATAAAGCCTACATCTCTATCTTCTTGAAACATAAGAAAGGTTCAGTGATATAAAGAGAAAAAGCAAAGGCTAATCATGTAGACTTGAGACTTCTATCTTATGAACAAAACAGCAGAGAGGGGAAAACCCGCCTCAGTGTCACCTCAAGTTAAAGCTCTTTAAATGTTTTAATTTTTTATTTTGTGTGTATGAACACTTTGCTTGCATGTATGTCTGTGTGCCATCTGTATGTCTGCTGCCCAGAAGAGTGTGTCAGGTCTCCTGCAAATTAAGTTACAGATGTTTGTAAGTCATCATGAGCTTGGACTTGACTCTTGGTCTTGTAGAAGAGCAGCCAGTGTTCTTACCTACTGAGCCTGCTGCTCAACCCCAGGTCAGAACTTTGTGTTTTCTAATTTGTAGTGAGACCAAGTTATATTCTCAGTAATTAATTGTATATCTTAAAGTAGAAAGAATATGACTTGGAATTCTCACAACTGGGGAGACATCACCAGTCTGTCCAGTATAAACATGGTGTCTTAGTTATTTTTCTATTACTATGATAAAACAGCATGACCAAGACAACTTATAGATAAAATAGCTTATTTGGGGTTTATTGTTTCAGTGGGATAGACTCCATGACAGTGCAACAAAGGAATAGCTAATATTTTGAGACACAACCACAAGGCAGAGAAAGAGACATAGAAATGGTACAAGTATTTTGAAACATCAGACCTGCCCCCAGTGACACAGTCTTTCTAATAAGGTCACATATCCCAATCCTTCCCAAACAGTTTCACCAACTGAAAAGCAAGTATTTAAACATATGAGGTTATGGGATCATCCTAATTCAAACCACGATGTCTGGGATAACTAATGCTGAGTCTTTTTCCTGAGTCAGATGCTATGAACCCACCCATGTAGTCATTGGGGCATGGGACATTTTCTAAAACTTTAGTGCCTGTTCTTCCCTCCAGACATCTCTAGGGACATCCTCACCCTGAATAAGACAGTGCAAAGTTTAAAGACATTAATACAAATAGCATCTATGTTATTGTTTTGACACAAGAACACATGAATCTAAACATGTTTCAGCCTTTCTTCATGGTTTGTTTTTCTAGAGCTGTGATAAACTTGGGATAGAAAGGATTTATCTGGTATACACTTCCCCATTATAGTGCATTGGTAGAAGCCAGGGCAGGGATTCAAGATAGAGACTTGGAGACAGCAGAGGAATGCTGCTTACTGGCATGCCTGTGTGTGTGTGCATGTGCGTGTGTGTGTGTGTGTGTGTGTGTGTGTGTGTGTAACACTAGCTCAAGGCATGACTACATCAAAACTCTTTGCAAAGTACATATGATCTCTTCCATAAAATAAATACTACAGACTGAGAAACAATGCTCAAGATAACTGTTCAAGGAGAATGACTGAGGGAGTCAGGTGTGCCCTGGCCTTACGGATAGCACAGAGGTATCTAGGCTCTGCTCCATTGTGAAGTACATGAGTCATCTCAAATAAGGATGGGTTCTACTGACTGAAAAGCACTGCTCAATATAAAGGTCTAAAAAGGAAGAACCTAGGGGCGTCACATGTGGCCTGACCCCACATACAGCATAGGTCACCAGGCTATTTAACCACCTCCATTTCCAGTCTTCTTGGAAGAAAACAGGTTATGCACCTCGTCCATTGAAAAGACAACCCTGCATGTTTAACATTCCTGGTTTCCCAGTGCTTATCTGTGACTATATGGACCTTGTGCTTTCTACAGCTTGCTCTTCAGACTCATATTCAGCTACCTTTTACACCTCCCAGGATGACCTGTCCAGGCTTGGCATCCTCAAGAGAAGAACGGATAAAGAACATGTGGTAAAAGCCAGGCATGGTGGCACCCGCCTTTAATCCCAGCACTCGGGAGTCAGAGGCAGGCAGATTTCTGAGTTCAAGGCCAGCTTGGTCTACAAAGTGAGTTCCAGGACAGCCAGGGATACACAGAGAAACCCTGTCTCGAAAAATAAAAATAAAAATAAATAATTAAAAAAAAGAACGTGGTAAATCTACACAATGGAACACTATTTAGCTATTAAAAACAATGACATCATGAAATTTGCAGGCAAATGGATAGAATTAGAAAAGATCATCCTGAGTGAGGTACACAGACCCAGAAAGATACACATGGTATGTACTCACTTATAGTACTCACTTATAGTGTAGCCATAAACTACAAGATAACCATGCTACAATCCACAGACCCAAAGAAGCTAAGTAACAAGGAGGATACAACAGTGATTGCTTGAATCTCACTGAGAAGGGAGAGTAGAATAGGCATGGAAGGAGGGAACTGGGAGAGTGTGAAGGGTAGGAGGAGGGATAAGTGGGAGAAGGTCAGATGGAGAACGTATGAGGAGAGAAAAGTGGCACTGAAGAGGCACCTCTGGGATGAGCTAGAAACCTAGGACAATGAAAACTCTCAGGAATTCATGACGGGGAGCCTAGCAAGACTCCCATGGGCTATGAATTAGCCATCTCCTATAACCAGAAAAGACTTCCAATGGAGGTACTGGGACACTAACCCAGCCACAAAACCTGAGACCCACAATTTGTCCTGCCTACAAGATATACAGGGATAAAGATAAAGCAGAAATTGAGGGAAAGGCCAACCAATGACTGGTCTAGCTTAAGACCCATGCCATGGCAGAGAGCCCACCCCTGACATTATTGATATTTTGCAGCACTTGGAGATGGGAGGCTAGCATAACTGTCATCTGAGAGGCTTCACCCAGCAACTGATGGAGATAGATGCAGAGACCCACAGGAGTCTAGGAAATCATGTGGAAGAAGGGAATTGAAGCAGCCATTGATGACAAGGACATCACAAGAAAATGTACAGAACCAACTAATCTGGGCCCACAGTGACTCACTGAAACTGAATCATCAAACAGACAGCATGCATGGGATGGACCTAGGCCCTCTGCACATGTCTAACAGTTGTGCGGCTCAGTCTTCATATGAGACTCCTGATAGTAGGAGCTGATATCATCTCTGACTCTGCTGCCTGCCTTTGATCCACTTCCCCTAACTGGGCTGACTTGCCTAGGCACAATAGAAGATGTGCCTAGTCCTACTACAACCTGATATGCCAAGGCGGTTGATATCCATGGGAGGCGTCCACAGGAAAATGGGGTGTGTGTGTGCAGGTGAGAGGGGGGGGTTAGGAAGAGGGGAAGATGTGATTAAGATGTAAAGTAAACAAAAAGAGACATATATAAATATTGAGTCATTTCTGTTGAATTATTGTTGACTCATGTAATCTGCTTTCTAAATTAAAATGTTTAGTTAGCATATAAAAGTCATATTTTACTGAATGTCAAGAGAAAAAGACAAGTTTTCAAAACTGAACTGAAACAGTAAAAGACAGCAGCTCACAGAACAGCCAGACACCATAAGGATTCGCAGCGTTCTGCTTCCATGGCTCGATTTGTAGGGAGGACGCTACCTACAACAGTTATCTCAGAGCTTGCTCATAATTTAAGAAACAATAAGCCTTCTCTTAGGAAAGAGACTAGGATAGGGCCTGCACTTGTTAGGATAAAATATCCACACTATGGTTCAGCTCACGGATCCAGAGTCTGAATACCTCCTCTCTCTGTCTTTAAGCCCTTGCTCCTGCAGCAGATTCTCGCTCTCACAGGTGCTTCTTAGAAACTTGTATGCTTATTTTAGTTCAAAAAAGTCTGTTTTACTGATTCTTTGTGAGTATTCAAATTTAAAAGCATTACATTGATTTATTTTAATTTTACCTCTACTGATGCTTAAAGAGCTAATGAGTTGCACTGATGTTTATGTGACTTTATATAGCAAGTTACTACATGAAACATAAACAATGTGAAAACATAAACAAATATACTAACAGGTGTTGTTTTGTTTTTTTTTTTTTTTGGTACTCAGTATATGCCCTGTAAAATACTGCATGTTCTTGTGCTTGCTCCATTCATTTGATGTAAACCTACCTACTTGGTCCTGGAGAACAGCAATGGACAGAAAGTACCTGTTTTGGAACTTATATTCCAGTAAGGAAGTCATTAACAAGTAAAACATGAGGTACTTCTGCCCTAGTTACTACTCAATTACTGTGAGAAAAGACCACAAGCTAGGCAACTGTTAAAAAGAAAGCATTCAACTGGGGGTTTGCTTACAGTTTCAGAGAGCCAGTTCATAATCACCAAGGCAGGTGTGGTAAGGTAGAACCAGGTAAGAGCTCACCTCTGACCCACAAGCTGCAGGCAGAGAAGAGGGTGGGAGAGGAGGAGATAGTGGGGAGGAAGAGGAGAGAGAGAGGGGTGGGAGAAAAGGAGGGGGGAGAGAAACTGGGTCAGGTGTGGGCTTTTGAAATCTCAAAGCCTATCTCCCAGTGACACACCTCCTTCGACAAGGCTCTATCTCCTATTCCTTCCACTTAACTATAGACCAAACACCAGATATATGAGTCTGTGAGGGCCTTTTTGTTTTAAATCACCAGAACAAGTGATTAAAATAAAATCTGTGGAAAAAATGTGCAGAGAAACAGTGAATATGTATGTGTGTGTGTGTGTGTGTGTGTGTATGTGTGTGTGTGTGCGCGCACGCATGTGTGCTCATACATGAGTGATTGTGAAAGAATACCATTTAAGTAAGATGGGGATCTATGATAAAGACGTGAAGAAAGTCAGAGACTCAAGAATGGACTTCTAAGGGCTGTTGAACACTTATGTACAATTCTTTGTTTAGTGATCATGGCAACACTATGTGTAGGTACATTTATTATTCCCATTTACAGACAGGATGTTGACATGTAAAAATATGCAGAGCACTGCTTATGACCCACCACTTGGTGTTCCCAAGGCCTGCTGTTCTCATAGCTTCTACTTCCAGAGCATTCCTCATGACCTTTGACCATGTGGCCTGTAGAGAAAGGATGACTAGTCCCTATTTCCTTTTCACTTCCTTGATCCTCAGGTAAAACAGGACGCTACATAGCTCTACATTAATTGTATGGTTAGGAACCTGGGGAGGATAGAGGCTATGTTATTTAGCCATACCAAAGGATAAGCTAAATTAGATGTATATCCTCCTTCACTTGTAAGCTAATTTCTAATTGCCATTCTTTTATCAAACCATCCAACTACCAACTACAAGATATCCTCATTTATTGGAGCCTGCATAATAAGATAATCAATTACAACAGAACTTTTAAAAAGTGATTTGACAAGAAACAGGAAAGTGAAGTTACACTTCCTAAGATAAATAAGAGAAATTTCCTGTTTGTCTCTTGCTGAAGAAAGCAGAATGGGACCTTACCAATCATAGTTCTCCAGGTACAGAAGCCAGAGTGAGTCCTGGCCCTGCAGAAGCAGGCGCTGCAGTTATCTTTTAAAGCAACAGACCTGGGACTTTCAGAAGGAGCTAGGAGATAGATGAAGGGAAACAGGTTGCTTACAAGGGGCTGGTGACAGGATTTGTTGCTGTAATTTAACCGTCATAACATTCTTGTTTTCGGTAAGCTCTCAGCATCACATCTGTACATTATTTACACCTGACTTGGCAAGCCAAGCTTTTGGGCACAATTTACCTAAAGACTGGCCCAGTTGCTTTTGCTGACCTCATAGCTCCCACCTCCAGAGCTTTCCTTATGACCTTTGACTATGTGGCCTGTGGAGAAAGAGTGACTCGTCCCTGATTTCCTCGATGCTCGAAGGCAAAACAGGAAGCCACATTAACTGTTTAGTTAGGAACCGGGGAAGAAGAGAAGTTGTGTTCCCTAGCTGTTCCAACAAAGGTACAAACCCTAGCAACCAAAGGAAAAGACCCCACTTGATAACAAACATAGATGTTTTTCTTTTCTTCTCCCAAGTCTAAATACCAGTATGTGGAGAGTAGCATCGGTTGTCAACTTTAAGTTCAAGGACCCTTCTGTTGAGCTTAGCTCTTGTTCTTAGCCCAATTGCATGTGAAGCATAGTTAATAGCATGATAAACTCAAGTTCGGGAGATTTAAGTGAGAAACCTCGTTCATGAGTTCCCCTGCAAAGAGCTTGTCATAAAGAGGGCTTAGTCAACGTTAGAAGAGCTATTAAAACTGAGTATTAAAAGTCATCTTTTCTCTGGGCCTCTTATTGGAGTTTCTCTGTGTGGGCATGTTCCTTAAGAAGGAAGTGGGTGGACAAGAGCGCACTGGGTACAATTTGTGTATTTGCAAGAGCAAGCAGAGGCTTTCACTGAGGGAGAACATATGTTTCTGGGGCTCCATCTGTACAAAAAGCTCGGCGTCCTGAAGTACTACGGATAAAAAAAAAAACCTTTAAAATACGTCTATTTCATACATGTTTCATTATCTGTGAACGTTTGGAACAGTGTAACTGACCCTAACTAACTAGATGTGCTACTCACAGCAGAAGTTCCCAGCTGCACCTGTCCTAAGGGCAGCTCCTCCCACAATCCTTCGCGAGCCGAGAATACGTGGGGGCCTCAGAGGACGTGCTCGCCCCGGGCGGAGTGCGCCTGCTTTGCAGGAGCCACGCCCCTGTCCCCTAAGGGCCTGGGTCCTACGGGGCGGGGCGGGGCGGGGCGGGGCGGGGCGGGGCGGGGTTTGCTGCCGGTCCCCACGCCTCTGCGGCTTTGCGGGCAGGTCCTGGCAGTCCCTCCTGGTCACTCCGCCGACGCGATGGCCGTCCCCGGCTCACTGGCCGAGTGTGGCTACATCCGGACTGTGCTGGGCCAGCAGATCCTGGGTCACCTGGACAGCTCCAGCCTGGCCTTGCCCTCCGAGGCCAGACTGAGGCTGGCCGGCAGCAGCGGCCGCGGCGACCCGGCGGCCCGGAGCCAGCGGATCCAGGAGCAGGTGCAGCAGACCCTGGCCCGCCGGGGCCGGAGCTCTGCGGTCAGCGGTGAGTCGAACCCCACCCGCCGTGCTAGTCGTAGGTCTCCCCGGTGCGAACCGGTGTCCGCCCGCCCACCTGTTGCTCACCTTACCTTTTCCGGCTCGTGGTTGGTCGCTTTGGACACGCTTCCTCCCTAACCTTTGGTTCTGGTCTACCTTATTCGTTTGTTAATTACACAATTGTCTGTATTAAAGAATTCGATCGGTTTCACCCTTCGCCGCTCGCTCCGGGTTCTCTCCCTGAGATTCTAAAAAACACTTTGAAATTTTATGCAGACTTTGGTATGCAAGATTGATCTTCTGGAATAAGGCGCTTTGGGCTTTTATTGAGATGTTTTAGAGTTTACGACTCTCTATAAATATTTTTAGAAAGAAACCTTCAAAGCCCTGCGGTTCCTCCATCCTCTAAATTGAGGTTACCTCGTCCAAGTGCTCCACTCCGTATCTGCGACTAAACAAATTGAGCAAGTCGGCTTTGGGTCTGGGAGCAACCTGAACACC
This sequence comes from Mus musculus, assembly GCF_000001635.26. Taxonomy (NCBI): domain Eukaryota; kingdom Metazoa; phylum Chordata; class Mammalia; order Rodentia; family Muridae; genus Mus; species Mus musculus. The sequence goes on from NC_000082.6 coordinate 16,214,090, forward strand.
CTGCGGAGGATAAGGAGGAAGGAGACTTTGGCCAGGCTGAAGGTAGCCCCGCCTGCCCACCTCACACCCACACACCAGAACCAACAGATGCGTGGGTGCAGAACCGCCCTCATTAAAAAAAAAAAAATCAACCCCCCACCACACAGACTAGTTGACAGAAGTGTGGTTGATCAGAAAGATCAGAAGCTCTGGTAAATGTGATTACCATTAAGAATAATAATGCTTCCGTGCCAGCATGTGGATTTCAAATAGCAGAGTCTGGGAGGCTGTCCGCTTTTCAGTTTGTCTAAAGGTTAGGGCAGTTGATGTTTGCATACTTGAAAAGTAAAGAGGTGTTTAATGATTGCAAGCTCATGTAAGTGAGTGCCTGTAACGTCCCTAATTAGGCTATGTGGTTCGCACTTTATATTATCTTCTTAAAATGAACTGTGTATTTTTTTCCTTTCTCTTTCCATATGTGTAGATATAGATACGATTTTTAAGATGCAGCCTCAAACTTCCCGTCTCCGTCTCCCATGTGCTGAGATTACAGACATGGGCTGGGTTTACTGTGGATCCAAGCTTAGAGACAAGGAAACTGAGCAAATAAAACAGTCAAGATTCCAGACAGAAAGTGGCATAGGTGGTATATAAAAGCCAAAATGTGGAGTTTTAAGTCGATCATGAGTTAACATATTAAGTGTTTGATTACTAACACAAAATGAAATTACTTGGGAACTAAACTTCCCTGTAACGACTCCTTTTCCTCTAAGTAAAACTAAGGAAGTTCTAAGAGGATGGAAAGGTTTACACAGGAAAGAACTGCTTTAGTTCCTGGTGAGAAGAAAAAGCAAACCTTAGGGTTAGGAATGTGGCAAAGGACTCCAGGATGACTGAGGGCAGTGTCTGGCTAGTCCTGCCATTGCATCCTGCAGTGTGAAAAGCCTCATGCCCAGTGCTAACGTGGAACTGAAGAGCCTTCTTCCTTATCTTGTAAGGGTGGCCAGCCAGAAGAACAAGCAGGCATCAACTAGTAAACAAATGGTGGGAGTGGGGGTGGGGGTGGGGGTCCAGTGTAGGAGGAAGGAACAGGGAGCTTTGCTAAGCACTTTGCTATCATATGGCAGCTGGTCATCTCCAATTTCATGCATTTCCATTCTGTTATGTCCTTAAATGGAATTGGAAAGGTAGATGAGCTAGATACTATAAGGTGATCATTTTAGGGGTGGAGTGGGGGGAGGCATATATCTATCAACAGCTGTAGGATGATGGTCCAAGTCCTAGAAAATTGGTGTCTCCTCTCTACGGAATAATACAGGAGCTGTTTGGTGAATTCAACCACTGCCACTGAACGTGTTCTTCTCCAAGGGGCATCATTCTGGTGCTGAATTAAACACACATTTGGTGTGCTTTGTAACAAGAAGTTTAAACCCAAGGAAATGCAGTCATGAATCAAAAGCCCTAAGTACCCAGAGAACAGCAAGGGTGCCACAGAGCTTTCAAATGCAAAGTTCTCCCAGCCAAAGAGAATTTTGAAAATCTGTTTGGAGGAACTGTGATATTAGCTCACCAGTCCCACCCCCACACTCTGAAACTAGGAGCTTTAAATCTCAGAAGTTTATTAGGCTTGTGCAGGGAGCATAGCTGGAGATGCATGCGTTACTGTAGAAGTGTGCACGGATATTTCATAGTGCCGAGTTGACATGAGAGAACAAAGACTCAGCCTTGGTGCTTCTGTTCCGTTGAGTGGTTTTTTCCAACTAAGGGATAAAGCCCTGAGCTATTTTTGATTACCACAGAGCTCTTTGGCAGGCTGCAGAGAAGTGCAGCTTAGGCGGGGGTAAGGCATCAGACCCCTACTCTGAAGGAGGTCAGCTACAGGGACCGGGCTTCCCTGTACCCTGGAGCAGCAGCAGGAGGTGACTCCCACCTGTTTAACTGAAGTACTTTGGAAGTGTTTGGGACTTAGAGTGGCTGGATTGCTTTATATTTTCCTTATATCCGTGTCCTGTCTGTAGTGTGGAAACACAGCACTGAAACAGTGCTGATCTGGAAAGAGTGACCCTGATGTTACTGCCCTTAGCCCCAGTACCCTGGAGAATTCTGGATTGTTGACATACCAGAAAGGATGAGGCAGCAGACAGTCTGCCGAAAGGTTTGTGGTTAATGCCTTGTAAGGCTTTTTCACCCTCCGTGGCTTTCTTACGGTGTATGGTTTCCCTGGAAATCACTCACTGACTTTTGGTATCATTTTAAACTGGTGAATATTTTAAAGTCAGTTTTATCTCTTAGGTTCAACGGTGTGTGTGTGGCTGCATTATAAAATATGTATATGTTTTACCAAATTTTAAAATCTATAAAAGTCAGAATGAAACATTTAAAAGTGGCAAAGAAAGCTAGCAAAGCTAGCAAAAAATGACTATAGTGTAAAACAGTTTTACTTACTACCTTGTCTTTCTCTCTCTCTCCAGTGCCCAAATAGGAAGAAATTGTAGTATGTAATGCTTATAACGCACAGTGAACTATATTCCAATTCATTTTACAAGGTCTTTGAAGAGCTACCATAAAAACTTTAGCCATGCTTGTTACTTACACGACTTCCTGAAGAAGCAACTATCAGTACTGGAGATTAGAGTGGATTCTGGAGAGAGGACTACACATTTATCCTGGGCTTCAAATGGTGCAGTTAGAAAAGCCAAGTGTAGTGGCTCATGCTCATAATCCCAGCACTGAGGTGGCTGGGGCAGGAGAATGGCTGTGAGTTTAGGACAAGCCTAGTCTATAGCATAAAACCCTGTTCGTAACACAAAGCCAGCTAACAGGTGCTGCTGCAAAGAGAAATTGTTTCATAATTGTCATTTATAGTTGCCAACAATAGACTTGCCCTTTCAGAGAAGTAAAATAAAAGCTTTTAATGATTTTTAACTAGACTAGAAATTCAATTTTAATGTAAAACCAATGCTAAGCTAACAAGATAAAATAGCATAAAGCTTTGCACTGTAAGACTCCTTTGCTAAAGGGTATTACATGGATGAGTCACTCTTGAGTGAGAGGGTTAGTCATTCAGGAGGAAGGAGACAGGAGGGGAGAAGCCAGTGGTGGGACTGTGCCCACACTGCTGTGAGTGTGAGTGTCTTTCAGGCCTCAGCGTACAGTGACTTCTGTGTTATCCCATAGCATATTTTCATTCAGATTTGGTAATGTAATTTTTTTATGGGAGGGTTTTCTGTTTTTACAAATTTCTAATTATACTCTGTCAAAATAGAATACCAACAAAATGAAGGTTAGAAAGAGCAAACTTCTCAAGTGGGAAGAACATATTTTTTGTGAGTAAAGGGCTGAGTGGGAGGGTGGTAAGGATACTGCAGAGTCGGCAGAACTGTGAGAAACCAAAGATCCTGGGTCACAGGATTTGATTAAAACACCGTTCTTTAGAGCAGGAATTGCCTTAAGGAAACGACCTGGCTGCTGTCAGTAGCCCTGTGCTAGTGTGCTGTTGTCATGGGAACAGAAGGCCACTCAAGAACTGATTGTTCTAGCTATTTGTGGCTTGTTGGTGCTTTCTCTTACAGTATTCTTTTGTATATCAACTTTAAAACTTTTTTCTCACGTATTAAAATAAGACTTGTTTTATTTTATCTTTATATTGTTCAACACTGATATTGATATAGAACTTAATAAGAAATGCATGACTCAAACACCAGATTTGATTAATGTGATCTACAATGAGTATTTGGTTCCCACCCAGATGATCTTCAAAATACTCAAATTATTTAATTCTGATATAAATGTAGACCTCTATTTTGTGCATATATCCAAATGTATTTACTCACAAGTCCCATGCTCCACTTTGGGAAGGAAACACTAAGCAAGACTAGATATAGACCATGAATTAAGATATTTTTTAATCTTTGTGCCAAAGTAACCTCTTCCCTTCAGTTCACTAAATTAAGAATAAACAGTTTATAAAGTTTCCTTTATGATAGAACAGCAGATATTTACATTACGATTCATAACAGTAGCAAAATCACAGTTATGAAGTAGCAATGAAATAATCTTATGGTTGGTGGTCCTAACACATGAGGAACACATTAAAGGGCCACAGGATTGGGAAGGCTATGATGACTATAAGAGACACATTAAAAAAAATCTATTGTATGTCATTTATACATTGGATATGAGGTTGAAAGACACATTAAAGTGTTTAAAGATCTGATTAACAGCTTAGTATACAGGCCTAAATGTAAGTATTTAAAAGTAGCCCGCAGCATTTAAAAACACAGTACACCATTACCATCTGACTTAGTCAGGGTTCCTATTCCTGCACAAACATCATGACCAAGAAACAGTCGGGAAGGAAAGGGTTTATTCAGCTTACACTTCCACATTGCTGTTCATCACTGAAGGAAGTCAGGAGTGGAACTCAAGCAGGTCAGGAAGCAGGAGCTGATGCAGAGGCCAAGGAGGGATGTTTCTTACTGGCTTGCTTCCCCTGGCTTGCTCAGCCTGCTCTCTTATAGAACCCAAGATTACCAGCCCAGAGATGGTCCCACCCACAAGGGAATCTCCCCACTTGATCACTAATTGAGAAAATGCCTTACAGTTGGATCTCATGGAGACAATTCCTCAAGGGAGGCTCCTTTCTCTGTGATAACTCCAGCTGTGTGAAGTTGACACAAAACTAGCCAGTACACCATCGAAGGAATGCACATATTTACTGAAGTATAGCTTTAACTATGATAATGTTAGTTGACCCAAGCAATAAAAAATATCCAAATTCTATAATTTTATCATTTTCAGAATTTCAAAGAAACACATTGAATGTTAGACACTTCCGGATTACCTTAGACTTAGTATCACATCAATTTACTGAATCTTGGAAGATTGTAAAACTTTTTACATTTTTATTTTTTTTATTTTATTATTATTATTATTGGTTTTTTCGAGACAGGGTTTCTCTGTATAGCCCTGGCTGTCCTGGAACTCACTTTGTAGACCAGACTGGCCTTGAACTCAGAAATCCACCTATCTCTGCCTTCCAAGTGCTGGGATTAAAGGAGTGCGCCACCACTGCCTGGCTATTTGTTTTATGTTCTGGGTGTTTTTCATTCGAGACAGTCTTGCACCACATGAATGCAGTGCCCACAGAGACCAAAAGGGGCATCAGATTCTCTAAGAAACTTGTGAACGACTCTGTGGATATTGGTAATTAAACTTGAGTTTTCTGCGAGAGCAGCCTGTGCTCTTTTTACCCCCTGAGCCATCTCTTCAGCCTCAGATTGCCGGGGTATGTTTTTGTTTTTTGTTTTTTTTTTAAATTGACAGAAACAAATGAACATTTTTCTTGATTGGGAAAACAAATTCATTATAGAGTAACAAAAGACCAAATGTATATGTACAAGTCATACAGATAAGAAATTAATAAATACATATTATCCCAATATAGAATCAACCTCAAGAAAAATGTCAGCTTTTCTGATTCCTCAGTAAGAGTTCTCTTCATTTTGTAGAAAGCAGTTTCCCTTCTTCACCATGTACCCAGAAACACAGAGGAGGGGTGATGTTTGAGTACCTGCCATGCACTTAGGACTAGGACGTACATGACTGCTGACCTCACTGTAATTGATGCACAGACCAGAGGGTAACCTGGGAGACTACACTGACCTGTTCTGTGTAGGGAGGCGATGTTGGATGTCTGCGTGACACTGCTAAGGAACATTTAACTTGCCAGGTGCTGCTGCAGGACTCTCCGAGAAGTGTAGTCTGAGATATGATTCTTCGTGTGGAGGAGGAAAAGCCCACTGTGATAAGAACCTCTCTCTGCTCTGCTCTGGCCCCACTCTCTTTTCCATACAGCTACTAAGTGAAGATTCTAAATTCTCTGTGGTTGTTTCTGCCATTGGGTTTCGGCTGCTATCTACTGGAGTAGAATCTGTTTTCCTCTTGGCATTCCAAGTTCTCTGTGATGTGATGCCTGCAGCCTGTCAGGCTCATTGTTTTCTGTCACCACCACATCCTCAGCAAACACACACAGTTTATCTCGTTATTTCTATGCCTCCCCTCCTCCCCTTTCTCTCTGCCTGGCTAACTCAGTTCAGTTGTGTCACTTTGTAGGTGGCCTTCCCCCATTCCTCTTTTCTACCACATATTGGAGATAGGGATTTTAAGTGCTAGTTAAAGAATTTGATAATTGTGAATCATAGAAGGTTTCAGCAAGAGAGAAACATAAAAATGAAAATTTCCTGCTGAAATACATTTGGTTTACAAGGAACACTTAAAGAAGGAGCAGTTCCGCTCAGTAAAGTAACAAGATCAGCCCCAGCCAATGAGAAGCTGACAGATACAGTGGGTTGAGATTTTTCATTAAAAAAAAAAAAAAAAAAAAAAAAAAAAAAAAACAACGCATTTTGAAGATTTGTAATTGTTTGGCTTTGACCTGAAAGTTTCAGTGGACTGGTGGCGTTTTGCACAGGACAGCCTCCAACCCCTCACTGGAGGAGATGCCCTTGCTCCACATCCTGAGACTTTGGGGACACATCACCACAGGAATGCAACCAGATCAGCAATAAAAAAATAATTGATTGTGGTCTTTCTTTTCAGCCTTTTGTGATAGCTGGCTAGGAACTCAATCTGTGGAGACAGGTTAGCCTCAAACTTACACATCTGCCTGTCTTTGCATCAATCTCAGAAATGCTTGGATTATTGGCATGCCACCACGCCCAGCACTCTTTTTTTCCCACTTTTTTATTAGATATTTTCTTCATTTACATTTCAAATGCTATCCCGAAAGTCTCCTATACCCTTCCCCCCACCCCCGCCCTGCTCCACAACCCACCCACTCCCACTTCCTGGCCCTGGCATTCCCCTGTAATGGGGCATATGATCTTCACAAGACCAAGGCCATTGATGGCCGACTAGGCCATCCTCTGCTACATATGCAACTAGAGACACAGTTCTGGGGGGTACTGGTTAGTTCATATTGTTGATCCTTCTATAGGGTTGCAGACCCCTTTAGCTCCTTGGGCACTTTCTCTAGCTCTTTCATTAGGGGCCCTGTGTTCCATCCAATAGATGACTGTGAGCATCCACTTCTGTATTTGCCAGGCACTGACATAGCCTCACAAGAAATAGCTACATCAGGGTCCTGTCAGCAAAATCTTGCTGGCATATGCAATAGTGTCTGGGTTTGGTGGTTGTATATGGGATGGATCCCCAGGTTGGGCAATCTCTGGATGGTCCTTTCTTCTGTCTCAGCTCCAAACTTTGTCTCTGTAACTCCTTTCATGGGTATTTTGTTCCCCTTTCTAAGAAGGGTCGAAGTATCTACTCGTTGGTCTTCCTTCTTCTTGAGTTTCATGTGTTTTGCAAATTGTATCTTGGGTAGTATAAGTTTCTGGGCTTATATCCGCTTATCAGTGAGTTCATAGCATGTGTGTTCTTCTGTGATTGGGTTACCTCACTCAGGATGATATTCTCCAGATCCATCCATTTGCCTAAGAATTTCATAAATTCATTGTTTTTAATTGCTGAGTACTACTCCATTGTGTAAATGTACCACATTTTCTGTATCCATTCCTTTGTTGAGGGACATCTGGGTTCTTTCCAGCTTCTGGCTATTATAAATAAGGCTGCTATGAACATAGTAGAGCACGTGTACTTATGACATGTTGGAACATCTTCTGGGTATTTGCCCAGGAGAGGTATTGCTGGATCTTCCTGTAAAACTATGTCCAATTTTCTGAGGAACTGTCAGACTGATTTCAAGAGTGGTTGTACCAGCTTGCAATCCCACCAACAATGGAGGAGTGTCCCTCTTTCTCCACATTCTCCTCAGCATCTGCTGTCACTTGAATTTTTGATCTTAGCCATTCTGATTGGTGTGAGGTGGAATCTCAGGGTTGTTTTGATTTTCATTTCCCTGATGATTAAGTATGTTGAACATTTTTTCAGGTGCTTCTCAGCCATTTGGTATTCCTCAGTTGAGAATTCTTTGTTTAGCTCTGTACCCCATTTTTAATAGGGTTATTTGATTTTCTGGACCCCATCCTCTTGAGTTCTTTATATATATTCACATCCAGCACTATTGTCTGTCTTTCCTAAGGGCAATTCAGGAACAGTTCAGTGATGGCTACTTCCATCTTCAAACTTTGTGTCTGTACAATGATTATTTTTTTCTTGTGAAGTGAGATTTTCTTGATGAGCCAGGATGAACTATAAATTCTGGACTCTGATAATCCTCCCAATTCAACCTACAGACACGTGCCATCATAGCCAGTGCCACACCATCTCTCTCTGGAGTCTTAAGAAAGCTATAACCACAACAATCAGACAGCTAAGATTCCAAGTGAATCTTCATAGCCATGGTTACAAAAAGCACCACAAAACTACTTTGGGTGATGGGGGCGGCAGATAGAAACAGTGATGACATTAGGCAGCTGTCAGATTTTAGACCATTGCTTAAAGATCAAATGAATACACTATAGTTTTTGTCATTTTTATTGGGATGTTGTTGTTTTAAAGCGGTCTCATATTCTGTCTTTCTTGAAGTCATTAGTTCAAATGTTCCTCCCACCTCAGCCTCCACAGTAGCCTATTCACTGTAATCATCTTTAAATTGCTTTGGAAAACAAAATGAACAGTAAATCTGATGTGGTTGTTTGAATGAGAGTGGCCCCCAGGGGCTCATAATTGAACACTTAGTCCCCAGTTGTTGGTAGTGTTTGGGGGAAGGGTTAGGAGGTGTGGCCTGTTGGAGGAGGTATATCCTTAGAGGTGGGCCAGTCTCTCCTTTCTCTCTGCTTCTATCATATGGGTACGATGTAACCTTAGCTGCTGCAACAGTGCATGCCTGCCTGCCTGTCAGCATGCTTCTTGCCATGATGACCATGGACCCACCCTCTGACACTGTAAGAAAGCCTCCAATTAAATGCTTTTTTTCCTATAAGCTGTCTTGGACATGGTGTCAGTCTCATCACCAATAGATCAGTAAGTAAAACATCTGGTTTCTTATTCATCAGCTATTTAACACTTATTTGCCTATGCAGACTCTAGGAAGTTTCTGTTTCTTTGGAGATAGGAGGAATATAAGCTTTTCATTTTACCTCCCCCAGATCCTTAAGGCTCAAAGCCTTTTGTGTTGCCCTGTGTCTATACTGCTAATTTCTAGCCCTATGCCAGCATAAGCTTTACACCCTCTCCTGGTTGTCTGCGCTGTGGAATGGACCAGGAAGTAAGGGGAAACAGCTAGCCGAGGAGCCATGCCCTTAAGACCTCTCCTAAATTGAAGGAATTCCTTTCCCTCATTCAGTAGTAAGGGCACTGAGACAGCAGCCTGAGAAGTTCCCTTAATCATTTAGGGACCTCAATACAAGGCACACTAGCATTTTGTAGCTTGAATGCAAAACAGAAATTTTGACATAGTGGATGTGAAATAGAGTTAAAGATTTTAATTTTAAAAATAGTTTAATATTAGCCTGAGAATTAAGGTTAAGAAAGAAAGCAAGGTGCTCACATGGAAGTAACACCTTAGAGCGCAGAGATGGGAAGTGAGATACACCTAAGTGTGGGTACAGGCCCTTCAAGGGAAAGTCGTGGTGGTTTTATAGCATTAGCCACCTGTGCCATCCTAGTGGCTCTCTGAAGGCATAATCTCACAAAGTTGCAGAGGGACCCCCCCCCCCCATAACTAAATGATATAAGTGGCTCTGGAGATTCTTTTGACAGAATTACGATCTGATAATGTAAAGCCGGAAGCCAGCAGGGCTGCACATGGCGTTTAATACATGGACGTGGTGTCTGTCTCCCACCAATGGAGTTTCTGCTGAGATTTCCAGGGAACTGTAAGATGATAGCTGAGAAGAGAGAGTCTTTCATTGAACTGCTAGTTGTACTGGTTTCTTCCTTCCTCAGTGGCAAGAGGCTTTAATGAATTCCCGAGTCAGAAACCCCTCTCCCTTTCCAGGCCTCATGAATTCTAGAATCAGGACTTTCTGGCTAACCATGCTTTCAGTGCCTTCAATACGACAGGTACAAGCCTGTGTGTGGGTGCCTCTCTAAGACAACCAGACAAAAAGGCTTGATTGGCATCAGGAAATAGGGACACATGTGCAAGCATAATCCAAATGGATTCAAACTGTTTAGCTTTCTGGTAACAACAGTCTTCATTCTCCCTCCAAGTAATTTGTGAATAATTATTACTCTCTTGAAATGTAAACATTTAGACACTTTGTTAGAAAGAGTTCCATCATAGTGAGGGGACTGTGTTCTGCTGTTCTCAGCAGCTCTATTGAGGCTCTTAGGATTGTTGAGTGTCTTTCTTCCTCACATGTGTAAGAGAAACACTGCCGGACAAAAATAAGAAAATAGAAAAAGACATTATCTAGGCTTTAGAAGTCTTTTTTCCATTTAAGAGATTAGAAATCAGATGCGGGGAGAAGGCTAAAGAGACAGGAGAGGGCCAGCCCTGCCTTCCAGCCCACATTCCTCAGAGATGAGTAATCAAGTGGATGAGAGCATGCTTCACTGAGCAAGGCCTGGCTTTCCCCTGAAGTGTTTGTGAAATAGTCAGCTGGGTCCTGACTTCACAGGCACAGTCATCATAGAAGAGCCGTTAATTTCTTAGCTACAAACTCACAATGCCAACACCGTAGCCTTGCTTTAGATTGCTCGGTGTCTGTGACTACACTGGCCCCACCCTCTGGTTTACACAAGCTCCCTTATCTAGTAGCGTTTGAATGTTTTCATTCCCTTGGACTTCTGAACAGCAAAAAATTCCAGAGCTCCTACCCTGGGAACACAACCTACCTCTGACCTGAATCAGAACTTCCTGGGACTGAACCAAGCCAGTGAGCCCCAGCACTGGTCAGCTCAGCGGCAGCATTGGGCTTTCCTAAAGGCTTCTCGCCATTGCTGGTTTTGTACTTTCCATTGTTTTCTTGTTTTGTTTGGTTTGGGGTTTTGTTTTCTTTTTGGTTTGGTTGGTTTTTGTAACTCGCTTGATTTCATTCAGGCTACCTGCAACTCAGAAAGAGAGATTACTGGCATACACTACTGGCACTTGGAAACACCCAGTAAATGTTTTGATAACCTCTGATCATTTGTCTTTTCTAAATGACAGCTTTCAACCAGCATTTCCAAACACTTAGATATAAACTTCAGTGTTTGTCATGCATCTGATCAGTGTAGATTGGCACGTTTGTATTCTAAATTACTTTAATGTTTTCTTAATTTCAGGGAACCTTCACCGAACCAGCAGTGTCCCTGAGTATGTCTACAAGCTACACGTGGTTGAGAATGACTTTGTTGGACGGCAGTCACCTGTCACTAGGGACTATGACATGCTTAAGGTGGGACATCAGAGAACATAATCCGTGACCAGATTATCAGGAAAACAATTTCAGACTTTTCGAGAAGGGAGTAATCTGTCTCAAGTGGTCTCCTTTCCCAGTTTTTAAGAATATTTGTGTAAACAATATGGAAAACTGGGACTTTAAAAGTTTGAACAATATTAAATTCTAATACAAATAACTATGACTCAGGGTAACACAAGGGTACTGACTTCCATTTTATTCAAAGAAATGGACATGTTAGATTGTAATCCCAAAGTCGGTCAGGTCAATATGCTTCATTTAAATTTCATTTCTCTCATACAGGCTGGAATGACTGCCACTTATGGAAGTCGCTGGGGGAGAGCAGCAGCACAGTACAGTTCCCAGAAGTCAGTGGAGGAGAGATCCTGGAGGCAGCCTCTGAGGAGACTTGAGATTTCCCCAGATAGCAGCCCGGAGAGAGCCCACTATGGGCACAGCGAATACCAGTATGCCTGGCGGAGCCACGTGGTGCCTGGTGGGCGCCTCACCCTGCCACGCTATGCTCGCTCAGAGATCCTGGGCCTACGCCAGGCTGGCACAGCCCGCAGGCCACCTGGGTGCGGGTCATTCAGCGATGCTGTCTTCGACAATGGCCCACTCAAGCCCACAATGCCCACCCACCCTCCTGGCACCAGCCACAGTGCGGGCAGCTTGTTGGAAGAGACCACTGTGCGCGTGAGCCAGGCTCGGCTTCAAAGCACGCAGAGCAGAACCGCCCGCTCCTCCTGGCCCAGGAGCTCAGTCCGCAGTAGCCTGCGGGAGCCAGGAAGAATGCTGACCACCGCAGGCCAGGCTGCCGTGGGCAGCGGGGATGCACATGGGGACAGGAGTGTCTTCGCTGACGCCCAGCTGGGGTGAGCCTCCAAACCTGCCTTACAGTTTTATACTGTGTATGCATTAACTTAACTTTTGCCCCAGTCTTCTAGCTTTTTGCTAATGTCTGACTCATCCTTGTATTCTCAGTACCATAGGAAGGAGGCAGGTTCACAAAAGACGCTATAAAAATGTATCCTGAAAGAGGAATGTAGGAGTGAAAGACCAAGATGAAATAATGACTTTTTGCTATCTGGATCCTTTTGTTACTTAAATTCTACAATCACTAGCCATACTTGTGTCAGAATATTATTTTAATGGACAGTGTAATTGTAATAGAATATTTAATCATGTTTCAAAGACTAATCTCTTCTGGAGATTCACAAATCCTAGAGACTAGGAGTTAACTCTTATTTCTGAAGGGAAAGTTTTGCTTCCTCTGGGAAAGAGAGGCAAATAGGCATCACTTTACAGAGGAAACAAACAATAGCAGTGGCCTTCCCAGTGGAGTCCTGCACAACTCGGAGCCTTGGCTGCTGCCACACACCTGTACACTGCATCCTTTGTCCTTATCCTGCTGTTTCACACTTCCCTGTGGCCAGACCCCATTTCCAGACTCTACCTTTTTATGCCCTCTGAGTATATCTTCATATGTGTGGGTCTTTCCTATGGAATATCTAAACACAACTGTCAACTTAGACTGTGATGCAAAGTACTAAGCCATGGGTTTAGTTTCCCAGAACATTGGAATGTATCAGTCAGTCAGTGACTGATGCAGTTGGAAACTGTCTTGAGGGTAGAGGAGACACTTAGCACTTGTCCAAAGCAGACTAATGAGAAAGTTTTTTAAAAAATTACCAAGTGAGGTGCTGGAGAGATGGCTCAGTGGTTAGGTGCACAAGCTGCTCTTCCAGAGGACCCAGGTTCAGTTTCCAGTACCCATTCAGTTGACAGCTTACCATTGTCCAATTCCAGGGGTTCCGACACTTTCACACAGATATACAAGCAGTTAAAACACCAATGCACATAAAATAAATAATAAATAATAAAAGAAATCACCAAGTGAAACATTCTATATGGATTTTTCTATAAATGAAATTTCTGTACTTCTTAGAGTTGAATAATTCAACAAATGAATCTAAGATGTCTCCAGAGTGCCCTGTACTTCTATAAAGCCCCAGAAAGAGAAAAACTCGGGGTGAGGGTTTGGGAGAGGAGCAGAGAAAATGAGCAGGGCGTGTTGTAAGCACCAGCTCTGTGTGGAATGATGAGAGAGTAGAGAGCAGTGCACTCTGGGATCAGGTAAGGAAACTATGAAGAGTGGACCTTCAGTAAATCACCAGGCAGCTTGCGACCTAAACAGCAACAGGACTGTCCCGCATGTCATGTTTATTCTAATTATTATTTTAACAACAGGGAATCAGATATCCTTATTTTTTAACATATAAAGAATTCTTTACAAAGGAAAGTAAGCCCCAAAGCACTCAGTGTTTGAACCAGGGAATGGTGACTGTGTATATATAGGAAGAGGAAGGCCCTTTGAGTAGGTTTAGGAGCCATGGAGCAAGCTAACAGAAAATAAGCATTTGTTTATTAACAGAAGATAAGTGTTTATTAAAGAAGATAAGTCTTAGTGTCTCTTTCCGCCTAATCACTCAGTAGTCTCTGATGATAAGAATATCCTCTCTTGTGCAAGGAGGGTATCTTTCTTCTGGGAAGTTTTGTGGCCTGCTTTAAGTAGCACAGGGAGGTCCAAGACCGCTTTCCTATCTGGGTTTCCAAGTACCAAGTGCCCTTCAGTCTGGCACAGTTTACAGTGGAAGCTGTGTATTATGAGGTGATAGATTCTGGAACCTTTTTTTTTTCCTGTTTGGTATTTCTCTTTTTTGTTTTTGTTTTTGTTTTTTATTCTGGACTCTGAAATTTTCCTGTTGAAAATACTTACAGTTATACTTTTGTCTCCTATTTTTAATTAATAATTTATGAAGAATACTCAGTTGTCCTTTTGCAATGGAATGCTGACCACACTGGTCATCATGATTTTACTCACATTAAGCATGCCATCAATTAGGACTGCTGAGGACATGACATCTTCCCTTCTCTTACACACGCCTGCTTTCCACTGAGTCTTCTTTCTTCAGTCCCTTCCCAGGAAAGACTTGCTTTACTGTCTCAGCTTAGACTCTGTGATGCTCTCAGAAGTGTCTGTCTCTAAGCTTCCCACTAACAGGACTGAGCCATGCCCACAGCAGCATTCTTCCCATACCTTGGACAGTCAGGCAATTTTCATGTCTTTCGACAACACTTTCAGGAGCCTGATGTCTTCAAAGATCATATAACCGTATGCTATATCAGGATAAAGACTGGGGCAAACTGTGTGGCAGGAATGTAAGTTGGGCATTCCACACACAGAAAATTACTAGGAGTTTTTTGGAGGGGGGTCGTTCTTTCTATAAAGGCTCTTATTCTGACCAATAGCATTTTGTGTTCTTCCTGTTGTATTTGTTATTTACATTTAAGTTTCTTATTTTGTATGTATGTATATGTGTGTGATGTGTGTACACATGGGTACATGTGTGTATAGTGTCACTGTGTATGTGGTATATGTATGTGTGCATGCATGTGTATATGTGTGTGTCTGTGTGTGGTGTGTGTGTATGCATGTGTGTGTGCATATGTGTGTATATGTGATCTGTATATATGTGTATGGTATGTTTGTGTTTGTTAGTTTGTATGTGTGTGGTACATGTATGTGTATGTGGTGTGTGTGTCTGTGTTTGTATGATATGTGTGTGGTATGTATGTGTGTATGTGTTGCTATGGAAACCATGGCATCACACTGCTCCCTAGTTCTCACCTCAGCTGACCCACATTGAGAGTCATAACTAACATTGCTGAAGGCTCACTTTTTGAGTTCCTAGTTTAAAAGACAGGAGCCTGGGAACAACCGTTCTTTCCGACCTCTCACTTATCTCCCCAACCCCATCTATCAAGTCATATTTCTGTGGGCTTCAAGAAGTGTTATCTTGTAGCCCCACACTGGCCTTGAACTCAAGTATACAACCGAGGATGGCCTTGAACTTCTGATTTTTCTGCCTCTACCTCCCAAGTACTGGGATCATAGGATTGTACTACCACCCTGGTACTGGGGATTGAACACAGAGCTGAACATTGTGCATGTCAGTCATCATGTCAGGCTGAACCCTAGCTCTGGCCTGCCATCTCTCTTTAACCAATTACAATTGTCTCTTATACTTTCAAATATGGAAACATTATATAGCTGTTAGTATAGAGGACACCAGTGTTCTACTTTTCTTTAAATACCTTTATACACATGAAGTGCCTTTCAGCTCAACATAAACAGTAGCCAAAACTTCATATTTTGAGGTGGCATATTCTGAAATTCTGGGTTGAAACTGTATTATAGCAAATACATTACATTGCTTCTTTGTCCATCCCTGCTGCACGCTTACCACCACACAGGGACACCAGTCACAGAGCTACTACATACATTCGCTTTTCACTTCTCACTTGTGCATAGAACAATTGGCGAAGAGAGACTATCCACACTGACCTTGCTAGCATATGTTAGAAAACAATCTCACCAGATGTCTTGGGTGTTTGTATTACTTGGAATAAATTAGATGTAACCATGTCTGTATTCAACTACACATGACTTCATCATCACCTGTCACTGAAGGGCACACTGCCCATTATGCCCCAGGTGAACTTCGTTACAGTGGCTGAGTGAAGGGTAGCAGAGTGCAGTTGAAGTGTTAGGAAAGGCATTTCTAGGAAGACAATTACTCATTGCTTTGCCTGATGCATCTATCTCACCAGCATGACTTATTTTTACCAAAACAAAACTGAGATTTTTCTGGCTGCTGTTGTATTTTCAAGTAAAATAGCAGATTCTGAGCAACTCTGAGAAAAATCTAATGATTATTTTGTTTTGTTTTGTTTTTAGGGAGATGTTCCTACTGTAGTGGTGAAATTCCCAGAGTAGTAATAATGTTTAATTTCTATGAACAAATTTTCTTTATTTTTTTTTAATTTTCTTTAAATTTTAATGGTTGTTTTGGGTGGTTTTGGGTAATTGTTCCTTGTATAATTACAGTACTGTACCTATCTATCTTAGAGAGTTACATTTCTCTTTTCAGTACACATTGTTACTTTCTTCTACAACATCCTCAGAGACCAGGTTAAGGAGAACTAGAGATATTCTACCATTAGCCTGATACTTTCTGATTTCCAGGGCTGATGTTTCTCAGGCTAAAGAAAATCTAGGCTGCAGATGTTATAGGTGCTTTCTAATGCTAGCTAGGTCACTCCCGGGCAATCAAGAGGGCATGGCTTGTATTTTCACCATGTCATCTGACTGTTTGTCTAGGAATGCAGACATCGAAATGACCTTGGAGAGAGCTGTGAATATGCTGGATGCAGACCATGTACCAGTATCCAAGATCTCTGCCGCAGCTACCTTCATACAGCATGAGAGCTTCCAAAAATCTGAAGCACGGAAAAGGGTGAGTATCTTCTAAGTCCATGTTAAATCCAGCAAAGTATCAGTGGTATGTTGACCTCGCACACCAAAACCAGTCCTTAATGTAAATGTAAAACCTTTCATTGAAGGCTGAAGCAGGGCCTCCTAGTATACACAAAGCCCCACACTGCAGAACCCAGGAGTGCGGATGCAGGCCTGTAATCCTAGCACTTGGGGTGAAAGCAAATGGATCAGAAATTCAAGTTCATTCTTGCCTACACTATGGATTGAAGGAGAGCTTGAGCTGCACTGACCTGTGGGTAGAGTGGAGTCATTAGGACTCATTCGATTCCTACATTCCTCTACAGTAATACTTGATTTTCCACTAGGTCCCTGGCCTATCTAGCCTCAGGTTCTTGGTCACCCTGGCAGCATTGGCTGTGGGTTCCATCTCATGGAGTGGGCCTTAAATAAAAATCTTGGTTGGTTACCTCCATAAGCTCTGTGCTACTATTGTACCAGCATATATTGTAAATCTTGGGGTTTGTAGCTGGGTTGGTATCTCCCTGTCTCCTTTGGTAGTGTGCACAGTATCCTCTGGAATCATAAAGGCTGGTCCTTAGGGGTGAAGGTTCTAGGTGGGTCCCAGCTCGACTTCTCTGTGTTTAGTGAGTTATATAGGATGTCTTGAGCAATGGGGCCTTTCTGTTAATTTGTGGAGGGCAAGAAATATACAATAACCTAAGTTGTTTGAGGAGTCCCTTGGAATCCCTTTGTCCAACAACGCTGTGCTGGCTAGTTTTCTATCAACTTGATACATAAAGTCATTGAGAGCAGGGAACCTCAATTGACAAAATGCCTTTCTATGATCAGGTTGTAAGCAAGCCTATAAATAATTTTAGTGATTGATGGAGGAGGACCGCACCCTGTGTGGCTGGTACCATCCCCGAGCTAGTGGTTCTGGATTCTATAAGAAAGCAGGCTGAGCAAGCCATGAAGAGCAAGTCAGTAAGCAGCACCCCTCCGTGGCCTCTGCATCAGCTCCTGCTTCCAGGTTCCTGCCCTGCTTGAGTTCCTGCTTTCATTGCGTTTGATAATGAACTGTGACATGAAACTGTGGGTGAAGTAAACCCTTTCCTCCCCAACTTGCTTTTCCTCGTGGGGTTTCATCACAGCAGTAGTAACCCTAACTAAGATAAATGCAATTATATGTAACCCATTTCTGGCACTGGGTGCTTCATGTGGTGATGAGAGATGTCTAGTTAGACTGCTGTTCCATCTGCCTATTATTTGGCAATTTTATTTAGACCAACTTTATGTATTTTAGGATGCTTCTACTGTATTAGGTTTCTATATGAACTCTCAAATGGCCATTGGTTTTAGCTATCCTTCTCCATGTACCCTCCCTTCCCCTCCTCTTCTCTCCTGCTCCCCATTTGATCCTCCTGTTCCAGTACTACCACTGCCACCCTCATCCATCCATCCATCCATATCTATCCTATTTCCTCTAGAGAGATGCATCCTCTCCTATAGTCTGCTCTGTACCTAACCTCTGCACTTATAGGTATTGTAGCCTTCTTATCAAAGAATTGACAGCAACACCCACATATAAGTGAAACATACCATATTTATCTCTCTGAGTCTGCGTTACCCCACTTAGGATGCTTTTTTTTTTTTTTTTTTAATTTTTTTTTTTAGCTCCAGACAGGATCTGACACCTTATTCTGGCCTCTGCAGCTGCTAGGCATTCAAGTGGTGCACAGATATACATGCAAACAAAACACCCATATACGTAAAATAAACAAACAGATAAACATAAATTACCTTTATTATGTTTAAATTGTGTCCCTTATATCTGTAATCTCTTCAGGACTTTTATTATGAAGGAGTGTTGAATTTTGTCTTAGGCCTCTTTTGCACCTAATAATCTCAAAGATTATCATGTGTTTTTTTCTTTCAATTCGTTTATATTGTGAATTATGTTTATCAATTTATCTTTTTCATGTTCTTGGATTCGGTTTACAGGCATTTTATTGAGAATTTCTTTTTACCTGTGTTCATAAAGGAAATTGATCCATAATTTTCTTTTTCAAGTCTTTATGTGGGTAAGGATTCAGGGTAGCTGTGGACTTGTAAAATAAATGGGGCTAGATTTTGTAGAATTCTTTGTATACTCTTTGTATTTTGTAGAATAATTTGAGTAGTATTGGATTTTAATTCTTCTTTGAAAGTCTGAATGAATTCTTCTCTAATACCATTTGGCCCTGGGGTTTTGGGAGTTTTGGTTTTTGGTTTTTGATTTGTTTGCTTTTAGTTAAGAGACTTTTTTTTTTTTTTTTCCCGAGACTGGGTTTCTCTGTAGCCCTGGCTGTCCTGGAACTCACTTTGTAGACCAGGCTGGCCTCGAACTCAGAAATCTGCCTGCCTCTGCCTCCTGAGTGCTGGAATTAAAGGTGTGCGCCACCACTCCAGCTTTCTCTCCAACTTTTTAATGTAGGCACTTAGTGCACTTACAACCGCCCTCATTGTGTCCATAAGCTTGGGTATGTTATGTATTTATTTTAATTTAATTCTAAACAGTTTTTGATTTCTTCCTTAATTTCAGTCTCTAATCTTTCTGTTGTTATTGTGGATATTGTTGTCTGGCTTTAATCTGCACAGGTCAGATTTGATGCAGGGTGTTATTTCAATTTTCTTATTGTTTGTATTTGTTCTGTGTATGGGTATGTGTTCAATTTTGGAGAAAGTTCTATGAGGTGCAAAGAAGGTATATTCTTTTGTGTTTGGGGAAATGTTCTGTAAATTTCTGTTAGGTTCATTTGATTTAATATCAGTCAACTCCAGCATTTCTCTGTTTATGTTTTGCCTGGATGGCCTGTCTACAAGTGAGAGTTGGATATTGAACTCTCCCATTATCAACGTGTGAGAGTCAATATGTGATTTAAGCTTTAGTAATGTTTCTTTTGTGAACTTGGATACTCTTGTGTTTGGTGCATACATGTTAAGAATTGTAATGCCCTGTTGGTTCACTTTTCTTTCTTTGATGACTATGAAGTATCCTTCTCTATCTCTTCTGACTAGCTTTGGTTTGAAGTTTATTTTTTTAGTTATTAAAATGGCTGCACCAGCTTGCTGTCCATTTGCTTGGAATATCTTTTCCATCCTTGTACTGCGATATGATATCTATCCTTGGTTTGTTTCTTGGCTACAACAAAAGGATACATTTTGTTTTTAAATTCATTTTGTTAATTTGTTCTTTTGTGGGGAGAATTGAGTCCATTGATGATGTAGAGATGTCACTGAGCAGTGTGTTGAGACCCATAGTTTCCTTGCTCTGCTGCTGGGTTTCCCCTCCTGTCTTTTGACTTGCTGGTCTGATATAATTTATTCCTTGTGTTTTCTTCAATGTGGTTAACTCTTCCGGTTGATGTTTTCTTTCCGGCACCTATTGTAGGGCTGGGTTTGCAGACAGATACTGCTTGAATTTCCTTTTTTCAAGAAATGTTTTTCCCTCTCCATCTATTGAAAGAATTTGTAGATGATCTATCTCCCTAGGAATTTCTGGCTTTTAGAGTCTCCACAGAAAAGTCATATTTGTTGATCTTTTCCCCTTTCCCCTAAATACCTTTTAGTATTTAATATTCTTCCTTTGTTCCATGCATTTAATGTTTAATTATTATGTGCAATGAACCAATTTCTTTTCTTGTTCAATCTTTTTTTGGTGTTCTGTATGCTTCTTGTACCTTGATAGGCATCTTCTTTGGATTAGGAACATTTTTTTTTTATATAATTCTGTTTAGATTTTGACCTGCCTTCCACTATTTCTAATTGGCAGTTAGTCTGCTTGTTATATCCCAGATTTCCTGAATGTTTTGTGCGAGGAATTTTATAGATTTAACATTGTGTCTGAATAAGGTATCCACTTTTTCTCTTTTATCTTCAATATCCGAGATTCTGTCTTCCATCTCTTGTATTCTGTTGGCGAGGCTTGCCTCTAAGGCTTCTATTTGAGTTCCTGAACTTTCCATTTCCACTTTTCCCTTAGATTGGGCTTTCTTTAGTGATTTTATTTCAACTTTCCTGTTTTGAACTATGTTTTTACATTACATTCCACTGTTTGTGTTTTCATAGATTTCTTTAATGGATTTATTCATAACTCCTTCAAGGACATCTTAAAAGCTATTCAGAAATCCTTGTCTTGTGCTTTAGTAATATTGCATTTCTTGTAGCAGTATTGCTCTCCTCTAATAGATAATCATCGTTGTTTCTGTTATTTATTGTGTTTTTATGTTGGAGTTGAGGCGTCTTTGTTTGGGGAGATTATAATTCTAGGTGGTAATTCCTGTTCTTGTCCTTGTTGGCTGAGTGTTTTGTTCTTTGGTTTCTGTTGCCCTCTCTTGTTCTTAGGAGAGGGTGATGGCTATGGGGTGCCTGGTAGAGAATGCTTCTGGGATCCTGGTAGGTATGGCCACTGGGTATTTCATGTAAGAAATTGTTTCTAGGTATTGGAAGCTGACACCTAGAAATATGGGTGGGCTAGAGGTGAGTGGGGATGAGGGGGTCCCTAGGAGGGAAGAAAGTAGTATGTGCCTCCATGATCCCAATAGTCCTCTGGAAATGGGGCATAGAGGGGAGAGAGGCCACAGCAGATAGAGATGAGGCTAGGGGAGTGGATTTGGAGGGAAGAAGGGGAAGTAAAAGTTGTCTACCTGTTTCCCTGACCAGTGTGGCCAGTGGGTCCCTGGGAATGGCTGAGGGAGTTGGTGTCAAAGACAATGGGATGGGGTAGTGGGGAAGGATGTGAGAAAGATTGTGTGATCTTCATGAGATGGGGTCAGAGAAGAAGATGAGGTCACAGAATGTGGTCTGCTACAGAGCTGGGAGTGAAGCTGGAGGGGAAAGAAAGTGAAGCCCTCTTGCTCCTTTCGTTGTAGCCCCACATAAAAGTGGTCGTTAATAGCAACAAGGTCTATATCAGCCTGTCTTAAAACTTCCTCAACTTGCTGGGCAGTGGTGGCGCACACTTTTAATTCCAGCACTTGGGAGGCAGAAGCAGGCGGATTTCTGAGTTCGAGGCCAGCCTGGTCTACAGAGTGAGTTCCAGGACAGCCAGGGCTACACAGAGAAACCCTGTCTCAAAAAACAAACAAACGACAAAACCTTCCTCAACCAATAAAATTAGTCTAAACTTCAATTTAGTATCAGGTAGATTTTTAGAAAGGGGAAAAGGCGGCCACATTATTTGTTGAAACATGACAAGAGTGGTCTCTAGTCCAGTTGCTAACATCTCCCCCTCTGAATGAGCTAGAGCTTGGCCTTCAGAGTCTACATTGCTCTCAGCACTACTGTCTTCTAGGCTCCCACTAGGGTGCCCCATTAAACCCCCTTATAATTCAACCACTTTCTTAGTCCAGAATTGCCAAATCTTTTACAGTCCTCTAAAGAACAGCACGGTCAGGCTTGTCCCAGCAGTAGCCTGTTTCTTGGTTCCAAGTTTTTTTTTTGTTTTGTTTTGTTTTTGTTTGTTTGTTTGTTTTCGAGACACGGTTTCTCTGTATAGCCCTGGCTGTCCTGGAACTCACTCTGTAGACCAGGCTGGCCTTGAACTCAGAAATTCGCCTGCCTCTGCCTCCCAAGTGCTGGGATCAAAGGCATGCGCCACTACCGCCCGGCGATACCAAGTTTTATCTTAGTTACTTTTATATTGTTGTGACAAAACACCATGACCAAAGCAACTTACAGAAGGAAGAGTTTATTGGAAACTAACATTTTCAGAGAGTAAGTTGATGACTATCATGACAAGAACTGTGGTGTCATTGGTCCTTCCAGCCAGCTGAGACACGAACAACACAGACACCAAGTTGGGTTCACAGCAGCAACGTCTTTACTTCAGGCTTTTTTTTTACAGCTCTCTTCCCCAGCAGCTTCTTCTTAGGGCAAGGGCTAAACTACTCCTATCACAACAGCTTCTCTTCTACTCACGGCAAGGTCTAAAACTACTCTTATTCTACTTCTGGCTTCTACCAAGAACAAGGGCTAAACAATAACTCCCCACACTACTTGCACTCCTCTCCTTGTAGCTCCACCCCACCTCATCCAATCAGAATTCACACACGCTCCAGGCACGAGCTCAGGTCGTTCACAGATAGGCTGACAGGTCTGGATCACGAGGAACAGTCCAGCCTGGCAGGCAGCCCGCACATGCAGCCTCACTGTGCATGCTCAGGCAAGGCAGTAAACAAGTGGGTTTCACGGGGGCCTGCGGCAGCACCTGCTTCCCGCACTATGGCATCCAACAGGCATGATTATGGAGCAGTACCTGAGAGTTTACACTCTTATCTGCAAAGCTCCTCTCCTCCATGGCACACCTTCTCCAACAAAGCCACACTTCCGAATCCTTCCCAAATAGTTCCACCAGCAGGAGACCAAGCGTTATAATATATGACCCTTTGGAACTACTCACTCAAACCATCACACATTTTAAGTGTGTTGTGTTTTTTTTCAGTTCTAGGATTTTGTTGTTGTTTCCTTCTTGATTTCTTTAATGACCAATTCATTATTAAATATTGTATTGGTTTATTATTTGTCAGTGGATATCAGTTACAGATAGCTTCTTCATTAGGGTGTGTAGGGTCCATGTCTCCCTCTCAACACTGAGACTCTCTTTGGCTTGAACACGTGCAGTCCTTGTGCATGCTGCCATAGTCTCTGTCAGTTTACATCTACATCATTCCTGTTGTGTCTGGATTACGCTTTCCTTGACATTATCACGTCTGGCTCTTAAAATCTTTCTGCCTTCTCTTCCACATAGGTCCTTGAGCTCTTGAGCGGAGGGGTTTGATGAAAACACCCCATTTAGAACTAACTGTTCTAAAATCTCTCACTCTAAAATCTCACTGGCACAATGTTCGGTTATGGGTCTCGTTAATTTCCATCTACCGCAAGAAGAAGCTTCTCTGATAATGTCTGAGCTAGGGTTGGTTTTTACTTTTCTCCTTTGGTAGCATATAGAATAGTTTCCAGTACCATGAGCACTAGCCTAAATTTTTTTTTTATGCCCTGATTTCTTAGTCTACTTTGTATTTCAGACAGAGGCATATTAGACAATACCACCCACAGAAGTCCTCTCTTGAGATGCCAGATTTGGCCTAATATCCAACCAAGCATTCAAACAATGTTTGCCCCATTTTTGCTTTTTATGTAACTGTTTTTCATAAAAAGTACTTCCCTTAAAGTTAACACAAGCTATGAAGTAGATAATATATATGAAACTCAACACTTCTGATACATCAGACAGAATGGAAAAGAGAAACTTGTTGTGGTGATTATTTTGATTATAATTTACTATTTAGATTAATTTAGATTAATTTTATTTTATTTTTAGATTAATTTTATAATGCTGTTTTTTTTTTTTCCTGTCTTGCTAGTCTTTTCCCTGGTCTACTCAAAAGAAAATATAAGGTTGGAAGACTCTTGCCATAAGTTCCACTTTTGCTATTTTTTCATATTCATTTATTATAAATTGTGCCTGCACACATGTATCATGGCACATAAGTGGAGATTGGAGGACAACTCATGGGAGTTGATTCTCTTCCTCTGTCTTCCTGTGTCTACAGACTACTCACCCACAAGCTTTCAGGGATTCTCCTGTCTCTGCCTCGCATTCTTAGTAAGAGTCTGCAGGAAGGAGCACATCACACAGCTTTTGATTTCTGGGGTTCCAGAGGTTAAACCTACATCATCAAGCTTGGAAGCAAGTACTATTACCCACTGAGTCATCTCACCAGTCCTCGTCATGCTTTTTGTATTAGAGAGGGAAGCTAGGGTTTGGTACACTGTGTAATATGCAAATGTGCCTTTGGCACCAGCTGCACAATGTTCAGGCACCTGTATGTCTCATTTGACAACAAAGCCCATGGTCAGTCATAAAAAAGACTTTTTAACAACATCAGCATTATGATGATGCAAAGGAGTGAGGTCTGTACCAAAAGCCCTTGCAACCTAAAAATTGGCCAGGCAGATGTAGATGGAGGCAATGATGTGGGCAACCATAGACTACAAGTTACAGATGACATGTTCATGTCCTGATTTCTTTTATGTTGTTTGCAGCCTAAAACACTAAGTCACTGCTCAGGTTTAACTGTTCATGTTTAACTTATTTTAATTGACCATAATCTGCAAATCTAATACATTTATTTTAGTTTATCTTGCTTTTTGTTTTTCATTCTTTTGTTTATTTTGCTATGTTTGGAGACTGGGTCTCACTTTGTATCTTGCTAGCCTTCTCCTTCAACTTCATAAGTGGTAGGATTACAGGCACTTACTAGCATATTCAGCTAAGAAATCTGTTTATCAGAGCTAGAGATATGACTCAGTGCTTAAGAGCACTGACTGCTCTTCCAGACGTCCTGAGTTCAATTTCCAGCAACCACATGGTGGCTTACAACCATCTGTAATGGGATCTGATGCCCTCTGGTGTGTCTGAAGAGAGCAATAGTGTACTCATATACATAAAATAAATAAATACATCTTTTAAAAAATCTGTTTTTCTCTTCCTTTCCTAGGTGTAACTCTTTCTTTTAATAGACATTTTCTCTCTTGCATATATGGGTAGAAGAAATATTTTAAATGACACATTTAAAGGTATAAATTTTTTACTTAAAATTCCCACATAGCTTATGTCATCCTTTTAAATATTCTAGGCAGTTGGCAGTAACTTAGATTTTGAAGTACATTTCAAGGCTTCCAACATTGCCATGATAAATATATTTTTCCTACTATTGATGGTAATTTCTATTCATTTTCATTAACTATAGAAGTTTATTCTGGAAGAAGTACTCATGTAATTCTGTGTTTTTTTACCAGACTTTCCTGTCCCCAGATTTAAGGTTATCTTACATCTTATTTTTTTTCCAGGCTTTTATTACCAAGTTCCTTTTCTTCTCTTGAACACTCTTCACCCATCCTTTTTACTTAGCCTTTCTTCTGAAAGCTTATTGACAGATTTTACCTCCAGAACAGCTCTTCTGTACAACCTGAGTCCCAGACTGTGCTGCATAGAGTATCGACTGATAAGTATTTTGATCAGCATCAGTGAACATCTGTTCCTAAGATATTGAATGGCTTAATGCCACATCAAAGTTAACAAGTAGGGTTGTATTAGTCAGAGTTTTCTAGAGTCACAGAACATATAGAATATCTCACTATATAAAGAGAATTTGTTGTCAAATTCTTACAGTCAGTCTGTAGTCCAGCTAACTCAACAGTGGGCAGCTGTGGATGGGAAGTCCAAGAATTTAGTAGTTGCTCAGTCCTGTGAGGTTGTTTGGGCTGGTCTTCTGTAGAAGTAGGTTCCAACAGATGTGCTGGCAAGTAAGTACAAGCAGTAAAAAAAAAAAAAAGAGCGACTCTTCCTTCTTCCAATGTCCCTATGGAGGCATCCAGCAGTTTATGGCCCAGATTAAAGATATGTACCACCACACCTGGATCTTGGGACTTGCTTTGTCTCAGGCTGACTCAGGGATCTCCTTGCGTTAGTCTTCTGGGATCAGAGACATGTACTACCTTGTGTAGGCCTAAGCTTTTTGTGACCACTGTGCCTCAAGATCTCCATGCCAAGATCCAGGTCAGAAACTTGTCTTCCAGCCTCAAGATATGAACCACAGGTGTGCCCTTCAATTCTGGATTGTAGTTTATTCCAGACATAGTCAAGTTGGCAACCAAGAAGAGTAGCCATTATAGTTATATACATTTATTTCTTCCCTAGGTCAATCAACTTCGAGGCATCCCTAAGCTTCTACAACTGCTCAAACTTCAGAACGAAGATGTTCAACGGGCTGCTTGTGGGGCCTTGAGAAACTTGGTATTTGAAGACAATGATAACAAGTTGGAGGTAGCTGAACTGAATGGAGTGCCTCGGCTACTGCAGGTGCTGAAGCAAACCAGAGACTTGGAGACAAAAAAGCAAATAACAGGTATTTCCTACTAATTGCAGAGCCAGCCAGGTGCTTTATGTCATGTGTTTTTCTCACGTTTCCTGGAGTGGATGATGAATAGACTCATTGAGACAAGCCACAGCGTGGCTTATATCCAGAATTTGAATCCCTTTCTTCTGAAGGAGAAAATATTCTGAAGTTTTTCCTTAATATTTTAAATGAAAAACTCTATAAACCTATGACTAAGTGTTTTTAAGACAACTTTTGATGATGTGAAATTTTTTTTCTTACCTTTTGGTTTGAGCATGCGTGAGATTTGATGTTATCTCAGGCATCCCCAACATTCCAGAGGAAATGAGAAGCATGGCCAAGGCAGCAGTCAGCATCCGGATCTGTGAGGGGAGGAAAACGGAGCGGTCCATGCATTAGAATTTTTGTTCAAATTGTTCAAAATGCAAAGAGCCATTTTCCTATCTTTCTGCTACCCAGCCGGACTCCTCTTACTAGAACCTTCATAGCTGAAGTGGTTTTGAAATGTAGTTATCACCAAAAGAGACTTTAGAATTTGAGATAATATGAGGTATTAAATCTCAGTTTTACTGTCAAAGAATCCACAGTTCAAAGAATGTAATACTTTTAAAGTCATCAAAGGTTTTAAGGTTTAATTGTTCTGGTAAATACTTTTTATCTTACTACCAAGACTTGAACCCAGGCCCTTGTTCATGCTTAGCAAGTTTGCTGCTGGACAGATCTCTTAATTTTTCTTCTATAAAATTTTACCAGTATATCCTCCTTACAATAATATGTGTATATATATATATATATATATATGTATATATATATATGTGTGTGTGTGTGTATATATATATGTATATATCTGTGTGTGTATATACATGCATGCATACATATATATAATGTGTATATATATATATATATATATATATATATATATATATATATATACATGTATACACACACATCACACATATATATGTATATACATGTGTCACTTACATGAAAACGTCTGCAGAAATGATGCCTTTGTTTTAGAGCATACCTTTGAGATGTTAGACACTGAGCCCCAGGCTGGGGAAATAGTTTTGTTTTTCCATCTACTCAACTAAAGCATGAAGGACTTAGAGTGATAAAGGACCAAACATTGCATTAGAACTCAGCATTTTCAACCTGAAGCAATGAACCATAAAAAAAAATCAAGCATATTCTACTCTCCATAGTCAGAAAACACTCTCGGGAGGCCGCCTCACTGTGGGTCTTTAAAGGGATATAAAGGCCTTAGCAGTGTGTTAAAGGAGAGTGACAGTTGTTCTTGGCAAAGTGAACATGTCTAGACGGGAAGGAGGTGGGACCAAGCTGCTGGTCACACTAAGGAAACATGGAAGTTAGTAATTGGGTTAGGATACATAGTAGCAAGGAAACTTGGATGAGGGGGGTAATTTCGAGAAAATAATCCATTTATCTACACATTTCTTGTGCAGATGATAGAAGGCTAAAGCCAAAGAGCATTCTGTGCTGCTGCTGCCATACCAACCATCCAGGCATCAGAGGGCATGTGTGCAGCTGAGGAATGGAGTGCAAGCCAGATTTTCCTACAGGAGGACATTTGATTGTGTTAACTGAACTGTACGGACTCTTAGGCACTTGATACAGATTGCCCTAGATGATTCCCTTCAGCTCTGGGACATGCTCAGGAAGAGATGCTCCTAACATAAACATTGTACATAGTAAGAATCATACATATAAGTCTTTCTAAGTCTCAGAGACAGTTTGGCCTAACATAGCCACATTTTCCTAGTGAGATGCCTGAATGTGAATCTCCCCTTTACTGGGCCTGCTCTCATTTGTCTGTGTCATTTCTGATCTTTAGTCTTCAGTGAAGGTGGCAATATTTCTTCACTGTAAAAATTTATATTTTGCTATGCAAAAGTAGAAGAAATTTACTTAACTGTATTTCCTCTTGTGGGCAATATTAGTAAAATATGCATTTTAATAGCTGTAAGACCTCTTTACCAATTTTTCAGGTTTTTTAATATCTTATTTGGCCATAAACTTATGGGCAGTGGAATTCTTATAATTGCTATATATTCAAATTGTCACTGACAAGAATAAGTTTTCTTTTTTCTTCTTGGCTAAAATGAATACCTATTGGTAGAAAGCAGATAGATTGATCTCAGGAAAAAGAGAGACAGACAGACAGACAGACAGACAGAAACTGAGACTTGGATTCTGTGAACAAATTTCTATGAAGTTAAAATAGAGGCAAATAAAAACTTAAACCCTAATATTATGTTGCTGAATCTAAAATCTAACCATTAAGTGATATCTACTCAGAGTCATGGAAGAGATGAGA
Source organism: Mus musculus (assembly GCF_000001635.26). Taxonomy (NCBI): domain Eukaryota; kingdom Metazoa; phylum Chordata; class Mammalia; order Rodentia; family Muridae; genus Mus; species Mus musculus. The sequence goes on from NC_000082.6 coordinate 16,243,037, forward strand.
CTCAATTCCTGCAGAAGAGAAATCATCCAACAATGTAGTGCACTCTGTGGGGGTTGGGGCAGGTGGGCGTGCACTAGCCCCAAGGTTACAGGGCAGCAAAGATAAAAGCATAGATTTACAAGGTGTTAAGCCAGGAATACTGGAGGGAAATGCATGCTAGCTGCCACCAGGATTAGAAATTCCCAGCCATTGACCTAGTCAAGG